>NC_080794.1:19160833-19470000 GCF_028018385.1 Neofelis nebulosa
TCTTTATGAGGTTAAGAGAAATCATCCAGTGTTTGTAAATAAGGCACTTGGGCTGGGGATCATAGTCTTTCAATGAATGATATGCAAGGACACTAACTGACTTTATGAAGCATTTTTCACTTTGATATTTCCTATTTGAATAGATTGCAGTTGAGATATAGATTTTGGTTCAGTAAAAATGATAACCCTAAAAATGTTGGCATTCCTTTGTACGACGCAAACCAGTTTTGGATCTAAGCTGTCAGTCTTATTCTAAAATTCCTATTTATTCAATAGCCAGTTCCTCAAATGCTCTTGGAATCCACTTTACCATTTTATCGATTCCCTTACTAATTAATTAAATAAAATTTTGACATGAGGTTCTCTTACAGTCATATGCACTGTGATGTTAACATTTTGAAAGTGTACCTTGGTAGTACCTTTAAATATTTTTTCTAAATTCTCATTATACCTTTATAAATCTTGTTTTTAAGTTTAAATTTTTTTAATTAAAAAAAATTTTTGATAGAGACAGTGTGAGCAGAGGAGAGGCAGAGAGATAGGGAGACACAGAATCTGATGCAGGCTCCAGGCTCTCAGCTGTCAGCACAGGGTCTGATGCAGGGATCGAACTCACAAACTACAAGGTCACGACCTGAGCCGAAGTTGGATGCTTAACCAACTGTGCCACCCAGGCACCTCTCTTGTTTTTAAATTTTAAATTACTGCTGGCATTGTGTTTTGAAAATGAAAAGCATTATATTAAGTAAAAATATTATCATAATGCAAGGAAGACAGGAGGTTGCAATGAAAACGGATTAAGCACTATCTGATTCCAGCACTAGCATGTACTGTATGAATTAGGCAAATAATAACAAAACACTTGACTGCCCTAGATTTCAGCTTCTTCATCTTTGAAGTAGTAATGATTATGTTATTATCATTACTAATTTTACTATTATTATTTTTGTTATTATTTTATTATTACTATTATTATTATTACTAATTTTATTTATTAAATTTAATTTAACCAGTCCAATGTTTCTCTTAGTTTGTTCTTTCTCAGGTTCTCATAATACTAAGTTTCAACCCATTTTAATACAGATATTCCATGTTCCGTTCATATTAAAATGCAATAAATATATAAAGCTGCTTTTATTCCCTTTATTAGGTCCTGCCATACTGGTGGAAAAACCATACTCTGCCTCACATTTAAAAGGAAGCCTTTACAGAGATTTCAGTGTACTATTCACAGACTAATTGACATATATTTGATCAACTCCTAATTCACCAAAGGAGTAGCAACAGTGGAAGTAGAATAACCAGATAATAAAGGACAGGTTGAAACATGGCTCAGATAGGCAAATGTGCATTTCTGACAGTAGTTCTTACAACAGAACTGGGAGGAAAACAGGCCAATAATTAATTGAACCAATGTCTTTTAAATTAGGGGGTCCCAAAGATGTTTGGTCATTGAAATCAATCTGGAGCCCAACTCAGACCCACTGAATTGGCACTACGGAGATAGTACCAAATAATCTATATCCATATACTTTCAATAGTCCTACAAATAAGTATAAGTATAAGCCTGATTCTTTGTATTTAAAAAAAATCATTGTAGGACTGTAGTGATACATTATAGACCCTAGATTTCAAATGACACATTATTTCACTCATTCATTCAACAGATATACATTGAAGAGTACTCTCTTCCTGGCCTTGTGCCATATAGTATATATTATTCCACAAGACTTTGAGTTTTCCCTCATAATCATGGAGTACTCAAATCAATCTAAACTGATAGCTAGAATTATTCTAAAACAAATAGCACTCAATGCACCAGGGAAAACAAAAGCAACATCTACTGTTTTCCAAGCAGAGTTTATAATTAACAACAAGGTAACATTCTGGGGTACCTTTCAAAAACCTTATCAATATACCTTGGAAAAACCAGGGTGATGTTCTTAAGATAATTCAACTACTGATATGCATCATCATCACTACCTTTAGATCAGACTGCTTACTAGTGTGGAATTAGTTGCCTTCCAGGTGATTGGTGTTTCTTCACACCAGTTTGTTGTTGCTCTATTTCCTCTGCCCAACAAAAGAAACTCTTTATTAAACAAACAAAACATGACAAACATTAAAAAATATTTGCTTTCTTCTATATGTCAATTGAAATATCTTCTAGAAATCTAGATTATCCATTAAATCACCTCCAGATACCCCCTCCTCCAATTGAACTAGATTATGAAATTCTTAAAGCCTACCTATTTTTGTTCATTATTCTTTTTTTTTTATTAAATTTTTTTTTCAACGTTTATTTATTTATTTTTGGGACAGAGAGAGACAGAGCATGAACGGGGGAGGGGCAGAGAGAGAGGGAGACACAGAATCGGAAACAGGCTCCAGGCTCCGAGCCATCAGCCCAGAGCCTGACGCGGGGCTCGAACTCACGGACCGCGAGATCGTGACCTGGCTGAAGTCGGACGCTTAACCGACTGCGCCACCCAGGCGCCCCTTTTGTTCATTATTCTTATCCCAGTATCACCAACACTGTAATATTTTCATAAATTTTTGTTGATTTGGCATAGCACAATGTCTCATTTTGCAAATTGGCACGCTTTACCTATGTTGTCAGACATTTTCTTAGTTATTATAAAATCACCAATTATAAAGCAAGGGAATGAAGAGAAGGATTTGGTTTAGTGTACAATATTAGATACTCAGAGAAAGAGAGAGAGAGAAGGACTGAGAGAGAGAGAGAGAGAGACAACCATGCTTTAGGGAGAGAGTTTGAGAGATAGAGAAAGAAAGTCATTTGTAGCTGAAATTAAATGCATTTCCACTGCATGAAATTGCTTAGTTTAGTCTTCCCAAAATGCTTTTCCAAATTCCCTGATTTCATGGTCACTTATCACCTCCTCCTTACAAGTTCTTATCTTCATTTAGAATAAAACTCTTACATAAGTAATATGTCATTTTTGAGCAAACATGTCTTTACCAAATGGCAAAAAGAGGAGAGGAATTAATGACCCTTCATTGATTTAATAATAAAGTTTGAACAGGTTAATAAAGTAACATTAGACACCATTGTAATATTATGGGTAAGAGAAAATAAATTTCAGACTCTAGGAAAAGTTGAATCAGTCATCAATTTATTTAAATGCCTCATAATTATTTCTAGTTTTACTTAATACATATGCAGGAGGTAGGAGCCATAGAGAGAGCAACAATGTAGGGAAAAGACAGATTTCCTTGTGTTTTACTGGTCAGCTTAATCTTCCCAAACCAGAGAATTATAGAGTAGGAGAGCATGAAGGATGCAAAACTAACAAGATCCAGATTTTATGCATTATTAAACCCACAATAATTTAGTGCATTGAATATTTTCATAACAGAAGATGTTAGCAATAGGTTTTAAATTATTCATTTAATATACATTTTTAAAATAATAAGTACTGTTGGTTTCAGTCTTGACATATGACTAAGGAACAAATGCAGTCTGCATTTGTTTTCTTTATAGATTATGAAGTATATTCAGTCATAGGATTTCATTTGGGCCTCCTAAAAAGACTGTCTGTGTTGCAGAATAAGACTTATCATACTCATCTGATAAACAAGGAAATGGATGCTCAGAGTGATTTAAAGGTAAAAATAGGACTAGAGTTCAGAGCCATTCCCATAAAATTTCTAAAAAAGTTGTAATCTAGATAATAATTATTTTTAAAAATTGTTAAAAAAATTAGACTACTCATTAAAATTCAAAAACACTTTACTTTTTTAAAAAATATATAATTTATTGTCAAGTTGGCTAACATACAGTGTATACAGTGTACTCTTGGTTCAAAAACCACTTTAATATGTTGCTGAGTTCTCTAAATCTTGTATCGTGATCTTTTGTCTTTGTTTCCCCCTTTTCTGCTCCTTCATTATTTTCCATAATTTTATCTTCCATATCATTGATTCACCACTCTGCTTCGTCAATCCTTGCCATCATGGCATCTGTTCAAGATTGCATCTTGGTTACAGCAGTTTTCATTTTGACCTGATTAGATTTTAGCTCATTTATATCTGCAGAAAGGGATTGTGTGGTATCTTCTATGATTTTTTTCAACCACAGCTAGTATTCTTATAATTGTGTTTTTCAATTCTAGTGTAGACATCTTACTTATACCTGAGTTGATTAAATCTCTGGCTGTCATTTCTTTCTAGCCTTTTTTTGGGGGTGAATTTCTCCATCTTGTGATTTTGGAGGAAAAAATAATGAAATAAAAATTAAAAATTAAAAACAGAAGAAATCAAAAAAGGGAAGCTAGATTATAGGTGTGTTTTTGTCTGCTTTTTGAGAGAAACTTGATAGAAAACAGGAAAAAAAAAGAAAGGGAAAAAAGTTTTAAAAAACTAAAAATTAAAAAAAATAAAATAGAGTGAAATAAAATAAAGAAAATAGAATAGAATAAGAAAAAATGCTCCTTCTGTATCCAAGAAAGAGAAAGAAAAAAGAAAACAACCTAAGAAAAAACAGTAAATAAAATGATCAAACAAATAAACAAGCAAACAGAATGAAACCCAAATGTTGTCAGGTCCAGGTTCCCCTAGAACTGAAACTTACAGCACACTATAGTCTGTAGAGGAAGCAGGTGGAAGGGATTTGTACTGGTTTTCTGGGGTATGTGCCTGGAGGGTGCAGGTGGGCAGGGCTTGATGTAATGGCTCCGTTCACCACTTGATGGCCCTGCTTAGCTCACTAGGGTCCATTGGTGTGTGCACATGCGTGTGCAGGAGGGGTGGAAATGGTTTCACCCAGCCCTCTAGTCTGCGGTACCCAAATTTCATGCCCTCACAGACACATGTTCAAACAAACCTTGATCCCACACTTCAGAGATCCCCAAGACTTGGCGCCACACTGGTTCTCTGGGGGAGGGTCTCACCCAGCAATGATCAGATGCCAGTGTGCCAGAAACGTTCCTGTGATCCTGCAGCAGCAGAGGCTCAGAGTTTATGATAAATCACAACACACAGCCAGCACCTGCTTTTGCTGCATTCTTGTGTCTTTGTCCCAATACCAGCAAATATGGCTGCTCTCCAGGGCCCACTGGGTCTTTGCCTATGGGGAGGTCTATGGCCTCTACCAAATGCACTCCAAGCAGAGGAACACCTTCCTCCCCATGTGGCACACGGACCCCTGAGACCCCACTGCCAGCTCCTCCCTAGGAGCTCTGAACTTCAGACTCTGCACTCCACTGTTCATAGAATCCTGGTGGTATTGAAACCGTCTCTTTTCTCCCCATCAAAGATTTTGAGGAACAGATATTTTCGTCCGGTAACCTGGGAGTGTTTTCACTCTTTCTCTCTCTTTCTCTCTAGCTACTTTGAGAGGGAGTATTTTTCTTGCATGATCCTGATGCACTACACTCTCTCCCTTTCTCTTTCTCTCCCTGTCCTCTCCATACAAATGGCTTCCTATGCTCTGTCGCTCCTCAGCTTTTCTCTCTCCCAGTTTGCCTATCTGCACTATCTGCCAAGTTCTCTGGCTCAAATTATGGAGACTGTTGCATTAATCCTTAGATCAACTTCCTAGGTGTCCAAAATGTTTTGATGCTGATCTAGCTGCATTTCAGGGATGAGATAAGCTCAGGGTCCCCATACTGCTCCACCATTTTAATACTCCTCTCTCGGTGACTTATTAAAGAGGAATAACGTTCATATCATGAGTCCCAGAAGAAGAAGAGAGTTAAAAAAGGGGCAGAACAAACTATAGCTGATAACTTTTGTGAACAAACTATAGCTGATAACTTTACTAATCTGGGGAATAAACATCAAAATTCAAGAAGCACAGAGAACTCCCATTCGAGTCAACAAAAATTGACCATCACCCAGGCATATCATAGTCAAATTCACAAAATACACAGACAAGGAAAGAATCATGAAAGCATCAAGGGAAAATGTCCTTAACCTACAAGGGAAGACAGATCAGTTTCCTAGCAGATCTGTCCAGAGAAACTTGGCAGGCCAGAAGGGAGTGTCATGATATATTCAACACGCTGAATTAGAAAAATATGCAGCCAAGAAGTATTTATCCAGCAAGGCTGTCATTCAGCATAGAAGGAGAGATAAAGAGATTCCTACACAAACAAAAACTAAAGGAGTTCATGACCACTAAATCAGCCCTGCAAGAAATATTAAGGGGGACATTGAATGGAGAAAATACAAAACAAAACAAAAAGGCCAAAGCAACAAAACTAGAAAGGAACAGACAATATCAGAAACACCAACTCTACAGGCAACACAATAGCACTAAATTCATATCTGTTAATAATCACTCTGAATGGAAATTGACTAAGTGCTACAATCAAAAGACATAGGGTATTAGAATAGATAAAAAACAAGGTCCATCTATATGCTGCCTAAAAGAGGCTCACTTTAGACCTAAAAACACCTGAAGATTTAAATGAGGGGATGCATAACCATCTATTATGCTAATGGACATCAAAAGAAAGCCAGAGTAGCCATACCTATATCAGAAAAACTAAGGTTTTTAAATACAGGTTTTAAAACAAAAACTTTAATAAGAAACGCTGAAGGACATTATATCATAATTAAATGGTTTATCTCCCAATATCTAACCATTGTTAATATTTATGTCCCCAATATGAACACCCAAATATATAAATCATTAATCACAAAAATAAAGAAACTCATTGATAATAATACAATAGTAGGGGAACTTTAACGCCCCACTTACAACAATGGACAGATCATCAAAGCAGAAAATCCACAAAAAAGCAATGGCTTTGAATGACACACTGGGCAGGATGGACTTAACAGATATATTCAGAACATTTCATCCTAAAGCAGAAGGATACACATTCTTCTTGAGTGCACATGGAACATTCTCCAGAAAAGATCATATACTAGGTCACATATTAGCCCACAAAAAGTGCAAAAAGATCAATATCATACTGTGCATATTTTGAGACCACAACACTATGAAACTTGAAATCAACCACAAGAAAAAAATGTGGAAAGATCACAAATATTTGGAGACTGAATAATGAACGTGTTATATGAGAAATCAGAGGAAATAAAAAATAACATGTAAGTCAATGAAAATGAAAACATGAGAGTCCAAAACTTTTGGGATGCAGCAAAGGTGATCATAACAGGGAGATATATAGCAATCTAGGCCTTCGTAAAGAAAGAAGAAATGTACCAAATACTTAACCTAACCTTACACCTAAAGGAGTGGAAAAAGAACAGAAAACAAAACCCAAAATCAGCAGAATTAGGAAAATAATAGATTACAGCAGATTTCAATGATATTGACATCAAAAATCAGTAGAACAGATCAATGAAACTAGGATCTGGCTCTTTGAAAGAATTAACAAAATTGATAATACCCTAGCCATATTTACCAAACAGAAAAAGGAAAGGACCCAAATAAATGAAATCATGAATGAAAGAGGAGAGATCACAACCAACATCTCAGAAAAACAAATCATAATAAGAGAATATTATGAGCAATTATATGCCAACAAATTGGACAATCTGGAAGAAATGAATGAATTCCCAGAAACATATAAACTACCAAAACTGAAACAGGAAGAAACAGAACATTTGAACAGACCCTGGGGTGCCTGGGTGGTTCAGTCAGTTAAATGTCGACTCTTGGTTTCAGCACAGGTGATGATCTCGTGGTTCATGAGATCCAGCCTTGCATTGGGCTCTGCGGTGAAAGCACAAAGCCTGCTTGGGATTCTTTCTCTTCCCCTCCCAGGCTGTCTGTCTGTCTGTCTGTCTGTCTCTAAGTAGATAAATAAACATTAAAAAAAATTAAAGAAAATTTGAACAGATTCATATCCAGTAAAGAAATTGAATCAGTAAACAAAAATCTCCCAAGAAACAAGACCCAGAGCCAGATGGCCTCCCTACCAATCACTTAAAGAAGATCACACCTATTCTTCTGAAGCTGTTCCAAAAAATAGAAACAGAAGGTAAACTTCTAAACTCATTCTACAGGGCCAGCATTACCGTGACCCAAAAGGAGACAAAGACCCCACTCTAAAGGAGAATTATGGACCAATTCATTTCCCTGATGGACATGGCTGCAAAAATTCTCAACAGGATACTAGCAAATCGAGTCCAACAATACATTGAAAGAATTATTCACCACAATCAAGTGGGATTTATTCATGGGCTGTAGGCCTGGTTCAATATCTGAAAATCATTCAACATGATACACCATCTTAATAAAGAAAAGGATAAGAAACACATAATCCTCTCAATAGATGCAGAAAAAGCATTTGACAAAATACAGCACCTTTCTTGATAAAAACCCACAAGAAAGTCGGGATAGAAGGAACATACCTCAACATCATAAAGGCCATATACAAAAGACCCACAGCAAATACCATCCTTAATTGGGAAAAACTCAGAGTTTCCCCCTAAGGTCTGGAACACAACAGGGATGTCCACTCTCACCACTGTTGTTCAATAATACTGGAAGTTCTAACCTCAGTAATCAGACAAGAAAAAGAAATAAAAAATATATATAAATCAGCAAGGAAGAAGTCAAACTTTCACTCTTTGCAGATGACATGATATTCTACATGGAAACCTGAAGGACTGCACCAAAACACGCTAGAACTGTCATATGAATTCAGTAAAATTGCAAGATACAAAATGAATGTACAAAAGTTGGTTGTAATTCTACACAAAAATTTTGAAGCAGCATGAAGAGAAATCAAGGAATTTATCCCATTTACAATCGCACCAAGAACCATAAAATGCCTAGGAATAAACCTACCCAAAGAGGAAAAAGATTTGTACTCTGAAAATTATAGAAAGCTTATGAAAGAAATTGAAGAAGACACAAAGAATTGGAAAAATATTCCATACACATGGATTGGAGGAGCAAATACTGTTAAAATGTCGATAGCATCTAAAGCAATGTACACATTCACTGAAATCCCCATTAAAATAACACCAGCATTTTTCACAGACCTAAAACAATTCTAAAATTTACATGTAACCAGAAAAGACCCTGAATAGCCAAAGTAATGTTTAAAAACAAAACCAAAGCTGGAGGCATCACAATTCTGGACTTCAAGTTGTATTACAAAACTGTAATTATCAAGACAGTAGGATACTGGCACAAAAACAGACACATAGATCAATGGAATAGAATAGAAACCCAAAAACGAACCCACAAATGTACAGCCAACTGATCTTTAACAAAGCAGGAAAGAATATCCATTGAAGAAAAGACAGTGTCTTCAGCAAATGATATTGGGAAAACTGGACAGCAACATGAAGAAGAATGAACCTGGACCACTTTCTTACACCATACACAAAGATAAACTCAAAATGGATGAAAGACCTAATTATAAGATAGGAAACCATCAGTATCCTAAAAGAGAAAACAGGCAATGACCTCATTGACCTCGGCCATATCAACTTCTTACTAGACATGACTCAAGAGGCAGGAGAAATAAAAGAAAAAATGAACTATTGGGACCTCATCAAGATAAAAACTTCTGCACAGCAAAGAAAACAATCAGTAAAACTAAAAGGCAACCAATGGAATGGGAGAAGATATTTTCAAGTGACATATTAGATAAAGGGTTAATATCCAAAATTTCTAAAGAACTTATAAAACTCAAAACACAAATCCAAATAATCCAGTGAAGAAATGGGCAGAGGGCACGACTAGACACTTTTGCAAAGAAGACATCCAGATTGTTAACAGACACATGAAAAGATGCTCAACATCATTTATCATCAGGGAAATACAAATCAAATCCACAATGACATATAACCTCACACCTGTCAGAATGCCTAAAATGAACAACTTAGGAAAGAACAGATATTGGTGAGGAGGCAGAGAAAGGGGGACACTTTTGCATTGTTGGTGGGAATGAAAACTGGTGCAGCCATTCTGAAGAACAGCATGGAGGTTCCTCAAAAAATTAAAAATAGAACTACACTACGACCTAACAATTGTACCACTAAGTATTTATCCAAAGGACACAAAAATGCTGATTTATCTAAAAGATATCAAAACCATGCACCCCAATGTTTATTGTAGCACCATCAACAATAGTCAAATTATGGAAAAAGCCCAAATGCCCATCAACTGATGAATGGATAAAGAGGTGGCATATACATATATATATATATATATATATATATACACACACACACACACACACACACACACACACATACACACAATGGAATATTACTTCATAATCAAAAAGAATGAAATCTTGCCATTTACAACAATAACTCTAACAATTAGAGTGTATTATGCTAAGTGAAATCAGAGATAAATAGACATATGATTTCACTCATATGTGGAATTTAAGAAACACAACAGATGAGCATAGGGAAAGGAAAGAAAAAAATAAGATAAAAAGAGAGAAGGAAGCAAATAAGAGACTCTTAAATACAAAGAACCTGAAGGTTGCTGAGGGTACGAGTGTGGGGGGATGGGCTGGATGGGTAATGGGCATTAAATAAGGTACTTGTTGGGATGAGCACTGAGTGTTATATGTAAGTGATGAATCACTAAATTCTACTCCTGAAACCATCATTATGGTTAACTAATTTTGATTTAAATTAAAAACTAAAAAATTAAATTATATTAAAAAAATCAAGACCAACAAAACTAAAGCATCTAATATGTTATTATCTTATTCATTAAAGCTTGAAATATTTTTGGTAAAAAACAAGGAATTCTGGTGGAAACACAAAATAAATATTTTTGTTGTTGTTTATTTTGAGAGAGAGAGAGAAAGAAACATGAGTGGGGGAGAGGCAGAGAGAGGGAGAGAGAGAGAATCCCAAGCAGGCTTTGTGCTCTCAGCTCAGAGCCTGATGCAAGGCTCGATCTCACAAACCATGAGATCATGACCTGAGCCAAAATCAAGAGGTGGACCCTTAACTGATTGAACCACTCAGGTGTCCCTAGACAAAATGTATTTCTAAGAATTTATTTAACTTTTGTTTTCTTACATAAAATTTTTGAGGTATAACATTGTTGCAGGAAAAGTCCTCAAATCATATACACATAGCCCATGTAGTTTCAAAAATGGATATGGTACTCAAATTAGAAATAAAACCACTACGAGTGTCAGGAACCTCCCCCTGCCCTTTTTTAGTTACTACATTGCCTTGGGTAATTTCCTGACCCCTAACACCATAAACTAGACTTGGAACTTTATGTAATTAAAAGTATGAAATTTATTTGTGTACAGTTCCCAAATCTATGCTATACAATCTGTTCAAAAAACATTATTTCTTCTAAAAGTAATTCTGTATATACAATATATCCTATATATATGATGTTTTTGTTTTATCTAAGGTTTGTTTTTAAAAGCTAGATAAAGTATTTGCTTCCCATGACTATTATATTTAGATTACTCCATATAGAGGACACATTATTCTACATGTCTTTTTCCCTTGTGCTCACAGGACCAAACCACCTCCTGCCCAAATTGGGGCAATACAAGCTTTAGACACCAACTCTGCTTCCCATTTCAACCCCGTGTCTATTAGTCAAGGCCATTTTAGTTATTTTCTTTATTTCACAAAATTATTTTAGGTATTATCCCTTCCAGAAACTAGTATTTGTTTAAGAAAGATTTTTCCTTTCTAAGTTCTGAGTATTACCGGAATTTCTAGCAATATAACAAAATAAAGATAAAAATGAATTCAGGAAAGAAGAGTTTCAGCTGCTACTAATTTATAACTAAGAGTAGATTCTTCCAGATTTCTTGCCTCACCCTGAAAATCATTCATAAGGAATCATAAGTCACAATAACTTTATATATTGGTTGATAGGTCATGTTGCAAAAGCCTGGATCAAAACTGAAAAAGATCAAATCATCCTTGTGGTATGTGAAAAACTACCATTATACTCACCCAAGCAGTTTTACTGACCCCAAACATGCCAACGCCTCAGGACATAAATTGTGAAAGATTGGCACAGTAATAGCACGATAGTTACAATTAAAGTTACCCTTAAGGTTTTTCTGTGCCACAATTCTGAAAGAATCCATTTGCTCCTAGCTTTTAGCAATTGAAGTTCCAAATGCAAATGAACATTAATGAAGCTGGTGATGAAGGTATATGTCACCAACATTTGAATGATCCTATTTTTGACTAAAAATATAACTCACCTTCAAAATATTTTAAAGAGTGTTCATGTAAATGAACCAATTTAAAGACCCAGTTTAGACCCAATTTAGAACAATGCTGGCATTTTTATAAAAGAAGGAGGAGAAGAAGCTAGAGGAGGAGGAAGAGAAAGAGGAAAGCAATGTGTTCATATCTGGAGGTCTAAACACCTGAAGAAAAATGTGAGAACAAGTACTTCCATCTGGAAGCATAGGCTGGACACTGAAAGTGCAGCACCACATCAGCTATGAAGAAGTTCACAGCGGGGCAGAGATGAAGTAATGCTACACTTCCAAAGTAAATGCACCATGTAGGGTCAAATCACTGAACCAGCCATTATGGGGGAACTTTCCAGATATTCATGCTGAGCAATTCTATGCTTTAAACTGTTTTTTAACCTTTCCTGATGGAAATCTTTCTCATTTAGACTGTTCGGCATCCTCAGAGAATCATTTACATATTTTACTGTTCTTGATGATTTGGGATCATTTGAGGTATACTTTATACAATATTCTCAGGGGCCATTACTTCTAGACTACCACCAGCAACATGGTGGAATCACAGGGTCGTCTCATGGACATGCTGAATAATCAACTAAACATGAAACAGTTCCTTCTGAGAGAAGTCCAGAAACTAGATTAGAGATTCCTACACAGGGTGACAGAAAACACCTACTTGGTGTGGGGTGGAAAATCTGAGACACACTTGTGCTAGGAACTCTCTCCCCAGCCCAGCACCATACAAGCAGGAGAGAAGCACGACCCACAGCTTCTGATGCATGGACGGTTGAGGCCCACATCCAATGCCCCGACTTCTTAATATCCAAGAAACTAGCTCCCAAATCACAAAGATCTGGGAGCTGACAGGATTTCAAGAGTCCTTCAGACCCACAGAGAACAAAGGGGCAGTTGGTTTGAAACTGGAAATGAGTCCTTTCCATGGCGTTCCTCCCAGGCTCAGCACACAGCCAGATGCCATGCTGGCTGTGAATCACCATGCTCACCATGAGGAAGTGTAGCCACCACCTGTCACCATATAAAGTTAGTAATATTATTGACCATATTCCCTATGCTGTATTATACATCCCATGCCTTATTTATTTTATAACTGGAAGTCTGTACCTCTTAATCTCTTTCACCTATTTGCCCATCCCCCCATAAACCTACCCTCTGGAAACCACTAGTTTGTCCTCTGTATTTGTGAGTTTGCTTCTGATGTGTTTGTTCTTTTGTTTTGTTTTTTAGATCCCATATTTATGAAAAATCAATAGTAGTTGTCTTTTTCTGCCTTATTTCACTTAGTATAATACCCTCTTGGTCTGTCCATGTTGTCACAAATGAAGATTTCATTTTTTTTATGGCTGTGTGTGTGTGTGTGTGTGTGTGTGGTGGTAGTTATTTTTTTAGTTTTTGGAGAGACTTCCATATTGTTTTCCATAGAGGCTGCATCAATTTACATTCCCACCAACAGTGCAAGAACTTTCCCTTTTCTCCATATCTTGGCAATATTTGTTTTTTCTTGTCTTTTTGATACTAGCCATGTTGACAGGTGTGAGGTAGTATCTCATTGTGATTTTGATTTTCATTTCCCTGATGATTAGTGATGCTGAGTATCTTTTCATGTGCCTATTGGCCATCTGGATGTCTTCTTTAAGAAAGCATCTTTTCAGATCTTCTTCCCATTTCTTAATTGGATTATTTGGACCAATTTCCATCTTTACCTCTAAAAGATGAGATTTAATTTGTTAGATGAGGAAATCACTGAAAATTTCTGAAAAGGCAACTAGCAGTGAGGAAAGTGGTAATATAAAAAAAAATCAGTATGCATTAAGAAAACTCCTTAAAAATCCAACTGGGTATTCCAAGGCTTTTGCATGCAATGAAACAGGTTTATTAAGGAAATGGCTGAATCATAATATATTATGCCATAAGGTTTTGATAGGTGCAATAATGGTATTAACAGCTGGCATTAATTGACTTGTTACAATATGTCCAAGACCATGCTAACTAATTTGCATATATTATTTCATGTAATTGTCAAAAGGGTCTTCCGGGACAGGTACTATTATTACTCCATTTCTGATTTTTGGGGGGGTGGGGATATAAAAGAAGCACCCTCCATTTGGAAAAAGAGCAAAATCAGTTGGGATTAGATAGAGAAAGATCATTAAGAAAAGAAAAAAGACACTCCTCTTTCTTGGAGTTGGGCAAAGAATCTCTAGGTGCTGATCCACCTTAACATTTTTTCCTTTCTTTTTCTTAACTTGGCCTTTTTCAATACACCATGCTAAGGTGTCAGGCTAAGAGACTGACATTCCCTTCATTCAGGTGATAACTGGCCTTGCCTCCCTCTATTAACAGTAACAAACACTGTTCAAAGACTGTGTTTGAACAACTAAAATTTCAAACTGTATAATATAAAATTGACATATTTAGACCATAATATTCAAGTTCTATTGAATAATATATAAGTTAGATTTTAAATAAGAAAATATAAAATTTATGGACCTTTCATAGGTGGCTAATACATGCAAGTTGCCATTTTGGCCTTCCAACCATGACATACATTAGATCTTGCCAGTCTTTGCCTCTAGAACCAGGATGTAACTGACACTCCCTAACAGCTAATGCTCATTCTATAGATGAACTTCACTTACCACTGCTGCTCCAGAACATACTACAGTGATCTGAGTTCAAATCAGAAATGACAAGTTAAATAGCAAATTTGTTCTGAAATATTTAGATACACAATACTAATGAAGTCAATGGAGTCTAAAGATATTTCCTAATGTTTAATCACTGAATTCAGTGAAAAGAAAAGGCTATTACTAAAAATTGCAGCAAATATTTTGGAAAGCATGAGTATCCCACTTATGCGGGGACACTTGATGATTAAAACAAATATCCTGAGTAGAAACCAACAAGGGACATATTTAATGGAGGGAAACAAAAGCTCCAAGAAAAATAAATTGTAAAATAATCAATATTAAAAATCTATACTCTGAGAGAATATTCATGCAAAGACTAAGATTTGATAATAAGGGCTAAAAACAAAAACACATTATTAGCATACATTAACCTGTCTAGGAGACACAGAAAAGGATCTCAAGTAGACAAGCACTAAAATCCATTATTTGTATCTAGTGAAAACAAAAATAAGCATAGGTTTTAGAAATTTTATATTTTTCATATTTCATTGTATATGAAGAAGGCTGCAGAATGTGTATATTTTTCAGAGATTAATTTCAGTAACATTACAATATTTTGCTTCATAAGGTCCTGCATTTTAGAAGTCCTCTAGGACTTGGCATATTGATTCTAGGATTGTATGGACTGTATCTCATTATCACAATCAATATTATAGGTCAATAATACTATACTGTACTGAACAAATACAATAAAACAGAATCTCATGAAGAATTTCAATATCTATTGATGCCGCATGTTATACACATGTCAATAGGCTATGAATTGGTATAATAGCTACCAAGAACCAAATATTGGAGACGATAAATAATCTGCTAAAGTGTGAACTTTGAGAGAATGCACAAATCAATATGTCATTATGAAGACTGAAAGAGGAAGTCTGTGGATTTCTCCCTAGCTGCTGTTAATTGAGGTGATCAGTGTTGGCAGTTGAGTATACTGAATCGAGAAACATATGAAGTAAGTTTGACTACAGTTATGTGATCTTAGAAAAGTAATTTAAACTTACTCATCCTTAGTTTCCCACTTTGAGAGCAAGAAAATAATGGTATATACCTCACAAGATTGTTATGAGGGCTAAATGAAGCAAAACGGTAAAAGCACTTCACATATAGGGAAGCGTTCAAAAATGTTAGCTGCCATTGGCTATTAATACTACTTATTGAAGACCTCTCCTGTTTGCCTCTGAACATACTTATGCTCACTTCTTAACAACCTGACTTTCTTTCTGTGTTTTAGATATGCAGCAGAGGTACAAATCTATAGTATGGTCATCAAAACTAAGAAATTAGTCCTTGTTACAATACTTTTAACCAAAGTGCAAAATTTATTCAGATTTCACCACTTTTTCCATGAACAGGCTTTTTCTGTTCCAAGATCCCACACTGCATTTACTTGGCATGTCTCCTTAATCTCTTCCAGTTTGTAACAGCCCCTCAGACTTCCATGTCCTTACCCCTTTGAAGAACATAAGGCCATTGCTGTATAGATTGGTCCTCAGTTTGGATTTGTCTAATGTTTCCTCATGATTTCTCATGAAATTTTGATTATTTGGAAGAATAGCACAGAGGTGATGCTTCTGAGATACATACCAAGAGGTACATGATGTTGATATGTATTATTGGTGATATTAAACTTGATCATTAATTTAAGGTGGTGACTTGCAGGATTCATCCCTGTAAATTTAGTATTCTTCTCTTTATAATTACTAAATACTTCAGAGAAGAAAATCTAAGACTATGCACGTATCCTGTTTGGACGTCAACTTTAATTAATTAGAATTTTGTCTCAGGATTTTATTTATTTGGGTACTGAGAAAAATTCTAATTAAGTAGAATCAAGAATGAAAGGAGAGATCACAACCAACACTGCAGAAATACAAACAATAATTAGAGAATATTATGAGCAATTATATGGCAATAAATTGGGCAATCTCAAAGAAATGGACAAATTCCTAGAAACATATAAACTACCAAAACTGAAACAAGAAGAAAGAGAAAATTTGAACATACCCATAACTGGTAGAGAAATCGAATTAGTAATCAAAAATCTCCCAAAAAATCAAGAGTCCAGGGCCAGATGGCTTTCCAGGGAAATTCTAAAAAAACATTTAAAGAAGAGTTAAAACCTATTCCTTTGAAGCTGTTTCAAGAAAATAGAAATGGAAGGAAAACTTCCAAACCCATTCTATGAAGCCAGCATTACCTTGATTCCAAAACTAGACAAAGACTTCACTTAAAAGGAGCACAACAGACCAATTTCCCTGATGAACATGGATGCAAAAATCCTCAACAACTTACTAGCCAACCAGATCCAACAATGCATTAAAAGAATTATTCATCACAAACAAGTGGGATTTTAACCTGGGATTCAGGGCTGGTTCAATATCCACAAAACAGTCAATGTGATACATCACACCAATAAAAGAAAGGACAAGAACCACATGATCCCCTCAAGAGATGCAGAGGAAGCATTGGCAAAATACAGCATCCTTTCTTGATAAAAACCCTCAAGTAAGTAGGGATAGAAGAATCATTCCTCAAGATTTTAAAAGCCATATATGAAGGACTCACTGCAAATACCATCCTCAATGGGAGGAAAACTGAGAACTTTCCCCCAAAGGCCAGGAACACGACAGGGATGTCCACTCCAGCCACTGTTATTCAGCACAGAATTGGAAGTCCTAAGCTCAGCAATCAGACAACACAAAGGAATAAAAGGCATCCAAATTGGCAAGGAGGACGTCAAACTTTTAATGTGCCTCCATTTTTTAAGTACTTCCTTATATTCTGTTTTCACAAGATTCTCCAAAACTATCTTATACTGTCCATGCTCTAGTCCCCAAATCAACCAGTTTTCCAAAGAGCCTTGGCTTTTATTTATTTTATTGGAAAATAGTATTTAGAAGCTATGATCTGGGTTCTAGGTATGCTTGTGGCCAGTGGGGCATCATTGTTGTAAACCCTTCCCAGTAGACAGGGCTAGGAAACACATATATGCATCCTAACTTGTGCACAGACATAGATCTATATTTATTTCTGTATCTGCTTATCTGTATCTATTTATGCATTATATACACATATAACTTTTTAAAAATGAATCCATATTGGTATCTTCAACTCCAGTCTAGCATGACAAGGCTCATTCTAGCCTTCCCCTTTCCCTATTTGTAATTTCTTTCTCCAGCAGTGAGAAAACTTCCCTCTCATTATCTATGTTTATTTATTTGTTTGACCCTAATATAAAAATAAAATAATTTCAGAATTCCTAAACTGGATTCCTAAAAATAATTTGCAAACTAGGGCCTATTGTTTGGATATACTTTCTTTAGTCTTTTGCTTTATACTATCCAGTCAAAATACTGTTTTCCAATGTTATTTATAGCAGTTGTTGGAGCTATTCTTAAGATTTCTGCATTGAAGGGCACTGAGAGTATTCATTTGGTTACATGTGGTTGTATGATTAATTTGTAATACAGTTAGATTCATTTGTCACAGTCTGTGTCCCCCCTCCTCTACCAAATACTGGTTTTGTTTTTGTGTTAATTTGGTAAATGTTACTTTTATGGTGGATATTCTATAGCCCATGTGTCCACCACCACAATTCCATAGAGAACAGCACCATTACCCCAAATTTCTGCCATGTAACACCATTATAACAACTCTCCCCATTCCCAATTCCTGGTAGCCACCCATGTTTTCCTTCTTATAGCTTTTGCCTTTTCCAGTGTGCCATATAAATGGAATCAGGAAATACATAATCTTTCAGTGTGACTTCTTCCCGTGACAAAATGCATTTAGGACTCATTGATGTTGATGTATGAATCAAGAGTTCATTCATTTTTCTTTCTGGGTAGTATTACATTATATGTATCTACCACATTTTGTTTGTCCTGAGAAAGAAAAAAATCAGCTCCTGAAGTTCAGGAACTGATCTGATGGTCACAGCTAGGCCTCAAGGTTATTACAAACTGATCTGGAATTTACAGCTAAGCCACACTGTCTTCCTGTTGACAGAAACAATCTTACAAATATCCACCTCAGGCAAAGTCACCGTGGTAACCACAGAATAGAAAACATTCCACTCTCTCACTACTGGGTAAAGAGTAACTACTACTGCTTTATCAATTTAGGCTTAACCTTATTCTTTCCTCCATTCCCTATAGACAAGAGTTATTAAGATGCCCAACCGGAGAATCACCCCTCTTTCTAACTGTACCTAGTCTAGAATGAACCTCCTTTTCCTTAGACGACCAGATCATGGAAGTTGTTTCCAACACCCTTGTACTAAGATACCTCACAGTTCCCTGGGGTGAGAATTCTCTTTATGTTAATGAATAATAAAGCCAACTTACTGAACTGCAAGTATGTTCCTGGCGTCTTTGGGTGAAGGCACTGACCATCTCATCACTGGTTGAAGTCATCTGGATTTGTTTCTAAATTTTTGTGATTATGAACAGAGCTGATATAAACATTTGCATAGAAATTGTTGCATGGACATAGGTTTTCATTTCTCTTAGGAATATTTCTAGGAGTGGGATATAGTAGGTGTATGCTGTTTAACTTTATCAGGAACTGTCAAACCATTTCCAAAGTGAATATTCCATTTGACATTCCCATCTGCAATGTTTGAGTATTCCAAAGTTTACCAGTATTTGGCACAATCAGCTTTATTTTTCATTTTGAACATCCCTTTAAGTATGTAATAGCATCTCAATGTGGTTTTAATTTGTACTTACCTATACATGGTATTGAACATCTTTTCATATGCTTGTTTTTCATCTCACATCTTTTGTAGGTGTCTATTCAAATCTTTTACCCATTTTCCAAGTTGGATTGTTTTCTGTTTAGTCTTGAAAATTCTTCACATATTCTATATACAAATACTTTGTCAGAAACGTAATTTGCAAATATTTTCTCTCACTCTGTGGCCTCTTTTCAATTCCTGACACAGATGTGTTTAACTTCTGCAATATTTGGGCTATTTTTATGGATTCTGTACATGTCTGAATAATAGTATTTCTTTAATAAAAACAATTTATACTAGAAATTTATAGAATCCATACCCTCCCAGGGTATTTAAAAAAATCGTAATTAGAAAATCAAAGGGGAGATCCAAGGTGAGAAAAATAAGGATGGAAGTTGGAGAGGAATGAAGATCAATAAATTAGTGTGTAAAATAACCACCACCAACTCAGCAACAACTCAACACACCAATGACCTCCACTAGCTTCCCATTGCTCTTAGAGGAAAATCCAAATTCATACCAAACCCAAGCTTCTGCAGATCTTTCTGTTATCCTCTGTCACTATTTATAGACATATTACCTTTAATCTGGTCTCTCATACATGCAAAGATCCTTTCTATCTTAAGGCCTTTACTCTGGCCTTTAGTTCTGCCTAGAAGACGACATCCCCAAGCCTGCTTCTTCTTATCACTTGTCAGTACACATGCCACCTTGTCAGATGTCCCTTTCCTGACAGCCCAACAAAAAGCCCCTACACTTCTCATTCCTGTTCACATCACCTTGTTTTATAGACTTCTGTTCATATCACCTTGTTTTATAGACTTCTGTTCACATCACCTTGTTTATAGACTTCGCAGTACGCATCACCATTTGAAATCTGGCTTCTGTGGTGACCTTCTCATTGTCTCACAAGCTACGTCTATGCTCACCAGAATGACAGCTCCTCAAGAGTAAGGAAACATGCTTGTCTGAAACACTGTTGTAATCCAGACACAAAATTCAGCACCATCACATAACAAACATTCAGGAAAATATATTTTAGTGAATAAGGAACCAAATGAAATATTAGGTGATTTTAAAATGCCCGTTATAATGCTGCCCCATGTTCCTAATTTTCTGAACAGAACTCTAATAACAGACATTAGAACATGCATGCATTAGCTCTCAGTAAAAATTGTGAGCATCTACATCCCAAAACTTCAACTGTTCGGTTATTCTTGTTGTTAAAATAATGTATTGTCTATTATATTAATTAAATTAATAAATATAACATTTTGGTACCTGACTTACTTAAGTGTTAACTTTAAGCAAAGTTCTTTGAGGCATCAAGGTCACTATTTTCCTTACATTTTATGCAGCTCTTCTAGTATCAGAAGACCTAAAACTCCAGTGATCAAAGGTAGCAATATTTCATGAGTGAAGTTTGGGACTGAAATTTATTCTTTTGGCTCAAGAGGTGGAGCCTCTCTTTCAGTCATTTTCCTATCAATTATTCTTTTAGTTCATTTGTTAGGTCCACCAAATTCCCCATTCAGTTTTCTGAAGCAGAGAGTAATTCCAGATAACCAGTTAACTGTGAGGCCCACAAATATGATACATAAAAGCATTTGGGGATACTTTAAATCTTATTTTGCCAGTGTTGACAAATGCTTCATTTAAAAAACACAATTTAGGGGCACGTGGGTGGTTCAGTCGGTTAAGTGTCTGACTTCTGCTCAGGTCATGAACTCAAGATTTGTGGGTTTAAGCCCTGCATTGGGCTCTGTGCTGACAGCTCAGAGCTTGGAGCCTGCTTCAGATTCTGTGTCTCCTTCTCTCTCTGCCCCTCCCCCACTCATGCTCTGACACACTCTCTCCCTCTCTCTCTCAAAAATAAATAAACATTAAAAATTTTTTTTTAATATACAATTTAGAGGGGTGCCTGGGTGGCTCAGTTGGTTAAGGGTCTGACTCTTGATTTTGGCTCAGGTCATGATGTTATGGTTCTTGTAAATGAGTCCTGCACCCAGCTCTGCACTCACAGTGCAGAGCCTGCTTGGGATTCTCTCTCTCTCCTCCTCTCTCATCCCCTCCCCTACTTGCATTTACCCTCTCTCTCAAAATAAATAAATTAAAAAAAACACACAATTTAGCGTTTTTAAAGGTTTTCATTAAGACTCAATGAGTTCATTTTTACATGATAAGGTTGATATGTTTTCAACATTTGTCCTAAGAAATATGTCAATTATTCAGTTATTCACTACACACACACACACACACACACACACACACACACACACACAAAGGCAAGAAGCACCTGGATGTTAATATGTATACAGTTTCTCTCTTCTCCTCTAGTTATAACGTCTTTATCTTTCAATGTAACCTTGCTTGTGATAGAAAAAATCCAAGGCTCAATTAGTGAAACTTAAGTCATTGCTTTCATAACCTTGGGCCAATTAAATAATTTCTTTCTAATCCTCAAGGCAATGCTAATCTTTGTTCAATCTTTGACAACGTTTCACACGATCATTTCAATTTGTTGAACCTTTCTGATCTAGTAATTCCTTATTTAGGGCTCTATACTAAGGATTTAAAAAAAGTTGTGAACTAACATTTATATAAAGGGACATTTATTTCAGTCTTTGTTTGCCATTGTGAGAAATTAGAAATTAAATAATAAAAATAGTTAATTATGCATTTCATACACAAAATGAAATCAAATGATAAAATTGTATTTTCAAACAATTTTAATTATGTGGGAGATACTCACATTTAAATTTAAATTAAAAATACTTACATAAACATCAAAATGGAATTGAACATAAACCCTAATTATTAGATAGATAATTTGTATATTTAGAATATGAATGTATATATATATATATATATATATATATGTATACATACATGTATATGTGTGTGTACACACACACACACAATTCATTAAAATTGTTAAAAATAAACAAAAATGTCACTATAGTTTTTGCTCTAGATAGTGGTGTTATGGATGATTTTAAGACTTTTTTGTTTTGCATACTCTAAGTTTTTTATAACTTAGATTTTCTACATTTAGTATAAAAAATAAAATAATTTTAAGGCTCTTTTAATCATAAAATTAATCCACTGCTCCAGTCTTTACTCAGGTCATTGTGGTTTGAGTTAGATCTACATCATATGACCTGGTACATTTCTGGAGATATTTTTAAATACAGATTCCAGGGCTCCATTCCCTATGTAATGAGTCACCCTCTTTAGGGATGGAAACTGGGAACCAGTGTTTAAGCTCCCATGGGTTTTGATTAGCCAGCTGATTTTTAGAACTGTGATCTAAATAACAGATGCAAATGTCTCATGGAACACCAGTGCTGGCAGGGATATTAGATGCCATCTCTTACAGATGCCAGATTTTATCAGAAATGAAAATTAAGCCACACAGCTAAATAATCACTCCAGGCCTCTTAACTTCAAATACTCACTACTTATAATATCATGCATCCTGAAGTTAGGTCATTTAGTCCATAACTCTTTTTTAAAAGCATTTATAATTTGGCTCCTTTCCTAAAAGAGCAAAGATGTTTGCACATTTTTTGTAGCAGTAAGTGTTCTTTGAAGGATGGAATAGAAAAAAAAAAAAAAAACAGTTCTCTGGAAGTAAAAAGGCTCTCCCTTTCATAGACATTCAATACATGGTTAAAAGTAGAATGTGAAATAACTAAAAATGAACTTGATATAGTTAATGTATTATGTATGCTCTATAAAGCATATTTATGGAAAAAAAATGAAGTCTATATCAAAATTAAAATTTTTAAATGCTATTTTCTATTTTAACCAGAAGTAAATTGACAGTGGCATCCCTGGCCTCTCCGCATTACTTCACTCACTTTCTCTGATTGGAAAGCTTGGCAGAAGGAACCGTGCCTGTCAGCCTCACCTCCTGACCTTCTTTTGGGATCGGACTGCCTGCCTGCTTGCCGAGAGTATTCTTTCTGATGTTCTATGCCACATGTGTATAGGTCTGCCAGTGTTCCTCATGATTGGTTAAGAAACTTAATTCAGTAATGTAATATTAATAAGAACACTTAGCTAGCATACCGAATTGTATTTTCAACCTCATCTTTAAAAGTGAGACATATAACATTTTGATTTCCACATATCTGACTACATTTATCTCTCAACTGGTTTCAACACAGTGAACGTGTGTCTTCATAATGCTCTAAAACTCAAAAAATGAGTATCCTTATTAATGTCATTATTAATATTCTTAAAAATGAAAAAAAAAACCCTGCAGTTTTGAAGATTAAGTAATTTTCCCAAGATTGTATAATAGTAAGAGTAGAGATGGAATTCAAATGCAGGCATGGCTGGATCCAAAGTCAATGTTCTTACAGTTATTTTAAATCTGATTCTGTTATTCTCTTGCTTACTATCTTCAAGTGATTTCCATTAAAAATCTTTTATCTGTTGGGGCGCCTGGGTGGCGCAGTCGGTTAAGCGTCCGACTTCAGCCAGGTCACAATCTCGCGGTCCGTGAGTTCGAGCCCCGCGTCGGGCTCTGGGCTGATGGCTCGGAGCCTGGAGCCTGTTTCCGATTCTGTGTCTCCCTCTCTCTCTGCCCCTCCCCCGTTCATGCTCTGTCTCTCTCTGTCCCAAAAATAAATAAAAAACGTTGAAAAAAAAATTAAAAAAAAAAATCTTTTATCTGTTAATTAATTGAAATACTTGATTGCCTAGTATGTACTATCCTTTGTCTATTAGATGATGAATAACATAGACACAGTCTCTAATGGTTTTTTTTTTTTTAAGTTTTATTTATTTATTTTGAGACAGAGTGAGCAGGGGAGGGGTAAAGAGAAAGAGGCAGAGAGAGAATCCCAAGCAGGCTCCACATTGTCAACACAGAGCCCAACATGGGGCTCGAACTCACAAACTGTAAAATCATGACCTGAGCTGAAATCAAGAATCGGATGCTAAACCAACTGAGCTATACAGGCACCCTTCTAATATTTATCATGCAAATGGAAGTGAAGTTAAAGCCAGGATAGCAATATTTATATTAAACAGAATAGACTTTAAATGAAGGCTGTAACAAGAGTCAAAGAAGGATAATAAAGAAGACAACCAACAGGAAGTCATAACAATTGTAGATATTTTTGCACCCAACATAGGGGAACCCAAATACATAAAGCACCTATTAAGAAACATAAAGTAAATAATCAATAGTAATACAATAATAATAGAAGACTTAACATCCCACTTACATCAATGGATAAATTATCCAAACAGAAAATCAACAAGGAAACAGTGGCCTTGAATGACACACTGGGCCATATGGATCAAACAAAAATATTCAGAACATTCCATCTTACAACAGCAGAATAAACATTTCTTTCAAGTGCATATTGAATATTCTTCAGAATAGATCATATATTAGGCTACAAAACAAGTATCAACAAATTTAAAAACACTGAAATCATACCATGAATCTTTTCTAATAACTATAATGCTACAAAACTAGAAATCAATCAAAAGAAAAAAATCTGGAAAGACTACACATACATTGAGGTTAAATAACATACTACTGAACAGTGAATGGGTCAACCATGAAATCAAAGAGGAAATCAAAACACACATGAAGACAAATGAAAATGAAAATACATAGTCCAAAATCTTTGGAATGCAGCAAAAGCTATTTTAAGAAGGGGAGTTTATAGCAATACAAGCCTACTTCGAGAAGCAAGAAAACTCTTAATTAAACAACCTAACCTTACATGTAAAGCAGCTAGGAAAAGAAGAACAAACAAAACCCCAAAACAGTAGGAGGATGGATATAATAAGATCATAGCAGAAATAAAATCCACTGTTTGGTTCAGTCAGTTAAGCATCCAACTCTTGATCCACGAGATTGAGCCCTACATCAGGCTCTGCACTAGCACACAGAGCCAGCTTTGGATTCTCTCTCTCCCTCTCTGTCTTCCCCTCCCCTACTCACTCTCTTTCTCTCCCTCTCAAAAATAAACAAAAAAACAAATAAATAAATGAAATAGATACTAAAAAAACAATAGAACAGAGGCACCTGGGTGGCTCAGTCAGTTAAATATCCAACTCTTGGTTTTGGCTCAGGTCATGATCTCACTGTGAGTTTGAGCCCCGCATTAGGCTTTGTGCTGACAGTGTAGAGCCTGCTTGGTATTCTCTCTCCCCCTCTCTGTGCCTCTTCCCCACTCATTCCCTCACTCTCTCTCTCTCTCAAAATAAATAAGTAAACCTTTTAAAAAAATTTAAAAAATAGAATAAATCAATAAAACCAGCAGCTTGTTCTTTAAAAACATCAACAAAATTGATAAACTGCTAGCCAGACTCATAAAAGAGATAGATAGAGAGAGAGGACTCAAATAAAAAAAAAATCACAAATAAAAGAGGAGAAACAACAACCAACACCACAGAAATACAATTGTAAAAAAATACTGTGAAAAATTATATGCCAACAAATTGGACAACTTAGAAGAAATGGATAAATTCCTAGAAACATAACCTTTCAAAATGGAATCAGGAAGAAGTAGAAAATTTGAACAGACCAGTAACCAGCAATGAAATTCAATCATAAATTAAAAAAAAGAATCCAAAAAACAAAAGTCCAGGACCAAATGGCTTCACAGGTGAATTCTACCAAACATTTAAATAAGAGTTAATATCTATTCTTCTCAAACAATTCCAAAAACTAGAAAAGGAAGTAAAGTTTCCAATCCATTCTATGAGGCCAGCATTACCCTGATTCCAAAACCAGACAAAGACACCACAAAAAAAGAGAACTACAGGCCAATATTTCTGATTAACATAGATGCAAAAATCCTCAACAAAATATTAACAAACCAAATTGAACAATACATTAAAAACTCATTTGCCATAATCAAATGGGATTTATTCCTGGGATGCAAGGATGGTTCAATATTCCAAATAAATCAATGTGATACATCACATCAATAAAAGAAATGATAAGAACCATATGATTATTTCAGTAGATTCAGAAAGAGCATTTGACAGAGTATAACATCCATTCATGATAAAAACTCTCAACAAAGTTGGTTTAGAGGGAACATACCTCAACATAAGGAAGGTTAGATATGAAAAACCCACAGCTAAAATTATACTCAATGGTGAAAAACTAAGATCCTTTCTCCCAACATCAGGAACAAGACAGGGATGCCCACATTCACCACTTACATTCAACATACTACTGGAAGTCATAGCCACAGTTATCAGTCAAGAAAAAGAAATAAAAGGCATCCAAATTGGTAAGGAAGAAGTAAAACTTCCATGATTTGTAGACAGCATGATACTGTGTATATATATATATAAAAAAAAAAAAAACCTTAATGTCTCCACCAAAATACTGCTAGAACTTACATGTGAATTCAGTAAAGTCCCAGAATACAAAATCAATGCACAGAAATCTGTTGCATTTCTATACAAAATAAGTAGCAAACACAGAAATTAAGAAAACAATCCCATTTACAGTTGCACCAAAAATAATAAAATACATAGAAATAAACCCAACCAAGGAGGTAAAAGACCTGTACTCTGAAAAAATATAAAACCTTGATGAGAGAAATTGAAAATGACACAAACAAATGGAAAGCTATTCCATCCTCATGGGTTGGGAGAACAGATATTGTCAAATGTCCATACCACCCAAAGCAATCCACAGATTCACTGCAATCCCTATCAAAATACCAACAGCATTTTGCACAAAACTAGAAAAAATGATGGTAAAATTTTTCTAGAACCACAAAAGACCATAAGTAGCCAAAGCAATCTTGAAAAAGAACAAAATTGGAGGTATCACATTTCCAAATTTCAAGTTATTTCAAACCATAGTAATCAAAACACTATGGTTCTGATAAATAAAACAAACACAGATAAACTGAACAGAATAGAGAACCCACAAGTAAACCCATGATTATATGGTCAATTAATCCATGACAAAGAAGGCAAGAATGTGCAATGGGAAAACAAAACAAAACAAAACAAAACACAGTCTCTTCAACAAATGGTGTTGGGAAACTGGACAGCTACGTGCAAAAAGAATGAAACTGGATAATTTTTTACATGATATATAAAAAATACATTCAAAATGGATTAAAGGCCTAAATGTGAGAACTGAATTCATAAAAATCCTAGAAAAAAGCATAGGCAGTAATTTCTTTGGCATTGGCTGTAGTTACATTTTTCTAAATATGTCACCTCAGGCAATGGAAACAAGAGCAAAAATAAACTATTGGGACTACATCAAAATAAAAAAGCTCTACCCAGCAAAGAAACAATCAACAAACAAACAAACAAACAAAAAAAATACAACCTACTGGATGGGAGAAGATATTTGCAAATAATATATCTGATAAGGGGATAGTATCAAAAATAGATAAAGAACTTACACAACTCAACACCAAAAAAAACACAAATAATCCATAAATAATTAAATCCATAAATAATTAAAAATGGGAGAAGACATGAATAGACATTTCTCCAAAGAAGACATACAGATGGCCATAAGACACATGAAAAGATGCTCAATATCACTCATCATCAGGGAAATGAAAATCAAAACCACAATGAGATACCACCTCACATCTGTCAGAATGGTTAAAATCAAAAATACAAGAAACAACAAGTTCTGGTGAGTATGTGGAGAAATAGGAACACTCATGCACTATTGGTTGGAATGAAAACTGGTGCCATCATTTTAGAAAACATATGGAGGTTCTGCAAAGAATTAAAAATAGAATTACCATATGATTCAATAATTCCACTATTGGTTCTTTACCCAAAGAAAATGAAAAGAGCAATGTGAAAAGATTTGTGCATGCCTATGTTTATAGCAGAATTATTTACAATAGTGAAATTATTGGAAGCAGCCTAAGTGTCCATCCATAGAAGAATGGATAAAGATATGGTACATAAATGCACAATGGACTATTACTCAGCCACAAAAATGAATGAAATCTTGCCATTTGTGACAACATGGATGGAGCTAGAATGTATTATACTAAGTGAAATAAGTCAGAGAAAGACAAATACTTTATTATTTCACTCATAAGTGGAATTTAAGAAGTAATACAAACGGACAAAGAAAACAACAGACAAACAAAGAAACTGACTGTTAAATATAGAGAAGAAACTGGTTGTTACTGGAGGAGAGGTGGGTTGGGGTATGGGGGAAATAGGTGAAGGGCATTAAGAATACATTTATTGTGATGAGCACTGAGTAATGTATAGAATTGTTGAATCACTATATTGTACACCTGAAACTAATATAACACTATGTGTTAATTACACTAGAATTTTAAAAATTAAAAATTGTAATTAAGAAAAAATGTCTGTTAAGATCATGGCATATTGTCTCTGTCTGATGAGATGCTATATACAGCAGAAGGGGCCTGGAAAGGAATTAGGTTATGAAGAGAAGTAGGGGCTAAACAAAGAAGTAATTTGTGAGGCATGTTTAAGAATTTTAGCTTAAATTCCAGCAGACAGGAAGCCATTAAATAAATATATTTTTAAGCCATTTGGTGAAATTATTGTACATGCATTTCATTAAAAAAAACCCACTGGGATAAGGAAGGGAAGAGAGAGAAGAAAGGAAGTCAAGAAATCCAGTCAGAAGACCGCTCCCTTGGCTGGATAAAGAGTGGATGGGCCCAAACAAGGTGGTAGCAATCATATACACAGACATGGAAGGAGTCTCAATGTGTTTAGGAAGTAAAATAATAAGCCTTAGCAGAAAGGACGCAGTAGTAAGAATGATACTCGGATTTCTGGATGTTTGGGGCCACTATCCATAGAGATGAAAAATATTGGAAGATTCCATGGGAGAGAGTAGGGTATCAGGGAATTCTGGGAGCTCAAGGTTTCCATCTTGGGTTAAGCTTTAAGTCTTTTTTAACATTTTAGTGAATATGACAGAAAATCAATCGGATATTAATCTCTATTCAGCCATGATCTTCCAAGAAGCGGCTACACTCTGTGCTAGACACTGTGGATGCAGAATAACAAGTAAGATAATGAGATGCAGGATAATAAAATAAGGCAGGCTTTTTATTTGCCCTCATGATTCCTACCATCTAGGAAGGATGATGTAAGTAGGATGACTAATCACAGTGTACTGATGAATGCTACAAAAGGTAAAGTATAAAAAGGTGCAGGAGATGTAACCTAATTTGAAGATGTCAAAGAGGACTCCTTAAAAATTGATATGAAACAAAAAGTGTATCTTAAATTATATGTCTAATCTATAAATGTCATAATCGTTTGTTAAGTATTATTTTAAAATTTTTTTTATAACATGATCCATCAAACTAGTGAGGTATTAAACTTTGAAAGATGCTATATAGTTCATAAGCCTGGTAGCAAGAAAGCAAAAGGTATGGGTATAAACTAATTTCCTTTTTTGCAATTCACTAATTTCCTAAGCTTTTATGCATCAAATATATTTTTGAATGACTCCTAGAAGTCATTTGTATAGTTCTGATGGAGTATCGGAGATGTTATACACATAGTAATAGATAAGACTGATTGTAGCTAAAACCTTTGAGCTTTGCTTTAGAATTTAAAAAAACTGACCTTGGTCAGATAGACACTGGGGAGTCATAGAAAGTTTGTGAGCTAGTAACTGTCATGACCATATCTCTGACATAAATTAATTTGCAAAAGCTTTCCTGATAATCACTACTAACATTAAGGTATTTTGATATGTTTTAAACCTGTATTCATCTCACACTATTGTCTAATATTGTTTTTGTGGCATGTGGTACAATATTTTAAGTATAAGTATACTTCCACAGTCCTTACAAATTTGATCATTGATTTCAGAAAATTCATTAATAGTGCTTATCATGAAAGCATAAATGTAATCATATTATCAATATTCATGCAGAAGTATAATAATAAAGTACAAGGGGTGTGCTGGAAGGGGCTGCTATAAAGTCTTCAAATTTTCCTCCCTTGTTCAACACTTGTTACAATATCAGACAAAATAAGGAATGTGTTTCTTATTTTTTGCCACAGCTATTTAACTAGAACTCCTTTCTTAAAAGGCACACATAAGACCTTCGAGTCAGTTATAGCATCTCTGTCAACAGGCCAGAGATGATGGGAAATGGGGAAAGCTCTGATTTTTCCACACGTGATATAAATGAATGATTTTTAGGATTTGTCATAAAGTCCCTTAAGAGGTCTCATTTGGTACACGGGCAGCTCAGTCAGTTAGGCAGCTGACTTCAGCTCAGGTCATGATCTCCCGGTTCATGGGTTCAAGCCCCATGTCAAGCTCTGTCCTGACACCTCAGAGCCTGGAGCCTGCTTCAGATTCTGTGTCTCCCTCTCTCCCTGCCCCTCCCCTGCTTATGCTCTGTCTCTCTGTTTCTCACAGGTGAATAAATGTTTAAAAAAATTTTTTTTAATTTAAAAAAAAGAGGTCTCATTCAAATTCTTGAGGACTTATATGTGGTGGCAAGGGTCACAAAGTACAATAACTCATCAATATCAACAAGGATAAGAGACCTCTCAGACCAAAGTGGCTGATGTCAGCACTTTGTCAATAATCACATGGGTAGGGTGGAGAAAGTATGATCTAGTATTTCAAGAGGGGGGTGGTACAGATGGAGAAGAAGTGCAAAGTTTGGAATCATATAAAACTTCATGAAATCCTTGCTTTCTAATCAGGTTAAACCTGACCCTTTCTTGACTTCATCCAATGCCACAGAGGACAATTTAAAGCAACTTAAATCTTTTAACTTCCTGCATTCTACATTTAATTATATGGGAAAGGAGGAGATCTGGTTATAGGAAAACTGGCTCTCTAACCATGGGATTAGGGATATTTCTATTTTTGTCAACTGTCTTATTTATTTAAATTTTATACAATGAACTTACACTTCTTTTATAAACAGGGGAGAGATTAATTCATTTAAGATTCCCTCTCTCACTTAGCATATATAAATATTTCAACAGACTCAAAATTATCTACAAGTCATTTAAGGGTACTATAATGTTAATAAATTCCTGGGGGGCAACATATTATTTTTCAAATAATTTAAAATCATAACCTGGACAGAGTGCTGTGACTAATACAAATGAAATAGCAAGCATTTTGGAGGCATTATTAACAGAATTTTTTACCTTTGGGAAAAAGAAGAAAAATGCCAGAGGAATAAAATCAAATGGTAGTATACAACATCATCCTGCTGTTGGTGTCAGAATTCTCCATTGGATTGAAAATTCTAAAATTTTGTGTTCTAAAACTTGATAAATTATTTGGATATCCAGAGACTCACCCAAACTATGTAATGGAACAGTTACTAGTCAATGATTGGGGTGCCTGGATGACTCAAAGATCCATGATTGGGGTGCCTGGATGACTCAACTGGTTAAACATCCAACTTCAGCTCAGGTCATGATATCACAGTTCGTGAGTTTGAGCCCCATGTCAGGCTCTGTGCTGACATCTCAGAGCCTGGAACCTGCTTTGGATTTTGTGTCTCCCTCTCTCCCTGACCCTCCCACACTCGTGCTCTCTCTGTCTCTGTCTCTGTCTCTCTCTTTTGAGGTGGGCACCTGTTGGGATGAGCACTTGGTGTTGTATGGAATACAATTTGACAATAAATTATGTTTAATATAAAAATAAATTAATAAATAAATAAATAAATAAATAATTTTTAAGATATTCATAAATCAACTATTTGCATATATTCTCTGGTCAAGTCACATTTCTTGAGTGACTTACTCTGGTGTTCCACTACCTCCATTTCTTACAGAATAGTTCAAACCAGAAGTTTTTAAACTTCTTTTGGAAATAGACCCATTTTAAAAGTGTTGTAAAGCTCTGGGTGTTCTCCATGAATCCCTAAATGCGAATACGAACATAAGAACACAGTGCTTAGAATATTCCAGGGGGTTCACTAGTCCCTTGAAACGAGAGTTGCCCGGGACAGGCTCAATCTATTCCTGTTGCTAGTTTCCCAAATTATGTAAACTTCCCCCTAAAAACTACTCAGGTAAAAATGCATATCCATTCTTCATTTTAGTTTTCTTCTTGGTCAGTTCTGTCTTTGCCTTTCTTCTCATGTTATTGTTGCCCACTGGTAGAAGGTAAAGATGTTTACAATGGACAAACATTAATGAGAGTGAAAACTTCAGTATCTGAAGTCATCATACTTGTTGCCAGACTCTTCTTCAAATTTTTTCCCTACCTGGTCAATTTTCCGAGTATTTTAATGTTATAGGCTGAATTGTGTCCACCCCAAATTCCTATGTGGAGTCCTAATCTTCAGCTTCTCAAAATGTGATTGTATTTGGGGACAGGATTTTTAAAGGTAATTAAGTGAAAATGAGGTCGTTAGGGTGGACCCTAATCCAAAATGACTTATGAAAAGAAAAAAGAGAAAATTCAGACACAGACTAGTGCGGAGAAAAGATCATGTGAAGAAACAAAGATGGAGAAGAACGAGCCCTACCAACACCTTGATCTTGGACTGCGAGCCTTTCAAGATTGTGGGAAAATAAGTACATTTGTTATTTAAATGCTACCCAGTCTGTGATGGCAGCCCTAGCAAACTAATACACTTCACAATTGATCTTTGTTACCCACTGTGAATGTAATTATGAAAATTCTTTATGTGTATAACCGAAGCTCATTGGATTAGACATAGAATTAGACAACAAAAATTTGATAGTTTTATTTTTTACATTAAAGGATAACTATACTTCCCTCATTTTCTATGCCTCAGATCTTGTAACTGATATGATATTGAGCCTGAAATAGTTAAGATTATAATAAGTATTAGCTGCTGAAATGACTAATACTACTACAGACAAAGCATTGTGGTGGGGCATTTTTTAGTGTTGATTTCAAACAGGAAGTGGATTTTCCCACAAAAAAAAATTTAAAGAGGACTATCATCAACCTGTGGGCAGAGAATGATGAATAAGGCAGAGAAAACCCAGCTAGCCAAGAGCACCAAGAGAAACAGAGATCTAAAGCTTCATGTAGACATTCTTGACATCGACCAAAGAGAAGGTGCCCAGAATTTTGAAAATTATATTGGATAGCCAAATTATGGAAAGAGCCTAAATGTCCATCAACTGATGAATGGATAAAGAAATTGTGGTTTATATACACAATGGAGTACTACAGGGCAATGAGAAAGAATGAAATATGGCCCTTTGTAGCAATGTGGATGGAACTAGAGAGTGTGATGCTAAGTGAAATAAGCCATACAGAGAAAGACATACCATATGTTTTCACTCTTATAAAGAGGTTAGAGTGGGAGAGAGCCAAAGCATAAGAGACTCTTAAAAACTGAGAACAAACTGAGGATTGATGGGGGGTGGGAAGGAGGGGAGAGTAGGTGATGGGTATTGAGGAGGGCACCTTTTGGGATGAGCACTGGGTGTTGTATGGAAACCAATTTGACAATAAATTTCATATATTGAAAAAAAAAAGAAAATTATATTGGAACATAGCAAAAACCTTTCTTATTAATTCATCTCAAAAGTTATGCTAAAAGAAAAATTTGCTGTAGTAAATGTCTTTATATAGGTTATGTAAACAAAGTTTTCACCTCTAATAAAGTACTAGTAGGTAAACATGGACATCTGAAATGAGAAGTATTGAACATGACAATGTGCAATTCACAAGAGACAGAAAAAAATCTAGTTCAGTTTGGAATCATTTCCCTAATAGCACTGGTTAAGGGGTATCATCCAATTTTAAGAGAGGAATAAAAGACTCATGACAAAATCTATTACATATCCTTGATGTATCATTACCTATTTATCTGAGTTTTAAATAATATATAATCATCATTAAAGAAGATGGTAAATTATTTTCACAAGTTCTACCACATATTCTTAAAATTCTAGGACACTTTCCAAACACCATAAGAGATGTCAACATTCTGTATACACCATGAAGTTTTGTGCCCATATATGGCAAAATGAGATAAGCACACTTCTTTGTGAAATTATATCTTGACAAAGTTTATTTCTTTCTGAGTGTAACAGAGATTAAAGACTGTTATCTACTGGATACCAATCAAATTAGATGGTTCCTCACCAGATATTTAAATGACATGTGTAGTGCACAATTTTCACTTTTCCTATGTATTTATGATCGTGTAATAATATATATACAGAAACACACACACATACTTACATAGAAATATGATGGGTTATTTTAATTAAACTGCTATTTTGATTAATCATGAAATTTCTAATTTCTTAGTACTTATCAAAAAGGGCAGGATAAAATGTCAGAGAAAATGAAAAGGAGGAAGAAAAAGAAGAGGGTGAGAAGAAGAAGAAAACACTTCAAATTCCAGGAAGCTTTCCATTTCTGTTGCACAACAATCAAATTACACCATAATTTTCAGCAGCATAAAGAAAGAGTAACAACAGTAACAATATCTGGGAACTATTTTGGTGATTGATTCAACACTGTAACAAAAATGAGCTCTTGAGACAGATATACTCTTTACATGACTAAATCAAGCATTAGGCTACTGTATTCTGTTATCACTGGGTGTGCCTGTGTGTGTGTGTGTGTGTGTGTGTGTGTGTGTGTGTGTGTGTGTTCATAATTAAGCCAATATTTTCCTATGAATTCTTCAGATCCTCAGAAACATGATCTCACAGATCAGTAAAACCCAACTTGAACAGACTTTGCTGAAACCAATTTTGGCTGCGGAGGCTGCTGAGAGAAGCCATACTTTACTTGAGCTTTAGTGTGCAGGAAAGGTGTTAATCACAACAGGTTATCTTGTTCTACCCAATCTCCTTTTCCTATCCAGACAACCTCAAAATCATTCCCATACTCCACCCCCTCTTTCCTCAACACACACACACACACACACACACACATACACACACACACACACACTCATTTCTTTTGAGGATATGCTTCTCCCACACCATCCATACCCATGTCCTTCTGGCTTGGCTTCTAATCATTTTATCATATTCATTAGCCATAGTGATTATTCCAGAGTTTGAGCTGTCTCAAGCAAGATCATTTAGACCCATTACGTCACATTTTTAATACTGATTCTGAGAAAGACATGTTCCCTCTATGCTCTAAGACTACCTAACTGTAATAATGCAAGCCTGGAGCTATCTGCATCCATTTTCTCCTTTCTATGTGCTCTGTAGAGGAATAATCTGTCCATTGTAGAGAGGTTAAACACTGCAAACAGGGCAAAAGAGTTAGTAAAATGCCCATTAGAGGGCACACAGCCCTCCACAAGAGTACTTCACTACTGATGCCATCTGCAAATTCCAGAGGTTCCCAAAACCACCCACATGTTTGAGGACACACAAAATTCACTGATAGCTATTATTCTCACAGTTAAAGTTAAAAGGCAAGGTAATATCAGCTAAGAGAAGAAGTGCATAGGACATAGTCCAGAAAGCTTACAAATGAAGGGTTTCTGTTTTCCTAAGTCCATGGAGTCAAAATCCATCATTCTCCTAACACTGATGTTAGACAATATGCAGAGTACTTCCAAAAAGGGAAGCTCACCTAGTCTCAGCATTCAGTTTTTATTGGAGGTCCATTATGTAGGCATGATTGGGTGTCCATGTGGCTGATCTCAGTCTCCAAGTAGACTAACACCTTATCACCTAAAGCCCCCTCCAACACACATACCAACTCACATTACTGGTCATCCTGGCATGGCCACCCCACCCTAAAACTATACAGGTTTGGTCCACCTCCACCCTAAATCACATTTTTAAGACTACCCAAATGACCCAAGGCCCCCAGGCAAACAAAGATATTCCCATTAGGCACACATTCCAAGAGCCCAGATATTACTTCCCAGAAACCAAGGGCAAAGGCTAGACCTTCTCTTTGGGCAAGTCTAAATTCTTTATTAGCTAGAGGCCCACATATGGTGAGGACAGAGAGAGAGAGAAAGAGGCAAAGAAAGAGAGCATTATTTGAGTCCTGTGTCTCAGAGTGCTTAAATACTGTACCACTTCTATCTTTCCAAGTTACATATCAATAAATTCCTTAAACAAGTCTCATTTGGGTTTCTTTTATTTTTAACAAAAAGAAAGGGAAAGGAAGGAGTGGAGGTGGAGGATATTTCAATTCTAATAAAAGGTTCCTGTGACACTCCTGGCCAATAATATTTTAATAAATTTTCACAGACTTATTGTATGGTTGTCTGCCTAACATATAAATGGCCATAACTATAAAAGCAGTTAAGAAATGTGTTGCATCCAAGTGAAAAACTGAAACAGAAATAAACTCCATAGATTTACTCTCATTATAAGAAAATAAAGTATTAGCTACTCTTATCCATTGTACATTCCTCAGTATTTCTATACAACAAAGTCAAGATGGTCCATGAACCTAACTGAAAGCATCTTAACTTCTGGTTGCATCATCAGTCAGGTAGCTCGTTATTTTTACTGTTATGGTCACATCACAGTAATGAAATGTGGGATTGGAAAGGGACCAAAGAAACTTAGAACCATTCCAATGAGTAAGTGCCTTAGAATAAAAAAGTCCACTTTTAATCAGGTTTGTATGTGTCATCACCTGAAAAGACTTTTTAGAGTATGTATTCTTTAGGTCCCACTCCAGACTGTGTAGTATGTATGTTGGTCAAACTCCCAGAGTGATTTGTCCATCTCAAGAACACCTGCCATTTATTAACTGATTTTATCTATGTAAGTGTCTCAGCAAAGATAAAGAAAAACCCCACTGTGGAACCAGGGGCACTTTAAAAAGCAGTATATAATCTAGTGGTTAGCATGTCATATAGGTACCCAATACATGAATATGTTACATGCCATTGTAGGATTACGTGTTGTTTATCTGCCACAAACTGTGTTATGAAATTTCCCTAATACACAAGCAAACAATAGAATTCTTGGTGCTGTCAGGTGCTCCCTTCAAATCTAACATTGGCTCTAGAATAAGGATTCTCCTCCCAAACTCGTTTGCATCAACAGAACATTCAAAACTCTAAGACACCTTTCAGTTCAACTTATATTCGCTACTTACTCACCATGGCTGATGCAAGGTAAAAGGACCTAGTGGGGCAGGATACAGGGTGAGGCAGAAGGCTTAAGGCTGTAGGACAAAGTCATGATCTCTAAGGAGCTTTCCATTATGCATTTGCCTTCCACTACATGTGTCCAAACTTAGTAGATCTAGCCTGGCCTGGATAGAAGGCAAAGTGTTAATTTCCCAAAACCCAAGTGCTTAGATCCAGGGAGTGATGGCTGAACCATTTCTAAGTGAGAACACAGGAGTTGCTCCAATTCATACAAGTGCACTGTAGTAGACAGAATGTCCCAAAGATACCCATGTCCTAACCCCTGGACCTGTGAATATGTTAGCTTCTATGGCATAAAGGACTCTGAAGATGTGATTAAGTTAAAGACCTTGAGTGGAGGAGATTATCCTGAATTATCCAGGTAACCCAGAGAGGCCTGATATACTCACAAGGGTCCTTACAAGAGGGAAGCAGGTGGGTGAGAGTCAGAAAAGATGTAAGGATCAAAGCGGAAGCTGGTCTGATGCATTTTGAAGATGACGGAGGGACAATGCACCAAGGAATGCAGGCAACCTCTAGAAGACGGAATGCAGGTTTCTCTCCTGGAGCCTGCAGAACGAGCACAGCCCTGGTGATGTGTGTTTTTAGTCCCAGAAAATTTGTTTTAGGTTACTGACTTCCACAACTGTAAGATAATAAGTTTGTGTTGTTTGAAGCTCTTAGTTGGTGATAATCTGTTTCAGCAGCAATAGCAAATTAATCCACATGTACAAACTCAATCTTTAAAACCAAAGGCCTGAAGTAGTATGCCATAATTTGAGGAAGCTCTAGGATCTCTGCTACCCTTCCAGAGAGTACCCAGAGAGTACCCTTCCAGAGGGTACCCTTCCTGTTCTAACAGGGCATGAAAGGCACTCATTCATATCACATGTAGGAAAATAACACCCTTCTAATTACACCATCCCTACCCTATTCATTCCATTTTTTTCCCCTCTTAAGCAAAGCAGCAGAACAGTGCATGGCTTGTGTTTGGTTTAGTTTGCGGTGTTGTTATGTCCACCATTCATTGTCCATTCATCATTCGTATCTTCTTTAAGGGAAACACTCCTCTTTGACTTCTATTTTCTCAAGCTGTGGTAAATCCTGCTACAAAGCTCCAGGGATGGGTTCATGATGCACATCAACATAATTGGAACATTCTGTACCTTTGACTACAATGATTGGTTCAGGGATAAGCATTTGACCCAAGTCAGCTCAGGGAGAATAGCCTCAGACCTTGAGCTTGTGCCAAAGGAAGAATGCAGTGCTGCAGATGCTAGGAATTTTATCCTTGCAGTGAAGGTTCCCTTCTGAGAAATACATAGAGGTCATGCAGAGAGGAAAAGCATGGGAAAGAGATGGAGAACAGGGGACAGAGAGACAGAGAGAGAGAGAGAGAGAGAGAGAGAGAGAGAGAGACACTGAAGCTCTGGTGCCAGCCAGATCCAAAACAAGACCACATCTTTGAACTTCCAGTTATGAACCTCAAAATTCCATTCCCTTCTCAGTTGAAAGAAGCTCTGAGTGTAGGTTATGTAATGTGAATAGCTAGAATCCTGACTAACGCAAGTATTACATTTGCACCCTGATCACAGCAGCACGAAGCCTGTGTAGCACCCAGCTGCATCTCAGGAAGCGCAAAAGATGCCAGCTTCTCCGTCTTTGGCTTTATTTGGAAATATTCACACGGCTTCACAAAATAAAAAAGCATCCCTCACCTATTCTTTGATGCCTGAGATTTCTGTATAGAAAGGAAATTTCACTAGAGATTTAAAGGCTTATAGTTTCATATCCTGAGAGGGGAGAAATTTATGGCTGATTCCATTAGTGTCACCAATGCGACTTTATCATGCAAACTTGGACACTTTGAAAATGAAAAGGGACACTAAGAATAATTATGGTAAGACAGTGGGCATAGACAGTGACAGTCCCAGGCAAAATAGGCTATGTGTTCCTCCTACCCAAGAGGAATGTGGCATGCAAATTGGTTTTTGCATCAGAGGCTTGAGTTCAAACACTGCCTCTATTACTTCAGAGTTGTGGGCACTTTAGCTCTTGGGACCTTTATTCTCTCATTTTAATGATGTTGAGATAAAAACCACCTCAGATGGTTGGTGTGAGTATCAAAAGCTGTAAAGAATACGTGTTTGCCAACCATAAAGCCTTATGCTACTTAGTTTTCTCCTTATTTATTAGAATATGATTTCATTAGAAGAGAAGGAAAAAGGGTACTTCAGAGATGAAGTGAGACAGTGAAAGACAAAACAGGAAAAGTGGCCAAGGGCAGCTCTAAACACTTGTTCATAGTTTACCTTTCTTGCCTGTGGTCAGTGGTAACCTCTCTTGAGGGCACAGAGCGCCACCTGGAGGCATCATAGGTATTTTAAGCTGCTCTGGCACAGTGGCAGAGTCCCCATGATGGGGTATGTTGTAGCAATCCCATCAAAGGAATTGATCCTTGAAACACTGGCAGTGTGTTCAGCCACACAAACTGGACTGAACTCTGGCACTATTCTGATCCACTTAAATATTATGTGATCATCTTAAGAAAGCACCTCTCAGCAAACCTCTGACTGTATTTCCATCCACTTAACTGAGATGCAAGCCCCAGCTGTCCAGTCAGTGAGCTGTAAAATATGGTTTCCTAAAATAAGGGCACATTAGAACTGCTGGCAGAATATACCAACTTTAATTCAACATCTGGCTCCACCAATTACCCTGAGAAAATTATTAGCCCCTAAAATCTCTGTCTCCTCAGCTGTAAGACGAAAATAATAGTAGTACCTATTTTCATAAAGTGTTATGAGGACTGAATGAGATCCTGTGTCTAACGCACTCACCACACCACCTGGCTAATGGAATCCATGCTTGATAGCTGAATATTTTCTTTCTTAGGTGCCTCCCAGCCAAAACCTGCTACAGTTAAAATAATTTCATCTAAGCCAATACAGTGGAATTTATCTAGCTTTTAAAATTTATGTGGTCATTGATTTAACAAGCCCACCTTCCTAAACATAGAGTTCTCTTTTTATTTCTTCTTGGCTGACTTGAAGATGTGCTAGTTTGTCAACTGCTGATGTAGAGACCCGTGATCTGCACCCCCCAGGATAACTCTTTAGCATTGGAGAAAACCTAATTAAACAACTAAACTCAAATGAAACATCCAAGGAGAAGCCCATCTGCTTCCAAATAATCTCTGCCTCTTAATTCCATGCAGGTTGGAATTTACAATGGAAATGAGATCAGTGCCATGTGTATTTTTAGTTCAGAATATCTAAGTGGGCATATTTCTTTAGGCTTAGCATGTACAGTATTTTAAACAACAACAGTTGTTTTTTAATAGTTCTAATAGAAGAGTTCCAACTTTTTATGTAGCTGTTGCTTTCAGTTGCTGGAAGATAAAAACTTTTAAATTTATGATGAAACATTTTCATTAGGAGTGTCTTAAAAATATCTTTTCGAATGTAAAATTGTCCATTTGTGCTATTTTATCTCAGTGCTCACTACTGAAAAGTATCTCAAGTCCAATACAAATTAAATAGCTTAAAATAGATTAAAATACTGAGTCAAAAAATATGAGGACCAAATTCAAGCTATTTAGAAATTCTGTCCTTTTTGTCCTAGCTCACACTACTCCATCAACTCAACACTGATTGAGCAAGTATTATATACAGTCTCATAGAGCTGGGCAGTCTTGATTCTTCATGAGCATAAAGGATTTCTTTTAAAAAGTGGGAAAGAGAAAATGACTAAGAAAGCTCACGATTATTTTTGTCTCTTCTGTTACTTTTACTATATAGAGCAAACCCAGTGAACACAATTTACTCAAAAAATGAAAGAATTCTGTAGTATTTAAAAGTGTAGAGACAAATGATAATCTTTTAAAATAAACTAAAAAATAGAAAGATCAAGAAATGGTTTCTCTTTTAAGAGAGAAAAGTCCTCCCAAAATGCATTACTATCCAGTTAAACCCAATTTCAGAAACCCATATAAAAAATGACAAGATCTAAAACTTTGAAAACTAATTCATGCTAGGATGCATTTTTTTCCAAGTTAATTATTTCTTTTTCTTCAGGTATGCTTAATATCTAAATATACAGTGTTTAAATGTATCATACAGTTTGTGAAAGTCATCCTCACGTACATCCACGTGATTACACATTATTGTACATCCACCCCAAACCTCACATGTCCTAAGAAAGATGCAATTATGGTGGTCAGAGGAAAAATCCCAACCTGATCAAGAAATTGGTGGAACTACCATCTCAAGAGAGACCTTAAAGAATGAAAAAATGCTGATAAAAGCTTGATGCAAAGTCTTTGAAGGCATAGCAATGCAAACAGTGTCTTATGAGCCCTATGATCACATAACTAGACAATTGGCATTTGACCTTTTGGAAAACACCTGGTATTACAAAGGGTATTGATTTTGAGATCAAGTTATAAGGGTTACCCTACTAAGGTTAAAATTAATTAAAAGTATATTCTAAACAAGTTGTTTAACTTTATTTGATCCAACACCACATACATCAGTTAAGGAAGTTTTCTTCACATTTTAACTCAAGGTACAAGGAGGGGCTTTATGTCCATGCATTTTGGTGAAGGAACAGGATCTAGAGAAGCATGTAACTCCCTAAAGTTTCAGAACTATTTTATTAAATAATTCTTACAGTCTGTTTCAGTCTTGACACTAAATACATCCACCCTATAAAAATATCCAAAGAATGTTCAGCATTTTGCAAAATTACGCATCTAAACTCATTAATGACAAATATACTTGATTCAAAGAGAAAAAGCAGGGGTGTTCAGAGTCCATTTGTAACTTCTCTAGATGACATAAACAAGAGCAAATATGTCATTCCACAACGGATCCTATGATGGTTCTCCACTAAACAGTTCAGTCTAGCAAATCATATGTGTGTTGTTGATTAGGATGATAAATGAATACAGACATCACAGATGTGAACATTTTATGAAGCAGTGGGCACACCTAAAGAGATTTTTTCCAGATCTTTAGAATAATTTTTAGTTATCTGTCATAAGAAGACTGACCCATACTTGTTAAACATTTAAGCAGATACAACTTTGCTCAGAATTCTGGAGTCAGTGTGACACTGTTGTCATTTTTAAGCTTGTATTCTCATGACATTCCTGCTGCTTCCTGTAAGAGCCTTTTTGACTATTTGGATGAGGCTCAAATTCAATTATGCCTCCAAATAGCTTCTCAATGACTGTATCGAAAGAAGATAAATCCTGCAAAAGCATTTCTAAACAACTGGCTAATATAAGACACAAAATTCACACTCTTCTGATTTAAATGACAATTTCTATTACATTATTGTCAACATATAATTTCCAGATTTTAACTAATATCTGTGGCAACTTTAAAATGTACTTTTCTTTTCTTGGGGTGCCTGGGTGGCTCAGTCGGTTAAGCATTCAACTCTTGATTTCAGCTCAAGTCATGGTTTCAGTGTTCTGAAGATCAAGCCCAGCATGGGCTCCATGTTGACAGCATGGAGCCTGCTTGGGATTCTCTCTCTCTCCCTCTGTCTCTGCTTCTTCCCCCCTCACTCATGTTTTTGCTCTCTCTCTCAAAATAAATAAATTAATTTAAAAAAATAAAAATAAATTAAATGCACTTAACTTTTCTCATATGCCATCTAGGACTTAGTTATACAATCATTAAGAAAAAGGAAGTATGTGAATATGGCTACATTTTCAGCTTCAGCTTTACAGACAATTTGACCACCAAGAATATTATTGTTCCACACAGCATTTAATGACACTTTGTTCAGCCACACTGAGATGGTTTTCCTCAGACATTTTGGTGATTTTTAAAAGTTTTCTTTACACTGTCCTATTAACCGAAATACATACTAACACGCACACTAATTACTGTTTAATTGATTGATATTTAGCTCTATCACATCAAAAAGAATTTTCATTTATCGATGGTATTTCTTTTGGAGTACCTGCATATATATTTCTTCAGATATCTTTATCTTGTTCACATCAGTGGGAGATTCAGAAGTATCTGTGGCTCACACGGGGGACTTCCCTTACATCAAAAGCAGAGCTGCCCAAGCTTATAGATACAGAGAAGAGATGGATGGTCAGCAGAGGTCAGGGATGGGGATGAGCGAAATGCGAGAAGAGGGTCAAAAGGTACAAACAATTAAATAAGTCACAGCGATGTAATGTATAGCATGTGGACCATAGTTAATAATACTATACTGCATATTTGAAAATTACTAGGAAAAGAAAACAATGTTTGCAACTCTGTATGGTGAGAGATATTAACTAGACATTATGGCAATTATTTCACAATATTTACAAATTTCAAATCATTATGTTACATATCTGAAATTACTCTAATGATATATGTCAATTATACCTCAATAGTTAAAAAAAAGAGTAAAGTTGGTTTGTGCACCTTCCCATTGTTTCACTGCTCACCAGTTATTCTCCTGGCTCATTCAAGCCAGCACATTGTATGTTCTCTGCAGTGTCCATTGAAGAAATAACCATTACTGGAAGTATAACAACTGACAATGTGACTTATCCCATTTCAATAATAAAACTGTATTTTAAGCAGGTCACAGTTTTTCTCAGAAATATTTCTTCAAAGGATGTGAAACAAGAAAGTTGAGTAAGGGACATGAAAGTACAAAAACCAGCTCTAAGAATAAGGAGGATAAAGTGTTGTTTCCCCTCCCCAGCTGGTTTAAACCCTCTCCTTCAGTCTATATATTCCTACTGTCAAGACAAAAAGGAAAAAAAAGAGTTCACTATTATTTAAGATAGCCTTACTAATATGAAAAACAAAATATTCCAGGAAATATCCTGACTACCTTCCCAGAATTTTCTGAAGAAATACTAAAATTTTTAGTTTAATGAAAGAAAAAAAATGAGTAAACAATATGTTTTCAGTTCCTCTATCATAATGACAATATGATATTGCACATACTTGCCCTTTTGTGCTCTGTTCCTTAGTCATGAAAATCCTCTACTACCATGTCCATGAGCAAAGACTATCATCTTTCAGGACTCGGAACATTCAGTATGTCTTCTAGAAACTAGTTCTCAACTCTCCATCAGTTTTTTCCAGTGTAATAAACTGGATGTGTTCCCCCAAAATTCATATGTTAAATCCACACACACTGTTCGGATGACATTTTGATGTGGGGCTTTTGAGAGGTTACTAGGTCAAAAGGGCAGACTTCAGAAACACAGCACCACCTAAAGGAGTTTTGGAGTCCATTACACCAACAGCTGCACACCTGCATCCGCTAGGCACATCTCTAGTAAGGCAAGTCAGCCTGAGAAACAGAGCAGCAGGCCCCTCTCCCAACAGGCCATCACAAATCCCTTCCACCCACTTAGTCTAAGGATCACAGTGTGCTGCAAAGTTTCAATTCTAAGAGAAACTAGATCTAGCCTCATTTTGGGTTTCTTTTTCTTCATTTGTTCATTTGATTTGCTTATGTTTTTTTTTTTCTTCTTTTCTTTTTGTTTCTTGGATACACAAAGAGCAAATGTTTTATTCTATTTCATTTTGTTATTTTTTTTAAATTTTTTAATTTCTTAAATTTTTTTATTTTTTTTCCTTTTCTATCAAGCTTCTCTTAATGATCAGACTAAAACATACCTAGGATCTGCTTCCCTTTTGTGACTTTGTTTTGTTTCATTTTTTTATTTTTCAATTTAAAATTTTAATTTAATTTTATTGTTTTCTTCCACCAAAATGACAGATGGAAGAATTCACCCCAAAAGAAAGAACAGAAAAAAATGACAGCCAGGGACTTAATCAACAGATATAAGTAAGATGTCTTAACTAGAATTTAAAACCACAATTTTAAGAATACGAGTGGGGATTAAAAAAAGCATAGAAGATGCCAGAGAATCCATTTATGCAGAGATAAAAGAGCTAAAATCTAGTCAGGCTGAAATTAAAAATGCTATAACTGAGATGCAATCTCAAATGGATGCCATCACAGTGAAGGTGAACAAAGCACAGTAGTGAATTGTGATACAAAAGGTAAAATTATGGAAAATAATGAAGTGGAAAAGAAGAGGGGAAGAAAGGCAAAAGATCATGATACAAGACTTAGAGAATTCAGCAACTTATTAAAGAGGAATGATATTCATATCATAGGAGTCCCAGAAAATAAAGAGAGAGAAAAAAGAACAGGAGATTTATGTGAGCAATTTATAGCTGAAAACTTTCCTAATCTTGGGAAAGACATGAACATCAAAATCCAAGAAGCACAGACAACCCCCATTAAATTCAACAAAAACTGACCATCACTAAGGCATATTATAGTCAAATCCACAAAACACAAACAAGGAAAGAATCATGAAAGCAGCAAAGGAAAAAAAGTCCTTAACCTACAAGAGAAGACAGATCAAGTTCACAGCAGTCCTATCCAATGAAATTTGGCAGGCCAGAAAGTAATGTCAGGATATATTCAATGTGCTAAATAGGGAAAATATGCAGCCAAGAATCCTTTATCCAGCAATGTTGTCATTTAGAATAGAAGGAGAGATAAGAGTTTCCCACACAGAATGCAAGCTGGGGCAGCCACTCTGGAAAACAGTATGGAGGTTTCGCAAAAAACTAAAAATAGAACTACCCTACATCCCAGCAATTGCACTACTAGGCATTTATCCAAGGGATACAGGTGTGCTGTTTTGAAGGGACACATGCAACCCCATGTTTATAGCAGCACTATCAGCAATAGCCAAAGTATGGAAAAGAGCCCAAATGTCCATCGATGGATGAATGGATAAAGAAGATGTGGTATATATGTGTGTGTATATATATATATATATATACACACACATATATATACACACACATATATATACACACACATATACATACAATGGAGTATTACTCGGCAATCAAAAAGAATGAAATCTTGCAATTTGCAACTACATGGATAGAACTGGAGGGTATTATGCTAAGTGAAATTAGTCAGAGAAAGACAAAAATCATATGACCACTCATATGAGGACTTTAAGAGACAAAACAGATGAACATAAGGGAAGGGAAACAAAAATAATATAAAAACAGGGAGGGGGACAAAACAAAAGACACTCATAAATATGGAGAACAAACGGAGGGTTGCTGGAGGGGTTGTGGGAGGGGTGATGGGCTAAATGGGTAAGGTGCATTAAGGAATTTACTCCTGAAATCATTGCTTCACTATATACTAACTAATTTGGATGTAAATCTTAAAAAATAAAAAAAATAAAGTTTAATTATAAAAAAATAAAAATAAAAATTAAAACACCTGAAAAATTCATTACATCTAAAGAATAATTAAGTGGCTAGACCCATGCTGTGGAAAGAGAACTATGTAGAATGGCTACAATTCATATTTAATGTGGTTCTGGTATTTTTTCCCAAACCCTCCCCATTAGAATAATGGACCTGTGACATAAGCGAGCATTTCTTCAAGTCTTAGGAGGGAGCCTTCCCTTTTCTTTTATAATTTTACTTTGATATTCTCCAGTGTTGTACTTCTGAGATCTGCATTATCTATTGCCTAACTGCACGGAGCTTTTGTACAAATTACAGGTAATTCTTTGTCTTCTTTTGCTCTTGAAGAAGAAATCCTTCCTCATGGTCTTTTGATGAACTTAAATTAAATGGAATTAATTTAGAACACTTAGCATTGGGCCAGGATCACACTAGATGCTCAGTAAAGGTTAGTTCCTTTCCCCATTTCAGCCTAATTAATTTTTTTTAACATCAACAACACAAACAACGTAAGTATCTGGCATCCAGTTGACAATTTTCTCTTTAAAAGATCAGATTGTCTGAAAAACAGTAACAAAAGGTACAGTGTCCTAGAATCTTTCCTTGCATATTTTGTATATTAACCACTGCAAGTTTTTTAAGAGGATAAAAGTTTATGCTACTCCATGAAATAGAGAATTAAACATTTATATAGTTGTTTAAAAAAAATGTTTTCCACACAAACAAAAATTAAAAGAGTTCATGACCACTAAGCCAGCCCTGCAAGAAATTTTAAGGGGGACACTTTGAGTGGAGAAAAAAACAAAATGAAACAAAAGACGAAAAGCAACAAAGACTAGAAAGGACCAGAGAACATCACCAGAAATACCAACTCTACAGGAAACACAATGGCACTAAATTCATGCCTGTCAGTAATCACTCTGAATGTAAATGGACTAAGTACTACAATCAAAAGACATAGCATATCAGCATAGACTTAAAATTTAAAAAAACAAGATCCATCTATATGCTGCCTACAAGAGACTCTCTTGAGACCTAAAGACACCTGCAGATTGAAAGTGAGGAGATGGAGAACCATCTATCATACTGATGGACATCAAAAGAAAGCTAAAGTACCCATACTTATATCAGACAAACCACATTTTGAAACCAAGACTGTAACAAGAAATAAAGAAGGGCATTGTATCATAATCAAAGGGTGTATCCATCAAAAATTGTAAATGTTTATGCTCCCAACTTGGCACACCCAAATATATAAGTCAATTAATCACACACAAAGAAATTCATTGATAATAATACCATAATAGTAGGGGACTTTAACCTACAGCAATGAACAGATCAAGAACCCAGCAGAGATGTCTACTTTCACCGCTGTTGTTCATCATAGTACTGGAAATCCAAGCCTCAGCAATCAGACAACAAAAAGAAATAAAAGGCTTACAAATTAGCAAGGAAGAAGTCAAACTTTCACTCTTTGCAGACAATGTGATCCTCTACGTGGAAAACCCAAAAGACTCCACCAAAAAACTGCTAGAAATAATACATGGATTCAGCAAAGTCATAGGATATAAATTCAATGTACAGAATCTGTTGCATTTCTATACACCAATAATGAAGCAGCAGAAAGAGAAATCAAGGAATCGATCCCATTTATAATTGCATCAAAAAGCATAAGATAACAGGAATAAATCTAACAGAAGAGGTAAAAGATCTGTATGCTGAAAACTATAGAATGCTTATGAAAGAAATTGATGATGACATAAAGAGATGGAAGAACCTTCCATGCTCATGAAGTGGAAGAACAAATATTGTTAAAATGTCCATACTACCCAAAGCAATCTACACATTCAGTGCAATCCCTATCAAAATAACACCAGCATTTTTCACAGACCTAGAACAAACAATTCTAAAATTTGTATGGAACCAGAAAAGACCCCAAATAGACAAATAAGGTTGAAAACAAAACCAAAGCTGGTGGCATCACGATTTTTAACTGTATTTATTTAACTGGACTTTAAGCTGTATTACAAAGCTGTAATCATCAAGACAGTATGGTATTGGCACAAAAACAAACACAGACATTGATTGAACATAATAAATATCCCAGAAACAGGCCCGCTAATGTATGGCCAACTAATCTTCGAAAACGCAGGAAAGAATATCCAATGGAAAAAAGTCTTTTCAGCAAATGGTGTTGGGAGAACTGAACGGCAACATGCAGAAGTATGAGACTGGACCACCTTTCTTACACCATACACAAAAATAAACTCAAAATAAATGACATACCTAAATGTCTTTCCTAGACAAACCATCAAAATCCTAGAGAAGAAAACAGACAGCAACTTCTTTGACCTTGGCTACAGCAACTTTTTACTAGACATATCTCTGGAGGCAAGGGAAACCAAAGCAAAAATGAACTACTGGGACCTTATCAAGATAAAAATCTTTTGCACAGTGAAGGAAACAATCAACAAAACTAAACAGCAACCAATGGAAATGGGAGAAAATATCTGCAAATGATATAAAGGATAAAAGGTTAGTATCCAAAATATATAAAGAACTTATCAAACTCAACACCTAAAAAAACAAATAATCCAGTGAAAACATGGTCAGAAGACTTGATTAGACCTCTAGGCTTTTCTTTTCTTTTCTTTTCTTTTCTTTTCTTTTCTTTTCTTTTCTTTTCTTTTCTTTTCTTCTCTTTTCTTTTCTTTTCCTTAATATAATTTACTGTCAAATTGGCAAATACATACAGTGTGTAAAGTGTGCTCTTGGTTTTGGGGGTAGATTCCCATGGTTCATTTCTTACATACAACATCCAGTGCTCATCCCAACACGTGCCCTCCTCAATGCCCATTACCCATTTTTAGACTTCTTTTCTAAGAAGACATCTCGATGGCTAACAGAAACATGAAAAGATGCTCAACATCACTCATCATCAGGGAAATACAAATCAAAACCACAATGAGATACTACCTCACATCTGTAAGAATGGCTAAAATTAACAACTCAGGAAACAACAGATGTTGGCAAGGACATAGAGAAAGGGGAACCCTTTTGTACTGTTGATAGGAATGCAAACTGGTGCAGCCACTCTAGAGAACAGTATGGGAGGCTCCTTAAAAAAATGAAAATAGAACTACCCTACAACCCAGCAATTGCACTACTAGGTATGTTGTATCAAAGGACACAAAAATGTTGATTCAAAGGGACACATGAAACCAATGTTTATAGCTGTGCTTTCAACAATACCCCAATTATGGAAAGAGCTCAAATGTCCATCAACTGATGAAGGGATATGGTGTATGTATGTGTATGTAATACACACACACACACACACACACACACACACACACACACAAAATGGAATATTACTCAGCAATGAAACAGAATGAAATCTTGGCATTTGTAACAATGTAGATGGAACTAGGGTGTATTATGCGAAGCCAAATAAGTCAGTCAGAAGAATACCAATATCATATGATTTCACTCATAGGTGGAATTTAAGAAACAAAACAGATGAACATATGGAAAGGGAAATAAAAGTAAAATTATAAGTTAAAAACAGGAAGGCAAACCATATGTGTCTCTTAAATACAAAGAACAAACTGAGGGTTGATGGAGGGAAGGTAGCTGGGGGCATGGGCTAAATGAGTGATAGGTTTTAAGGAGGGAACTTTTTTGGATGAGCACTAGGTGTTATATATAAGTGATGAATCACTAAATTCTATTCCTTAAACCAATATTACAGTAAATGTCAACTAACTTGAATCTAAATTAAAAATAAAAAGAAATCTGAGGCCAAGAAAATGCATATGATTTGGTACTGGAATACCCAAGTTTGGGATTGATCTCCATTAACTCCTATATCACATTTTCTTTCCATTTGTCATTAGATATAGAAAATCATTGAAATCCTATGGAAAACCTTTTGTCATTTTTTAAGAAACATTTTCTCATTAAAAATCATTTTTTAATATGAAATTTATTGCCAAATTGGTTTCCATACAACACCCAGTGCTCATCCCAACAGGTGCCCTCCTCAATGCCCATCACCCACTTTCCCCTCCCCCCACCCCCCACCAACCCTCAGTTTACTCTCAGTTTTTAAGAGTCTCTTATGGTTTGCTTCCCTCCCTCTCTAACTTTTTCCCCCTTCCCCTCCCCCAAGTCTTCTGTTAAGTTTCTCAGGTTCCACATAAGAGTGAGTGTTTACCAAGAGCAAGGTAGGAAACTAATCCCTGAGAAATGAATGAAAATGTGTAATCTATTGTCCTGAGCTCAAAGTAGTCATTACCATTGCTGAATGAAAATTCTGCTTTGACTTGTATGCTAGTTTCTCATTAAAGCCATTGCAATAGTAACTAAGGGAGATAACTTGGGTATTTCTTCTCCTGACATTCTTAAATCAATGTCATCATGTTTATGCATAATAAGTGATACAGCTATTTGTCATTTCATATTGTATAAAGAGGAAGGAAGGGAAGGAGGAAGGAAAAGATGGAGGTAAGAAGGAAGGAAAAGAGAATGAGCTCTTTCTTTCAAGTCTTAAAATAAAGACCAAGCATAGAAATTCAATTTTTTTTGTTTTAATCTGTTTTTGTTGTCGTTGTTGTTGTTGTTTTCTTATCCTGTTCCCGAACCTCTTCATTTATATTTTCTCCTATAGAAATCATAGGTGATTACATTGCTACCCATACTATTGAAATTTGTACACTTTTCTCCCTATTTGGAACTTTAGAATAAACATAATTACTTCCTTTTATTGATGTTTATTGCTCTGTTGCAGTAGCTCATTTACATGTATATTTCTTCAAATTATTTTCTTGTATGAATTTGGGGAGCAATTAGGTTATATTAGTTTAAATCAACAAATATTATTAAAAGAATAATTATAGAATATATTGATAACAACCCTTCCCTGGGAAACTTAAGTACTATTTATCATCCCACTAATTCTCCAGGGAAGTAGATCATTGGTTTCCAAAATCTGCAAATTATAGAGGAAAGAGGGTATTAAAACTAACAGGATGGACTTGGAAAAAAATCACTTAGCATAACATAGTCAAAATGAGAGAAATAATTTAAAAATCTATGACTTTTGTAATAAATATACTAAAGTGCATTAAAACGACATAAAATTTATTGAATTTTAGTGTGAAATATGAGAATGATTAACAGAGAAAAATTTTAAACCAAGTTCTCCTGAAATCACATTTATTATAGACATAATAGGCCCTTCCTTTACTACATATTATGCACAAAATTTACCCTTATAGAAATATTGAAGGCCTATGAAACATTGCCTCTCTTTAACAGATATATAAATTGTTGGCTTCCAAGTTCATTGACCATATAACATAATAAAAGAGATACAAACAATGCCCGTGAGAAATGGCACACTATTCCTGTTCTGTACTATTCTCAAGTTCCCTCTTTCAAAACTGAAGGAGCAATGCCTTGATGTAAAATGACACCAATATTGAAGCAATAATGCTCCTGAATAATATGCTTCACTGGCAGAAGCTTGTCACCGTGGTAACACAACAACATCAGGCAACATTGTTTTGTTCCTTTGTCCATGAAAATTCTCAAGATAAAATACGATGTTAAAATTAACAAACCAACAAAATGAGGCATTTCTTCGAATCATACTTATTTGTAACAGGTAAACAACAGCATATTTTTACTCATATTTTTAAAACTGTGTAAAAACATCACCCTGACCCTATGTGATCTTAGAGAAATGGGATGAACTTTTAACAACTCATCTGCTACATTTCTAAATGGGCACAACTTGTTAAGAGATGAGAAATCTGCTAAGAGAGCAGTGATGTCGTTGTCAAAAGTGGTCAAAGGAGCAGGGAAAACAAAGTACATCCCAGCAGATGAAGGAAAAAGAGCTATGGAAAAAGATGAAGGAAAATGAGCTGGTGAGTCACTCCCACACAGCAGAAGTGGGCCTAATCAAGGAATAGTCTCTAACCTCAGAGAAGGGACACCTAGCAGCATTTGTCCAGCTGGATTTCAGAATTACAATGGACAAATGTCTCTCCTATGTGATTTTCTTTCTTCCCTTTTTTGAACGGATATTTCTCTTGTAATTATACTGCTCTAGTTTAACCCATATGTTGGATGTTTGTAGTATTAACAAACTTATTCATAGGTCTCTGGATTAAGAAGGACACATCCTGATTTAAAATATACCATAAAATACTGTACTCTTAGCCTCATGCTATAATTGGGTGAGATTCTCTGAGGACTTGAAGGGCTTGACTGTATTCTGCATCTGGAAGGCAATAAATAATTTTGAACAAGAGATAGACTATGGCAGATTGATTGCTTAATGCCATCAATTAATGTTTCTCTATATCCATATGCTTTGCCCTATAAACTTATAGTCCCTTCCCTTTCTGACTCTGAGATCAGGCTGTTACTTGCTTCAGGCAATGAAATGTTATCAAATGTACTGTAATCAGAAAATTAAAAAGCCCATGTGTGTTTCCATTTTCTATTTTACACAATGATGCTTGCTCTCTCTTTTGACCTCTGCCATCATCATAGGAACAAGTGAACCTGCCAGAGGTGTATGAGAAGTACTTGGAAAAAGCTGAGGTCATTCTAGACAAGGCAACAGCCAGCAGACCCCAAAACATGTGAGAGAACACAGCCAAGATCAGTTCATCTCAGCCCAGATCAGCCCAGTACATAATGCCAACCTAATATATAGATTTGTGAGGAATAATAAAAGGTGGTTGTTTTAAACCACTAAGCTTTGGGGTGGTTTGTTAAGTAGCCATAGCCAACTGATATATCTTCACTTGCATGGTCTGGGACTAAGAATCCAAGACCAGGATTAATTAGAAAAGGAGTCAGTTTCTAGTAAACTTTGTCGATGAATTCCTTGTCTGGAAGACAGTGTTTAAGGAAATTATTGTTGGGCATATTAACCCTAATCTCTCAATCCACTACTCTGATCACAAAATGTGTCCCCTAAGCAAAATAACCCATTCCACTATCAATTCTCTAAGAGCTGTGAGAATTGAAGACCATCCTCAGAATGCAGGTTATTTCCCCTGAGAAGGATGGGGTAAAACCATTTGTATGGACAGTCCAAAGGGCATATACTTTCTCATATGGAAAGTGTTTATAGGACTACCATCCACAAATATGGCATGAAGGTGAGAACAGTCTTCTGAGGACTTCTAAGATTTTTCTCAAGCATCCTCCAATGATCTCCATCATTCTGGAGGAAGTAACCATCCTAAATGACTTCCTTTCTCTTAAACCTTGGGATCTAAGATCCACTTTTGACAATCGCTTCCATTTGTTAATATTATTATATGATACATAGATCAAGTGTGTTAGAAAGTTTCAGAAGCAGAGTAAGTGTGTTAGAAGGTGAAGTGTTCTCTCTCCTTGTTGAAATATCAGACAGATGAACAAAAAAGTTATCACTATAAAAATTGCAAGAATCTGGGATGGTCTTCTTGCAGTTCTGGAGAAATCCAAGGGCAGGACAGTGTGTACCCATTTCTAGCTTCTCATTTCAGTGATCCCATCTTACTAGGCAAGGATCTTTTTCTTCCTTAGAATATATCCATAGCCTTATTTGCATGCCAGGAGCAGTCATTTACATGGGGGCCAGTAGTTTCCTTATTATTCTGCTTGCTTTCTCTTTGACCTCTGTCATCACCATAAGAACAAGAAAGCCTTCCAGAAGCATGTAAGAGGCACTTGGAAAAAAAGCTGAGGTCATTCTAGACAGGACAATAGCCAGCAGACACCAAAATATGTGAGAAAACAGTGCCAAGACCAGTTAATCTCAGCCCAGATCTGCTAACCCACTCCTACGTTCCTGATGTAGTTGAAATACACTAATTTGTATGCTTACTAGAGTGAGACAAGCCAGTATAATGCTTACATGACATAAGTTTGGACCTAGAAACAAATCATATAAAACAGTACAATGAGTATATTCCGTCCAGGGGGTCATCAAACACGTTTCTGATTATAGTAGTACCTTTAGTCCCCATCTACTCCATGGCACAAGGTACAGCCAGACTTCTGTAATAATAAGGGTGAAGACAAGGTTCTGCTAAGACATATTACCACTGTTTCTTAGTCACTAATCACACCAGAGGGGCTGGTACTTCCCTAATCACACTTAACATTACATTGCCAAATAGTTAGACTGTCTCTTGCTAAGTCTGACTTCCACTGCAGCTTCAATTCTTGGCACTGGCCTAGAATTTAATGGCCAACAGGAGACTCACACACTTCTGTTACTGCTGTCTCTATAAATTTCCCTGATACATGCTATTCCAGCATGTTTAGTATGTGTGTGCTCTTGCCATTTCCCCTCCTTTGTATGAAGCACCTCACTTACATCAATGGACATATCATCTATGCAGAAGATCAACAAAGAAACGATGGTTCCAGCTGGAATAACAGATAAATTTAGGACACTCCATCCTAAAACAGCAGCATACACATTCTTTCCAAGTGCACACGGGACATTCTCCAGTATAAATCATATATTAGGTCACAAATCAGGCCTCAACAAATACAAAAATACTGAGATCACACCACGCATATTTTCTGACCACAATGCCATGAAATTTGACATCAACCACAAGAAGAAAATAGGAAGACCACAAACATGGAGGTTACAACACATGCTACTAAACAATGAATGGGTCACCCAGGAATTCAAAGAAGAAATTAAAAAGTACATGGAAACAAATGAAAATGAAAACAAAGGTCCAAAATCTTTGTGATACAGCAAAAGCACTTCTAAGAGAGAAGGACACAGCAATACAGGCCTACCTTAAGAAGTAGGAAAAACCCTGGGGTGCCTGGGTGGCTCAGTCTGTTAAGCATCCAATTCTTGGTTTGAGCTCAGGTCATGATCTCATGGTTCATGGATTCAAGTCCCGCATCAGGCTCTGTGCTGACAGTGTGGAGCCTGCTTAGGATTCTCTCAAACTTCTCCCCCCCACCCCCCACACTGTCTCTCTCTCTTTCTCTCAAAATAAATAAATAAACTTAAAAAATATAAGAAGAAAAATCCCAAATAAACAACTTAACCTTACACCTAAGGTAGCTACAAAAAGAACAATAAATGAAGCCTAAAGCCAGCAGAGTAAAGAAAAAAGTAAAGATTACAGCAGACATAAATGATATACAAAGTAAAAAACAAACAAACAAACAAACAAAAAAAAAAAACAAGAGAACAGATCAATGAAACCAGGAGCTGGTTCTTTGAAAGAATTAATAAAATTGATAAACCTCTAGCTAGACATGTCAAAAAGAAAAGAGAAAGGACCTAAATAAACACAAATGAGAGAGGAGAAATAACAACCAACACTACAGACATACAGCAATTATAAGAGAATATTATGAAAAACTCTATGCCAACAACTTGGAGAGCCTGGAAGAAATGGATAAATTCCTAGAAACTTATAAACCACGAAAACTAAAACATGAAGAAATATAAAACCTGAATATACTTATAACCAGCAAAGAAACTGAAACAATAATCAAAAATCTCCCAACAAACCAAAGCAGGACCAGATGGCTTCACAGGTGAATTCTACCAAACATTTAGAGAAGAGTTAATACCTATTCTTCTCAAACTATTCCAAAAAAAGAAAAGAAAAGAAAAGAAAAGAAAAGAAAAGAAAAGAAAAGAAAAGAAAACTTCCAAATTCATTGTATGTGGCCAAGATTACCCTAATACTAAATCCAAATAAAGGCACTACTAAAAAAGAGAACTATAGGTCAATATTCCTAAAGAACATGGGTGCAAAAATTCTCAATAAAATACTAAGCAAACTGAATCCAACAGTACATTAAAAGAATCATTCACTGTGATCATGTGGGATTTATTCCTGGTCTGCAAGGGTGGTTCAATATGTGCAAATTAAACATTATTTTTTTAATGTTTATTTATTTATTTTTGAGAGACAGAGAGAATGAGAACACAAGCAGGGGAGGGGCAGAGAGAGAGAGAGAGAGAGAGAGAGAGACACAGAATCAGAAGCAGGCTCAAGGCTCTGACCTGTTAGCAGACAGCCCAACACAGGGCTCTAACCCACTAACAATGAGATCATGACCTGAGCCGAAGTCAAACCCTGAACAGACTGAGCCACCCAGGTGCCCCCACTGCAAAGTAATCAATGTAATATACCACATTAATAAAATAAAGGATAAGATCCATATGATCATTTCAATAGATGCTTTATAAAAAGCATTTGACAAAGTACAACATCAATTCATGGTGAAAACAATCCTCAACAAACTAGGATTAGACAGAACGTACATTAACATAATAAAGGCCATCTATGAAAAACCCACATCTAATATCATCCTCGATGGAGAAAAACTGAGAGCTTTTCCTCTATAAATAGGAACAAGACAGGGATGTCCACTCTCACCACTGTTACTGAACATAATACTGGAAGTCCTAGCCACAGCAATCAAATAACAAAAGTAATAAAAGGCATCCACATTGCCAAGGAGGAAGTCAAACTCTAACTCCAGATAACATAATACTCTACACAGAGAACCCAAAAGACTCCATCAAAATATTGCTAGAAACGAAGCATTAATTCAGTCACAGGATACAAAACCAACATACAGAAATCTGCTGCATTTCTATGCACCAATAATGAAGAGCAGAAAGAGAAATCAAGGAATCAAACCCATTTATAATTGCACCAAAAACCATAAGACGCCTAGGAATAAACCTAACTTAAAGAGGTAGCAAAGAATCTGTACGCTGAAAACTATAAAACACTGATAAAAGAAATTGAAAATGACAGAAATAAATGGAAAAACATTCCATGCTCATGGATTTGAAGAAAAAATACTGTTAAAATGTCTATAGTACCCAAAGCAATCTACACATCTAATGCAACCTCTATTAAAGTGTCAAAAGTATTTTTTCACAGAGCTAGAACAAACAATCCTAAAATTTGTATGGAACTACAAAAGACCCAAGCAACCTTGAAAAAGAAAAACAAAACTGGAGGCATCACAATTCCAGACTTCAAGTTATATTGCAAAGCTGTAATGATCAAGACAGTATGATACTTGCACAAAAATATACATATAAATCAATAAAACAGAATAAAAAAATCCAGAAATGAACATAGAACTCGATGGCCACTTAATCTTCTTCAAAGCAGGAAATACTATCCAATGAAAAAAAAAAAGATAGTCTCCTCAACAAATGGTGTGGGGAAAACTGGACAAAACATGCAAAAGAATGAAACTGAACCACTTTCTTATACTATACACAAAAATAAACTCAAGATGTATTGAAGACCTAAATGTGAGACAGGAAACCATCAAAATCTTAGAGGAGAACACTCTGACCTTGGCTGTAGCAACTTCTTACTAGATATGTCTCTGAGGCAAGGGAAATGAAAGTAAAAATAAACTATAGGGACTTCATCAAAATAAAAAGCCTCTGCACAGCAAAGGAAACAATCAACAAAACTAAATGGTAACCTACCCAATGGGAGAAGATATTTGTAAATGACATACCTGATAAAGGGTTAGTATCCAAAGATATATGAAATACATCAAACTCAACATTAAAAAATCAAATATTCCAGTTAAAAACTTGGCAGAAGAACTGTACATTTTTTCCAAAGAAGGCATCCAGATGGCTAACAGACATATGAAAAATTGCTCCACATGACTCTTCATCGGGGAAATACAAATCAAAACCACAGTGAGATATTACCTCACACGTATCAGAATGGCTAAAATTAACAACACAGAAACAAAATGTGTGGACAGAGTGTGCAGAAAGGGAAACCCTCTTATATATAATGTTGCTGGGAATGAAAACTGGTGTACCCACACTGCAAAACCTTATGGAGATTCCTCAAAAAGTTAAAATAGAACTACCCTATGATCCAGCAATTGCACTACCAGGTATTTACCCAAAGGATATAAAAATACTAATTCAGAGGACTACAGTGCACCTCGATATTTATAGCAGCATTTTCAACAAGCCAAATTATGGAAAGATCCCAAATGTCCACTGACTGATGAAGGGATAAAGAAGATGTGGTGTGAATACAAAATGGAATATTAGTCATAAAAAATGAAATCTTGCCACTTGCAATGATGTGGATGGAGGTACGTGTATTATGCTAAGTGAAAGAAGTCAGTCAAAGACAAATACCATATGATTTCACTCATATGTGAAATTTAAGAAACAAAACAAACTAGGGAGGCAAACTAAGAAACAGACTCTTAACTACAAAGAACAAACTGATGGTTACCAGAGGGGAGGTGGGTGAGAAGATAGATTAAATAGGTGATGTCAATTAAGGAGGGCACTTGTGATGAGCCTCAGGTGTGGTATTGTGTTGAAATCACTAGATTATACAACAGAAATTAATATAACATTGGATGTTAACTAGCTGGAATTTAAATAAAAACTTAAGAAAAATAGAATTTGTCTGTGAAGCCATCTGGTCCTGGACTATTGTTTGTTGGGAATTTTTTTTATTACTGATTCCATGTTCTTTGCTGGTAATTGGTCTGTTCGAATTTTCCATTTTTCCCTGCACCAGTTTTGGTAATTTATGTGTTTCTCAGAGTTTGTTATGTGTTTCTCAGAGATTGTCCAATTTGATGGCATACAATATTTCATAAAATTCTCTTAAAATCGTTTGTATTCCTGTGGTGTTCGTTGTTATTTCTTCTCATTTGTGATTTTGTTTGAGTCCTTTTTCTTCTTCTCCTCCCCCTCCTCCTCCTCCTCCTTTGTCTCTACCTCCACCCCCTTTCTTTTTTATCCCCCCTAGTGAATCTGGGTAGAAGTTTATCAATTTTGTTGATCTTTTCAAAGAACCAGCTCCTGGTTTCATCGATCTGGTCTATTGATTTTTAGTTTCTATTTCATTTATTTCTGCTCTAGTCTTCATTATTTCATTCCTTCTGCTGTTTGGGTGTTTTGTTTTTCTTCTTTTCCTAGCTCCTTTATGTGTAAAGTTAGATTGTTTGAGATTTTTATTGCTTCTTGAGGTAGACCTGTATTTCTATAAATGTTCCCTTAGTGTAACTTTTGCTGCATCACAAAGATTTTGGATCAAGTGTTTTTCATTTTAATTTGTTTCCATGTTTCCATTTTTAATTTCTTCTTTGACATCTTGATTGATCCATTCACTCATTGTTCAGTGGCATGTTATTTCAGCTCCATGTATTTTGTGGTCCAGATTTTTTCTCGTGGTTGATTTCTAGTTTCACAGTGGTCTGGTCAGAAAAGAGGCTGGTATATCTTCAGTCTTTCTGAATTTGTTAAGGATTGTCTTGTGGCCTAATATGGGGTCTATTCTGGACAATGTTCCACGTGCACTTGAAAAGGATGTGTATGCTGCTGTTTTAGTATTGAATGTTCTGAATAAATCTATTAAATCCATCTGGTCATTCAAAGCCACTGTTTCCTTGCTGATTCTCTGTTTGGATGATCTGTCTGTTTATGTAAGTAGAGTGATAAAGCCCTGGCATTATTGTATTGCTAATGATTAGTTCTTTCATGTTTGCTATTACTGCTTTATATACATGAGTACCTCCATGTTGGGTGCATAAATATTTAGAATTGTTTTATCTTTTTGTTGGATTGTCTCCTCTATTATTATATAGTGCCCTTCTTTGACTCTTGTTATAAAGTCTATTTTGTTTGATATAAACATTGCTACTCCAGCTTTCTTTTGACATCAATTTGCATGATTAATGTTCCCCATCCTCTCACTTACAATCTGTAGGTGTCTATAGGTCTGAAGAGAGTCTCTTGTAAGAAGCAGATAAGTGGTTCTTTTTTTTTTCTAGCCACTTTGTCACCCTATGTCGTTTGATTGTTTAGTCCATTTACTTCAAAGTAATTACTGATAGATATGTATTTATTGCCATTTTATTATTTTTGTGTTTTTGGTTTTTTGTTTTTTTTTTTTTTAGTTTTTCTCTGTTCCTTTCTTCTCTTGTTCTCTTTTATGTTTGCTGGCTTTTTTTAGTGGTACACTTAGATTCCATTCTCTTTATTCTTTGCATATCTATTACTTTTTTTATTTGTGGTTACCATCTGGTCTGTATATAACATCTTCTGCATATAGCATTCTATATGAAGTTGATGGTCACTTAAGCTTGAAATTAAGCTTCTTTCTTCCTCTTCCTCATCCTACACCTCCTCCAAGTTTTAGGTATATAGTGTCATTATTTATGCCCTTTTATTTTTTGAAACCCTTAATTAACTTTTAAAGATAGGCTTATTTTTAGTGTATTTTGTTTCCAATTTTTTATACTCTTATTTATGGTCTTACCTTTAAGACCTTTAAGAACTCTACTCAAAGAGTTCCTTTTAATATTTCTTGCAGCCTAGTTAAGTGGTCATAGACTCCTTTAGTTTTGTTTGTCTGAGAAATTCTTTATCTTTCCTTTTATTCTGAATGACAGCCTTGCTGGGTAAAGTATTCTTGGCTGCAGATTTATTCTTTTCAGCACTTTGAATATATCATGCCTCTCTCTCCCTTCTGGCCTGCAAAGTTTCTGCTGAAAAATCAGCTGATAGCCTCATGGATTTCCCTTGTGTGTAACTGTCTTCTTTTCTCTTTCTGCATGTAAAATGTTTGCTTTATCACTAATTTTTGTCATCTTAATTACTATGTGTCTTGGTGTGGACCTCCTTGGGTTGAGTTTTTTTGGGGGGATCTGTTCCTCTTGGATCTGGATGTCTGTTTCCAACCCCAGATTAAGGAAGTTTTCATGTTTTTTTTTTTTTAATAACTTTCTGCCCCCTTTTCTCTGTTTTTCTTCTGGGATCCCTATAATGCACATGTTGTCACACTTGATGGAATCATTGAGTTCCCTAAGTCTATTTTCATTTTACATATTTTTTTCTCTCACCTACTCAGTTTGATTAGTATCCATTACTGTCTTCCAGATCATTAATTCATTCTTCTGCTTCCTCTAGCCTACTACTTATTCCTTCGTTTTGTTTTTTTTTCTTTAATCTCTTTGTTAAGGATCTCACTGATGCCCTCCACTCTTTTCTCAAGTCCAGTGAATATCTTCATGAGCATTCCTTGTAATTCTCTATCTGACATATTACTTGTATCCATTTTGCTTTGGTCTCTTGCTGTTATTTTGTCCTGTTCTTTCACTTGAGACAAATTCCTCTCTCTTCTCATTTGGTCTAACTATCTGTGTCTGTTCCTGTAGGAAAGTCAGTTACATATCCTGTTCTTGAAAGTAATGGCTTTATGAAGAAGAGGTCCTATAGTACCCTGTAGTGCAGTGTTCCCTATTCCTCAGGACCTAGCAGTCCAGGGAGTATCTCCTCTGTGTGCTGTGTGTGCCCTGCTGTGGAGACCTGGCCACTTTTTCCTTCAGTCTAGTCGTATGTAGAGGCCCTCTTTGCCTGTTGTGGTCAGTGTTTGGTCCCTGGCTGAGTGGGGCACATTTTAATAAGGTATGCACTGGTCTGCTTACAAAATGAGGCCACCAAAACTTTTGCTGCCACCAGAACTTCTTCAATGTGGCAATTTCTCTACCTTCAGTTGTGGAGTTTGTTCTGCCAGTCTTTGGGTTGTTTTCTGAATTAGTTAGCTTATGTGAGTGTTATATTTTATCCATGGGGCAAATGAGCTGAAGGTCCTCCTTCTCTGCCATATTCCCAGACTTCCCTGATTATGAGCTTTGATGAAATATTCTGATTCATTGTGGGGACCCCCATCTCAGCATTGTTAAGCCTTTTCTTCTTAAAATGATGAGATACTCCATTCCAAAGTATTTTATCATCCTATTTCAGTTATATAACCTTTGCTTACAGTCTTATAGAAATCAAATAACAAAGGATATAGGGTCTCCATATTCACTATGTAAACTTTCACTTTACCCTCATTTCCTGTATGTAATGTGTACCTTTCATTTTGCCTTTTGCTCTCAGTCTAGAGACCTGTCTATGCTCTTCAGATAAATCTCAATAATAAATCTTTATAATATTTTAGGATACAGTATGGTAGTTATTTAGGTTTCAAAGAGGGATAGGATATGGGTCTTGTAAACAGAACTTAAAATAATGCCCATGTTATTAGCCCATTATAAAGGTCCTGAATTCTAGCAATTCCTGGGCCTTTGGGGGGATTCTATGGGGTACACAATTTGACTTTACCCATTGCCACATTAGAATCCAACTTTTTGGGACATGCTAAATCAATCATAGTCATCAGCTTCTTTCTGGATTTCCAAATTTGTATTGCTATCCTCTCTTCTTGTACTCTGTCATTGTCAAAATAAGCATCTTAATTTTTTTTCTCTCATGTTAGTGGGGTTTCATGAGGGAAATGGAATAAATGTGTTGGTTCAAAACACTATTTTAAACCAAAAGTCTCAACCAAACTTATAATTTTTTTTTAACATTTATTTATTATTGAGACAGAGAAACACAGAGCGTGACAGGGGAGAGGCAGAGAGAGGGAGAGACACAGAATCTGAAGCAGGCTCCAGGCTCTGAGCTATCAGCACAGAGCCTGATGCTGGCTCAAGCCCATAAACCAAGAGGTCATGACCTGAGCTGAAGTCGGATGCTTAACCGACTGAGCCACCCAGGCATCTCTCAACCCAACTTATCTTAGAAAAATATCCCACCATATTGGCAAAACTGTTCAGTGTCTTAAACTCAGAGAAATGGTGTGGTTGTAGTTATGCATTTCCCAGAGTGCCAAGTGGGGCAGCAGGAAATATGATCATTTCAAAGATGCACCCTTCCCCCAAAACTCTATTTATTTGATCTGTTAACCTGTAATGTTTCCCAGAAGCCCTAGTAAATGCAGAGTTCATAGATCTCTTCATATCAAAAGAATCAGTTCAGAGGGGAAAAGCTTCAGGTACCAAATAGTGATTAAACCTGGTATCATACAATACTAATGTCTTGATTGAAATTATGAGGCACCAGCTGTTGGCTTTAATTGTATTTCTCATAAATGCAATAGTATACATTAATATCCCTGCAATATAAAATGGTACAAGATGTAGGACAGCACTGACAGTGAATATATATGCATGGAATTTGGATGTTTTTTATTCAGTGCAAACAGATACTTCCTGTTAATTAAGTACATGTGACATATTTCTTAAGTAACTTTATGTTGTGGTCACTATGAATGTTTTTAAATTATACATTTTAGAAGAACTTTAAATATTTTGTTAATAGGATTTCTTACCACAGGACTGAAAAGTAAAACTGAATTCTATTTAAATGATCTTTAAATTCCTGTCCAATTCTATCAAATAGCAGCTATTTCAGTGGGAAGAAAAAAAAAAATCTCAAGTCTATTTTTTCCCTCAGCACTTAAACCAACATCTGTTTGAACTTACTAAATTTCACTTTAAATTGACTTATCAGATTTCATGAAAACAGCAAAACACACTTTTCCAATCTTCAGTCCACAGGGGTCAGACTTTCAAAGTATACTTGTTTCCAGCTGCCAATAAGTATTAAGTCAGCAAGAAGCCAAGTAACAAAGATGAAATAAATGCTGCTTTTTTGAGTATTGTTTTCTAGTAGGATCTATACTGGATCTCCTATTAAAATAAATAATAAAAGATAAATAAAAAGTGGCTAAACACACATTTCCCACTGTTTCCCACTGTTTTAAGAAACTAAATGCAGTTGCTATAGTGCAAAGTTTTTACAAACTGAAAACAACACCAGTTTAATGATACTATAATTAATCTTTATAAAGGAAGAATTATAATAAAAATATTAATTACAACTATAGGAAATAAGCAATCACTTCAGCAGGATTCTACTTTATTGCCTTTGATGATTACAACAGATTATAAACATGATTCAATTTAAATAAACCAAATATTAGCAATTTGTACCATCCATAAATAGTTGGATGTTCTAACAAAGTTGCAGGATATAGAACAAGTTCAAAAGTAAGGCTTTTCAAAAATTTAATATTATCAACTTGCTGACTCTATCCTTGGTATAGATATTAATGATAAAATCTTTTGTTTTGCTCTGCTCTTTACCTGTCTTTGTTGGGGTTTTAATATTCACTTTTATTAATTTTATACTGAATGCACATACAAGGCGTTCTGGATCAAAGACAGATCACTGTACACCTAAAAATAATGACCACATGATTCCTCATATCCCAATTCTTACCCCGAAGGTGATGCAATGAAAGCCAGGTCAGATATCCTACACACATAAATTTTAAGTCTACACTACTGGTAAGGAACGGAGAAAATTGAGTTTTATCTGCTTATCTATAGGAAAAAGAGGCAGTTACTCTCTTTGCCCCAAAAAGGAGGGAGAAAACCCTTGCTTTTTGGAGACTGGATAGAAAGGATCTTGAGATCTCACTCTAAACTTTTGGGATGTAAATACATGTCTCCAAGGACTAGATAAACCCAGTGTCTCTGGATTTTCTGACTTATAAATTTCTCCAACATCCTGAGCCTTATCTTCCCTTGAGATGTAAGTATATACCTCTGGAGTTAGGAAAATCTGTCTGGAGTTCTCTCACTACGTATACAGTTGTGAATGAACTTTCCACATCTTGCTCTTAACCCAGCCTCCCAAGATTGCAGCAAAATTTATTCAAAAAGTCCCAAGTCTACAGAAACACAAAATATTTCCTCACATCTCACACTCTTGCTAGCTCCAAGTATTTGCACTATGGACTTTCTTTGAGGATTACCTGTAGTATTTCTCACATAAGTAATAAACAGGCATATTTAACTCTTCCCTTAGAAAATTAATATGTTATACATGACATATTTAGTTCATATCATTAACAAAAAGTAATTTTTAACCTAACAGATAAAATTAAGTCATTATCTTATTTTACCTTATAGGATTTCCAGACTTCAGAAAGAAATTCATGAAATAATGAATAATGTTACTAAAGAGACCTTTCTAAACTTCTACCAGCAGGTTTCTCTCACTTTGAATCAGCTATTTTTTTTTCCTTTCACATGCATTTGACAATGACATGCCACTTTTTCTTTATTATAATTAACTTATTTCTGAATTTGTCATAACTATGACATTTTTGGAACAACTAGCATATCCTTACTTTAATTAAGACTTGAAAGATTGTTCATGTTCTTTGTAACAGTTCATTTCATGATCTTTTTCAAATTTCCATGTGTCTAAAAGTTATATTTTCTAAGTTTCATAAAACCAAATTTACATTTAACTACAATTCTTTCTGCAGAAAAAAAGATAATCCTTTAAAAGCATGGTTTAGTCTAGCTTTAAATGTAGAGTTATAGGATTATGTCAAATATATAAAATGGAGCATTTATATTAAATGCCATGTATTTCTTCATAATGCTACCCAAGCTAATCAAGAGTGACTACCCCTAATTTGTGATTTAGCAAACTAAACCAGATTAGTCTTTGAGAAGAGCTCAGTGCCAAAATTAAGAAAAAAATAAAAATCATACAGTTTATCAGAAAAGGTTATATTTCACAGAAGACAAAGAAGATACTGAATTATGCAGTCTATAGAAAACAATAGATCTCTGGCTATGACTTATGCAAATGTATCTATCTTCAAATTTTATCTTTAGACACAACATTTGAAAACAATTAAGTGCCTTGATGTATATTTAATTTGTCTGATTCTAATGCCTTATATAAATACACCAGTTGAAAATAATACCTTTCCAGTGGAATCAAAAACATAGACTCAGATAAGTTTTATATGGCATACATCTATTATGTAAATGTGATCATGATGGAAAACTGCACGTAGAAACAAGGAATAATATGTCAATATAGCAAATCAAGTATAATACATAATCCCAAAATAAATTAAATATAAAAGTTTGCTTTTTCCCAAATGAATGGTACACTGACATTTATTCATGTAAAATGAAGATATCTTAGTTTTCAAGGAAGACATACACAAACACTTAACTTCTATTAAATAGAGACTTGTAAGGATGTTGGGGATCTAAGGGAGGAAGCAAACACAAAGTCTCTCAAGAAACAGAATATTTTATGAGTACAAATTCTTAATGTATCTAATCTTAGAGGAGCTCTGATGACTTAAGAACCACCTAAATAAATAAACAAACAAATAAATACAGAACTCTAGTAGCTATGTTTTCCAACACAGGCACCAACCACTCCCTAGACTTGACCCATCACTATGGTGATACATCAGTTTTTGTCTCTGACTGATCTAGTCTTTCTGCCCACCAACTGTTCCTTTGGGCAAAATGTTTGATACATTTTTTTCATATCATTTACAAAAAATCATTTAAAGTCTTGAGGTACAAGATTATTTCCCAAATTTATTTTAATTCAAAGATGTGTTAATCATTTGTTAATATAAATTCATCAACTTTATCACAAATGTAGATTTGTAATCATTAGCAACTTAATGACTACCTTTAAAAAGCCTGAAATCTTTCTGGGACCCTTAGTTCCTAATTCTCTAGTAACTGAAACAAACAACTCATTTTGTATTTTGGTTTTTGTTTTTATTTTTCCCAAAAAGTATTTAAACTTACTCTTCAAGGAGCTTAAAATTCCTTGCTCACAAAGCTCATTCCTCATGTCAGGTGAGAGAAAAGTACATTCTGAAAACATTATTACCATACAATTTCAGAAAAGGTATGTGCTGATTATTCCTTAGGATATACAAAATTTTACATCTTCTTTCTAATTAAGTTTGCCTGACCTTATATTGATAATTAGTAGTAACAATATATCAAAAATATGTCTCTAATTATCCACGTTACAAAGTGCACGCACCTTCAAACATTTTGGGTGTTTTTTTTCCCAGTCGCTACTGAGTTTATCCTTACAGGTTTATAGCATCAGCATATCTGCAAACAATCAACCTATGGTCAGTTGTTCTAAAACCTCCTGATTCTCTCTTGTCTGTCCCTGCTGTTGTTTTTCCAAGAATCTGACAGTAATAAAAAGTTACACTGGCATTGTAAATTTCTTCAGCCTTTCATTAGAAATTATCTTAGCAAGTGTGGTAAGATAGGGTCAGCAGCAATTTTTAAATAACACATTTTCACATAATTTACACCAGAAGCTTCTGAAATTTATGCAGTTGGTACTTTGAATATTAACATTCACATTCAATATTCATTTCATTATAGTATATTCTACTTGATTTTGTGCTCCATGTACAGTCAGTAGCTCAGGCTCACTTCCTGGTTATTGAGTCCACTCATTCAACACATAATCCAAATCTTAATTTTGTTTTTTGTTTTCTTTTGATGTTTCCATTGGATCAGTTTTTTTCTCTTTTTTTAAATTCGGTTTTGGTTATCATGGTCACTGAGAAACTTTAACAACTTGTTTTTCTGTTTCCTTAAGAGATATGAAGTCATATTTCCCATACCACATTCTTTAGATATTTCAGTTAGATACTCCATTTATAAAAAATCTTCTAAAAGACTTGCAATGATCAGATAAACAGATGTGGGCAACAACTCTATTTTATGCACTACTGATGAATACAAATGTTTCCTTTACCCTTTTACTGTAACACCTTGGGAGGACGGGGTAGTGGGAGCTGTAACACCTAGTTACTTGTTTATATTCTCCCAGTGCAACTGAACTCAAAGTCACCAAAAAATAATAAAGGTAATAAAATATCTGTGAACAGCAAATGGAAGAGGTATAACTGTATACACTCCACTCCAGTTCTGATGCCCACTGAGTTTTAGTACCAAACTTAAAAGAATAAAAATGTACTACAGAGCTTTTCAGATTGTGGAGTGGCTCTCATATATTTATGAGGCAGGGAATATAATTACTATCTCTATTTTACAGATGAAGAAATCAATATGGAAAAATTCAGTAAATTCTTTTTCTCACGCAAACAGTATAAGCAATAGAGACAAGCTTCAAACTCATGCAGTCTGGCTCCACAGACCCTATTCTAGACAGACTATGTCTCTCCGGCCATTTCAACTTCTTTATCATGCTCCTTAAGTTGTTCTTTTTAGACATTCTGACTGGTGTGAGGTGGTATCTTATTGTGGCTTTGATTTGTAGTTCCCTGATGATGAGCAATGCTGAGTGTCTTTTCATATGTCTGTTAACAATCCGGATGTCTTCTTTGGAAAAGTGTCTGTTCATGTCTTTTGCCAATTTCTTCACGGGCTTGTTTTTTTGGATGTTTTTTGATAAGTTCTTTACAGATTTTAGATACTAACCCTTTATTTGATATGTCATTTGCAAATATCTTCTCCCATTCCATTGGTTGCCTTTTAGTTTTGCTGATTGTTTCCTTTGCTATGCCCTCTAACATAGCTGTTCAAACAAGAATTCAAACAGGGAGAATTACTATTCATTTTCTGATATCCAATATAAAACTGTTGAATCCCCAGCAAGGTAATAGATTTGAAAGATGTTTAATTCCATTATATTCCCTCTTTAAAGAGACAGACTACAGGACTAGACTATAGAGTTCTATTATATCCCCAGAATCCAAAGAAGGAAAAGATGAAATGTAGAGATGGAAACCCCAAAGTTCTCCTCTTATGCCTGGTCTTTATTGTAGAGAGAAGAGGAAAGAAAGGAACAGCAAGGTCAGATTTCCCTCTCACCCTGGGGCTGAGCTTCCAGGTATGCCAAAAGGTAGGGAGATTTATTCTATAACATACAGATAGGTATGGGACAGTATAAAACTTTAGGTCTAATGGCAGACTTGACTGGATTTGGTAGGGGGAGCCTGTAAGCTTTTGGAAAAAAAAAACAAAAACAAAAAAAAAAACAACAGTGGCTATTTCACACATGACCTGAGGCAATGGCACACCAACCATGGTAGAACAGGTGAAATGAAAGGAATGCTCCTAAATTTTCAGTGCCCATATAGAGCAAAAGACCTACAAGTAACAAACTATTCAGTAAAGAAATTAAGAGGTGTTGGGAGGCCCATGAACCCTCAGAAGCCTGGAGATAGTGTGAAGAGCTTTAAAATGGGAGTCAATGCCTGGACCATCCAAATGTCCTTCAATAGGTGAATGGATAAACAAACTGCGGTCTACCTTTTAGTTACTAAAATTCTTTCTTTCCTGTATCACTTCTCTTACAGCTTTACTAAGCTACAAGACTTGTCTCTCAATCTATGCTTATCCACTCTTCAGTAGCTCAAACTCTCTCTGCCTCTGTATTTTATTAAAGCCCCATTAATTGCAACATTCAATGAATTAGCAAGAATCACTTTCATCCCTCATTGCTACCTGCACAATATTTTAAGTGGCCATGACTGAATTGTTCTGGCTGCTACTTCTTCCCTCAACACAACTGATATGGCTGACACACTGATAGTGAAAGGGCGGGCCTCCACTGCCAACTCCATCTTGTTCTGTGTCCTTCACCTAGACCACGCCTCCTCCCCTTGAGTAACCTCCCGCTCACCCGTTCAAACTTCCTGATCAAAACACGCCCAACACGCCCAGCGACCTGCCTAACAGGACTCCAACCCTTCCCCAGCCAATCGGCCGAGGCCACCACCCTTCCCCAGCCAATCGGCTGAGGCCACAGCCATTACCTCACCAACTAATCGGCTGAGGCCACAGCCATTACCTCACCAGCTGCCCCTAGGCCCCAATAAAACCTTTGTCCTTTTGAAGCTCGCTCTCTCTCCCTGGTATCTCACCGCTGCGTCGGTGCAGGTAGGGGATTGAGCTCGAGCTAGCTTGAATAAAGGCTCTTTTGCTTTTGCATCGGACTCGGCTCCCTAGTGGTCTTTGGGGATCACGAATTCCGGGCATAACATTAGTTTACCTGATTTCCCAGCCGTCTGACTGTGACAACACAGCAGCCTCAGATCTGAACATAGATCTGAACACACATCAGAAGAAGAAAAATCACCTTATATCTCAAAGGACAAGAAATAAAGGTTTTCTTTCTTTTATTAATAGAAAAGCTTACATACCGCTACTAAGTAGCAAGCATTGGGTTGCCAAAGGGCCTTACTTTATGAGACAGCTGACTTTAGGATCCATACTTATTGCACCAACAAAATTAAAGTATGCTTTTAAGAGCATTAATTGCCAATTATCAAGGACTAATATGTTAAGATAAAATGCGTCTTAAAAAATTTATTGTTGGGGCGCCTGGGTGGCGCAGTCGGTTGAGCGTCCGACTTCAGCCAGGTCATGATCTCGCGGTCCGTGAGTTCGAGCCCCGCGTCAGGCTCTGGGCTGATGGCTCGGAGCCTGGAGCCTGTTTCCGATTCTGTGTCTCCCTCTCTCTCTGCCCCTCCCCCGTTCATGCTATATCTCTCTCTGTCCCAAAAATAAATTTAAAAAACGTTGAAAAAAAAAATTTATTGCCAGTTATCTGTATAACCTGTTCTGAATATTGTATTGTCAAAGGTGCTCAAGTTCAATAAAGTGATATATTTAATTAGAAACAAATTTTTGATATTTCCAGAGGTTGGATCAAAGATATATTATTTATTTTTCTCAATTGAAAATTTGGATTTTCTACTTTCCCAGTATTTCTAAGTCAACAATTATTATACAGGAAAAAATTATAGTTTATTTAAAATTAAATATCAACATATTTTAAGGCTTAGCTATTATTGAATCAGTATTCAAATATTCAATACGTTGAAAACTGGAGTGTGTATATGAGCGAATAAATAGCCAGGAATAGACTAAACTATTGGTATGTTGCCAGTTACGAAGATTAAGGGAAAAGTTAATCCAAAACTCAATAAATGTGGGTTTTTTTCATTATTTTTTTTCTAAATAAATAACTTCCTTAAAATCAAATTCCATATTTAAGGAGGAATGAAGTTTAAATTTTTACAATTTTCAAAATGCAAGTATTTGTAAAAAGATTATATTATAGCCATTAATGCATTATATACAAGTGTAACATATTGTTTTTAACTGGCATGCATTTCCTCTTCCCTATATTCCTTGTTATTTGTTGCTGGTTGATACTTGAGAAACAGTGGGTACCTTTGCCTAAAAACCAAAGAACTTCTTATAAAATAAGTAATTGTAACATCCAAACCACTTTTTTTTTTTTTTCAGAGTTCATTGTTGTTAAACTTCTTTGACAGCTTAAGATAGTTCAAAATGGAATCATTGCCCAGGAAAGGACTGTGATGCCTCCTCCCCTCTGCTCCCAAGGAAGGGTAGACCAGCACCAGGGGCCTTTTACAAGCTCAGTGTATTTCTGAGGTTGCAAAGCTCTCCTGTCCAACACACTGACACTATTGGTAAGTTCAGGCTCTCCCAGGCACTGGACTATTAAATACAGAGCTGTGACTTCTGGGATGTCATGACTACAGTGCTGTGGGTCAACCTTAGCTGAGTCTGAACCTTGTTTACTTGTTTTATTATTTTTTTTAAATTTTTTTTTTAACGTTTATTTTTGAGACAGAGAGAGACACAGCATGAATGGGGGAGGGGCAGAGAGAGAGGGAGACACAGAATAGGAAGCAGGCTCCAGGCTCTGAGCCATCAGCCCAGAGCCCGACACGGGGCTTGAACTCGCGGACCACGAGATCGTGACCTGAGCTGAAGTCAGTCGCTTAACTGACTGAGCCACCCAGGCGCCCCTGTTTACTTGTTTTAAAACTCAATTTTGCTTTACTAAAAACATGTTTCCATTCAATCTCACACAATACAGAGATACACAATTTTTGTATGTTCACTATTGACTTTTAGGAATTCAATAGTGTTCCTCAAACCCTCAAACCCATTCCTCTCAGAGTAATTAAAATTAACAGGATGGGTGAGAGGGGATCTTTTATCTTCCTTCCCCTTCCTGCACTATTCAAACCACTGATGTCAGCAGAGAGCCCATCTCAGCAGGTGTTGGGACACTGTCTCCATCTGTAAAATGCTGATTCTTTCCAATAGCAATCCCACCCAGAGCAACACAGTCCCTATTTCTCTTTCCTCAAGTTTTCTTCTGTGAAAGACACTTACGTTGCATCAATGTTATCTCTCGTGGGTAAATTCTAAAAAAGCCCTGACAGTGGGGTTGGGGTACATGGAAGGGGTAGCTGCTTATTTTCTACTTGTCAGCAAGACATTGGCCAAAGACTTTGCCAGGAATGTTTTTAGAAGCAAATATTCATAAGATGGCAGGTCTTAGCACCTACTCCAATTGATAGGAAGGAATATTTGAGAGTAAAATATTGAGTTTAGGAAACTAGAAGATTATGACCCCAGACAGGCTAGCCATGATAAAAGAGAATATTCTCCCAAGATGAGGTTATAAGTGTGGAGTCACTGATAATATTACTAATATAAATAGGATTTTGTTTTTACCCCAAGCTGATACATAAGTTTATAACCATATCTGTGAACTCTAATTCTGCCCCATAATAAAGATACTGGAAATTTTCTTGACACACAACTCATTGAAAAATAAAAAAATTAAAATAATTTTTAAAAATATGCAAGTACAGTATAATAAGTTGAAAATGGATACATACATGGAATCAGAGAGACCAAGTTCAAATCCCAATTTTACCGACTACTCAGAATGAGACTTGAGCCATTCACTTAAACTCTATAAGCTCAGATTCTTGGTCAATAAAATGTGAGCATGAGTGACAATCCTGAACATTTTTTATAATGTTTAAATGAGATATTCAGCTCTTAAAATAATGTATTAGTTTTCTTATCTCTTTTTCTGATCACACTGTACTTCAAAATATTTAGCACATTTTTTCCATTTCATGTGGCATCAATAAGGAAAAGCAAAACAATACTTATGTCACATTTATAATAACACTTAATATTAGATGCTTAATAATTATATAATAAATTTTAACAGCAGAGTTGGAGCCAGAATTACCTGGATACACCCTCCATATTTATCAATGAGAACCTTAACTCCTTTGGTTCAGATTCAATCACAATCTGAAGCAACACTGTTGCTTTTAGCTTGAGGCTAAAAGCACCCAGAGCACTGAACCAGAGTTGCAAATCTTATAAAATGCCATTAAAACCAAAATCCATGTAAAATCAAGAAGTTATTGGTACAAGTACTCCCAATACCAAGATAGAAGTCAAGATGATTTTTAGGGAGGAAACTAAAATGTTCCCACAGAGTCGGGGATTTTAGACTTCAGCTCAGATTTGGGCTGGCTCAGAGGAAAATGTGTCATATGTTCAGTGACCTTCAAAACACACACACACACACACACACACACACACACACACACACACACACCACTGTGCCTTCTTCATTTAGCGGGGGGGGGGGGAATTTTATTAAGGTTATCTCTTAATCCTTTGAGTTCCAACAAGTGGTGGGAAACATGGAGAGATACCAAGACCATGGAGAAAGCCCAGCTGGAATCAGGTTCTCCATACCCACTCACACATGCACACATACGGTCTCATGTCAACCTGAGATAGGAAATAGGTCTGTTGTCTGACCTGTTGGCTTTATATGTAGGTGTAAGGGAAAGGGTGGTTAGAAAGAAGAGAAACAGTGTGACAAATAACTGCTATACATTGCTTTTTAAAAGTATTCTTAATAAATAGGGGAGGAAAGTAACTACAAGTTTGCACTTGTAGCCTTAGGTAGATGGATTTTTGTCTTTTTTGGCTCGATGGTTTTAATTCGATATCCGAGATGAAATTTATATAGCCAACAAACAATAAAACCAAGAACACAGGAGACTGAAGAAAGTTCAAGCTTGGTGGGGAAGAGGATCAATCAATTGATCAATCAATAGATAGATGATAAATAGATATATATATATAGATAAATACATGATAGATAGATGATAGATGATAGACAATAGACGATAGATAGATAGATAGATAGATAGATAGATAGATAGATAATAGATAATATAGAGATATCCACAAATCTGCTACTTTCTTCTACTGGACTTTTTATCACCACCCCCAATTTTGTTCAGTTAAAAGATACTGACACAACACCTAAATTTGTATTGCACAATAAACACCCTTTCAAAGGGTATTTATTATATTTATCGTTTAAAGGGAGATACTTAAAACATTCATAGTTAAAAAAATAGATATAAAATTAAAATAATAATGTCTTTCTGTAATAAAGACACTTGCTTTTCCTATGGCTCTTCTATAATTCCCTTTTTAGTTTCTTGGATGGATGGATGGATGGATGGATGGATGGATGATGTACTACAACAGTAACCAGATTATATTTTCTAGGTTTGAACTCCCACTTACAGCATTGTGGGGCCTCTACTCCCAATAGGTTTCCAAAGTTCCCAGGGACCTGTCACACAGGTGTCCATTTTGCTCTGCCTTCCTTCCTGTTATAATGGAAGACTTGTTGATGTTCCTACTTATGAGCTTCTACTTATGTGCTATACTCCATCCACTCTGACTTTGCTCTACTATATAAACAGGTTTTTCTTCTTGACCAGATTATTCTTATCAGTGTAACAACGTACCACATTTTTTTTTCTCATCTAAATGAATGGCTATTCAATCAATCAATCAATCAACCAATCTACTTTCTTTATTGCTACTCCCTTCATTTCTCTGCATAACACATTCTTTGTGTGTTCTTTTACTGGTTGAGGATGATGGTGGGCCTATCCCTCTTGTCTTCCCCCACCTTTCCTGCCCCTGCTGACACTCCTGCATGGCCTCTTTAACTCAAGGGGTGGAGAGATCATCATCTGCCACTGCTAATGTGTGAAAGGTTCTGCCCTATTCTCTTTCCATGCTCAGAGTACAGTGTGTCTGTGATACACTTCTGCTCCTAAGGTCAACCTTTTGGGTCCCTAGGTTCCTAGGCCACTGATCTGTTGATGGCCTTGTCCCTTACTCTTAACACCAGGATCTCCCTCCAATGCCCTTCTCTCTTTCAATGACCTCCAACAGTCCCCTCCCTGAAGTAAGGAATATCTCCTACACACTGCACTTTGATCAAAGAATACTATCAGATGCTCCAAAAAGCAAACAATATTCTGGTGAAATAAATCTTGCTATATGTATATTTTTCTTTCTTCATGGCTCTGGAAAAAGTTTTTGCCCCATTAGGGAATTGAGGCATTGGATCTGAAGTATAAACTATTTAGTATACACTGTTCTATTTAAAGTTACTGGTTCTCTGTTGCTCTGTTGCCCGACTGCTCTGTTGTCGGGCTCATCCTTCTTACATCAAGCCAGTCTACCTTATTTTCCCTGAAGATAAAGATCTTCACAAGAGTATCCTTCATGGACTTATACCTCATGGTCTCCTCCGTAGGTACTTAAACACATCGAATTTCCAGGATATGAGTTTCAAGACTATATGCTCCTACTGTTTGGGGTCTTAGTATCAAATACCAATATACCTGACTACACAAAGAAGGTGCAATCATCATCGGCACAAAGTACATAAGGCTATTTCCATGGCCTAATAATGAAAAGATCTCAAAGGAAGAAAGAGGAGCAGACTAGTACTAACGAAAGGAACGGAAGGCCCTGAAACATTATTCATCTTCTCTCGCCCAAAATTCTACACAATAAAAACCCTCTCTCATTCTCAAGATAAGCCTGTCAAAAAGGTCAATGTTGGGCACCTGGGTGTCTCAGTTGGTTAAGCATCCAACTTCTACTCAGGTCATGATCTCACACTCCGTGAGTTTAAGCCCTGCGTCGGGCACTGTGCTGACAGTCAGATGCCTGGAGTCTGCTTCAGATTTTGTGTCTCCCTCTCTCTCTGCTCTGCCCCTGCTCATGCTCGCTGGCTCCCTCTCAATCTCTCTCAAAAATAAATACATTAAAACATTTAAAAAACAAAAAAAGGCCAGTGTTTCTCAGCATTTTAAACTTTGACTTCTTGTATTACATGAGAGCTCTTACAGATTTTTCATATTATATCCAATTTAAAATTAATCAAGTATTATAAATAAATGTAAATAAAACTAAAACAAATACAAATATAAAAAGGTACAATTTTGTTTTCAAACTAATAGGCTGTCCATCATAATGACCTGAGTCTCCTTAGCAGAGCATGGCCCTTTCTAAGTAGTTGCACATTCTATTTATGCATAATAATCAGAAAATGAGAGTTATTCATAGGGTGGGAGTGGACAACTGCAGGAGAGGAAGTTTCAGTAGATGAAGCAAGGTAGAGACAGAGAAGCCAAACAAAATTATCGAGTGTAATATCAAACAGGTAGAGAGGAATGGATGCTAAAGAACTTTCAGGCAGATTTTTTTCCAGACTTAGTGAGAGGGGATGTGGGCATGGTTAACACTGTGATAACGGCAAAAGCCACGAGCATATGCTCTTCTTGCTTTTCACAATTCCTCCAGCACACTAGGTGTGTGAAGCCTGCCATCTTCTAACTCACACACAACTGCCAGCACTTCAGGGCTTTACCTCAGATGACCCCTTCCCATCCGCTCACCTTGCCTCCTCCCACCTTCCCTGGGTAAAGCTCTGTCCTCTGAGACACGTGTTTGTTTTTAGAAAACAGTCAAAATAAAGTGAGACATTTTAGATTATGTGTGGAAGTAAAAGCAGCATAGCTATCATATAAAACTAAATGATCAACTGAACAAGTTATGCACAAAGTAATAAGGAAGGTCAGAAGGCATTACACTGATGGAAATACTAGGCTAATAAATTCCAGAGAGTGAATTATACCACATAAAGTGAATACATTCATGGAGTTAGCAGGATAAGGAATTATACCAGTACAGTGACATCAGATCAAATATTGGCTTTGCCAAGTTTTTTTTCTAGTTCACACACAATGTGACATTCAGGTGTGCAACATAGTGATGCAACAACTCTATGTGCTGTGCTCACCACAAATGTAGCTGCCATCCATCACAGTATCATCGAATGTATTCCCTGTGCCTTTTATCCCCATGATTTATTCCTGCCATAACTTCCACACCCCTTCACCCATTTTGCCCTCCCCCCACTTCCCTCCCTCTGGCAACCATCAGTTTGTTATCTCTAAAGTTCTGAATATGCTTCCTGCTTATTAATTTCTTTTTGTTTTTATTTTGGATTCCACATATGAGTTAAATAATATGATATTTGTATTTCTCGGTCTTACTTATTTCATTTAGTATAGGCCAATTATTTTAACCTCAGATACAGTATTTTACCTTTTGCACCAGTGATTTTTCATTTTAAATTTAATTAATACCTATCTTGTATAGTTGTTGGATGCTTAAATAAGGTGATATATTTGAAGGTACCAGTCAGACTCAAACTATGATTGTTAGTACTGCTGCTGTTGTTAATTTCATTTTTTCCAGATTTATATCCAGTTTCCATACTCCAGAACCTGACAAAAGTTGAAGGAAATTTTAAAAATAACCATATTCTGATAGCTGCACAACTCTGTGAATATACTAAAAATCACTGAATTGTACACTTTAAGTGGGCGAATTTTGTGGTGTGTGCATTGCATCTCATTAAAGCCATTCTATACATATATGCATGCACACGTACATTTTTTGTCTTTGCATGCATACATACATACATATTTATACATGTGTACTCTTCTATATTTATAACATATTCACTGAAATGCAGGTGCTGAGGGATCCAAAAGCAGTTCTAATGAGGAGAATAATTTCAGGAGCAAGAAAATGAACCTGGGTCATGAAGACAACTACAGGGTTGAAGTGAGGCCGGCACTGAGAATTCATGTGTACTAGTGATGTGAATGTTCTTTGTGGACATAGAGTATCATTACGTTATCCCACATGGCCCACAGGCCTGTACAGTGTCAAAAGCAGCTTTTCCCCATCCTGCTGCTAACTTAAAACTGGGAAAGCAATATGCTGCTATTGCTATTACTGTGAATCCATCTGCAGCCTGTCACAGTTCATCATCAGGTGGATGTACATATTTAACTAAGTACCTGACTAGTGTCAGAATACTGCATTGTGCTAGTATTTGAAGATTACCTCATAAGTGAGAAAATTACACAGGCAGTTGGTGCCTTGGTCTTGGCTTATTTCATGACTTTTTGAGGGAGTAGGTATGGTTATTTTCTTAGTTTTACAGTCATAGGCTGTCATCCTTACCTGATAAACACACCTGGAAATTACGCTTCACAGAACACATGTCAGCTGTTGTACTTACGACTCACCCCTCCATGCTTGTGACCCATTCTTCTCTCAGGTCACATATCCCGGGCCCGACTGGACTCCTTTAACCCAGCCTGGACATCCCCACAACTCACAGTTGACAACAACACATGTGAATTGAACTAATTAAATTAATATTTAAAGTCAGGTAGAAGAATATCTCCTAGGCCTATAAACTCAGCGATATCTGGATTATAGTTTTTACTTCATCTAAGGAAAAATGTATACGTTGAAGAGGGTGATGGATTCATAAAAAGAGGTCAAAAGAAATAAACCTGGTCAATATTTACTGATAGTTTTCAAAATAGTTGAAACCTGACTCTCACACAAATAAAAAGTTAGCCAAAATTTGTAAAATGTACTAATGAAGGAAATAGATAAATAGTGTCCTGGTACACAGAAAAATTTAAGACTACGGATAATTAATGGAAGAGGAAATGCTAAAATATGATTACAAATTTAGATATACAATAGGTTAATATTGATTATGATAGCAATTTCAGTACAAACAACATCCTATGGCAATTACTGAATTGGCTTCAAATCTTGCTCCAAAAAAGTTCAAAAGCTATCTGCAAAGACTACACATCTCAAAAATGATGGTGACACAGGAGGCTCCTGATTTTCCCTTCTCCCATGGATGGCTCAAATATACATCTGTATACAGAGTAATTCCCTCTGAGAGAAATCCAGAATCTAGTTGAGTGACTCATTTACACAGGTGACTGAGAAAATACCAGTATCAAAACGGATAGGAAAGGCTGAGACAAACTCACCACAAATTATATCCCAGCACATAGCTGTAAAGTCAGGTGAGAACCCCAACTCTGAGCTTCTCCCTGAGGAGCAAAGACTTTGGGACATCTAACATCTCAAACTTTATGGCTCCCACCCAAGGGATAGGCCCCCAAATCACCTATATCTGATAATAAATGGGGCTTATATTCATGAGTTCCCCAAGACTATGACAAACAAAGAAACAGCTTAAAAGCTGCTGTGGCTCACAATTATACACCAGGCCTCAGGTCAAGAGAACAGGCAAAAATGTCAATCTCCCAGTTTCACACTCTCCCCACTTCTGACAACCCAACTTCTACTCAGCCTGCATCTAGGTGCTGACTTCAAGTCTCCCCTTAGGGACACTGGCATGTCTCGACACACACTCAACTACTAGAGCCACTAGGAACAAATATGGCAGCACTGAAATAACAAGAGTTTGAGAGGCAACCAGGAACTCTGGTCACACTGATTGACAAGGCACTTGCCTACACAAAACCAATCTTTAAAGACTGGGAGATGTGGCTAACGTGCAGAAACCAAAATAGACAATCAAGGAAAATAAAGTAGGAGAATATGTTACAAACAAAAAATAAGATACATTTCCATAAATCAATCTTAATGAAATAGAGATAAGGGATTTACCCATTAGAGAGTTCAAAATATGGTTATAAAGAAATTCAGGAAAACAACGTATGAACAAAGTGAGAATTTCAACAAAGAGAAAATATTTAAAAGGTACTATCAGAAAATCACAGAGCTGAGGAACATATTATTAACTGAATTGAATAATTCAACAGAGAGGTTCAACAACAGATTTGATTAACCAGAGAAATAGCAAACTTGAAGACAAGATAGTGGAATTCATTCAATCAGAGAAACAAAAACAAACTAATAAAAAAGAGTGAAAAAGAGTGAAGATGACTTAAAGGTTTATGGGATACTGTCAATATACTCATTATAGGGATCCCAAAATGAGAAGAGACAGAGAAAGGGGTAGGATGTTTTTTCCAAGAAAAAATGGCTGAAAATTTCCCTAACCTAAAGGAATAAACAGACATCCAGATCTAGGAAGCCCAGAGTATCAAATAGGATAAAAACAAAGATACCCACATTAAGTGCTTTTTAATTAAATTGTTAGGATTTAAAGAAAAATCAAAAATCTTAGAAGCACCAAGAGAAAAGCAACTACTTATATACAAGGGAATCCCTATAACATCATCAGTGGATTTTTCAGAAGAAATCTTACACACCACGAGGGAGTAAGATGATATATTCAAAGTGCTGCAAGAAAATATCTGCTGACCAAGAAACTTTACTCAGCAATGTTCTCTTTAAAATTTGAAGAAGAGATAAAAAGCTTCCCAGACAAACAAAAGTTGAAGGAGTTCATCACCTCTAGACCAGCCTTACGAGAAATGTTAAAGGGACTTCTTCAAGCTAAACAAAAGGACATTAATTAGTAGCAGTAAAGCATATGAAACTTTAAAACTCACTAGAAAAAGGTAAATATAATTAAATTCAGAATGCTATAATACTGTGGGATGGTAGGTAAATCACTTGGTGATTTTACCCTTATAAAAATGTTAAAAGACAAAAGTATTAACAATAACTATAACTACAATAACTTCTTAAGGGATACACAATATAAAAAGATGTAAATTGTGACATCAAAAACATAACATGTAGGATAGGGGAATGTCAAACTGCAAAACTTTTGTATGTATTGGAAATGATAGTAGCTTGAAATACACTCTTATAAAACTATAAGATGTTTTGTGAAAACCTTCTAGTAAACACAAAACAAAATCCTATAGTAGATACACAAAAGATCAAGAGAAAACAATCACAGCATACTGTGACATAATATCATCAAAACACAAAGAAAGAGAGCAAGAGAAGTATAAAGGAACAAAGAAACTATAAAAAAGCCAGAGAACAATGAACAAAAAGGCCAGAGTAGTTATGTACCCTTAGACAATCAATGTAAATATAACTGGATGAAATTCTCCAATCTAAAGACACAGAATGGCTGAATAGATGAAAACATAAGACCCAAATATATGCAATTTACAAGAGATTCACTTTCACTTTAAGGACACACAAAGATTGAAAGCGAAAGGATGGAAGAAGATATTCCATGCAAATGGAAACCAAAAGAAACCAAGGATAGCTATCCTTATATGAGACAAAACAGACTTTAAGCCAATAAGTGTAATAAGAAACAAATAAAGTTATATAATGATAAAGGGATGAATTCAAAGGTCATAACAACTGTAATATTTATGCACCAAACATAGCAGCACCTAAATATATAAAGCAAATATTAACAGATCTGTAGAGAGAAGTAGACAGTAATACAATAATAGTAAGAAACTTCAATACCCCACTTTCAGCAATGGAGAGCTCAACCAGACAGAAAATCATTAAGAAAAAAACTGAACTTAAACTACACATTAGACCAGGTATACCTAACAGACACATACAGAACATTCCATCCAACAGCAATGGAACACACATTATTCTCAAGCACACATAGAACATTTTCCAGGATAGAACACACATTAGGCCACAAAGTAAGTCTCCATACGTGTAATAAGATTGAAATCATATCAAGCATCTTTTATGACCAATGAATATGACAACAGAAATAAATTACAAGGGGAAAACTAGAATATTCACAAATATGTGGAGATTAGACAACATGCTCCTAAACAACCAAAAGGTCAAGAAGAAATTTTTAAAACTGTATCTTGAGACAAAAGAAAATGGAAGCACAACACACCAAAACTTATGGGATGTAGCAAAATTAAAGGAAGGAATACTAGAGAGATAAATGCTTACATTAAGCAAAAACAAAGTTCTCAAATAAACAACGTAACATTATGCTTCAAGGAACTAGAATAGAAAAGGGACAGTCTAAGTCCCAAAGTCAGTAGAAGGATAGAAATAACAAAAGGTCAAAACAGAAATAAACAAGACAGAGACTACAAAAAGAAAAATAGAAAAGATCAATGAAACTAAGAGCTGGTTTTTTGGAAAGATAAACAGAATTGGCAAACTTTTAGCTAGATTAATTAGCAAAAAAGAGAGGCTTCACATACATAAAGTCAGAAATCAAAGAGGAAACATTACAGAAATACTACAGATCATAATAAATTACTATGAACAATTATACACAAATTAGATAACCTAAAAGAAATGGATAAATTCCTAGAAACATTATACTTCCCAGGACCAAATGATGAAGAAATAAAAAACCTGAACAGAACAATTACCAGTAAGTAGATTGATTCAGTAATCAAAAATTTCCCAACAAAGAAAAGTCCAAGACCAGATGGCTTCATTGGTGAATTCTATCAACCATTTAAAGAATTAATGCCAATCCAACTCAAACTCCTCCAAAACACTGACAAGGAGGCTGTTACCAAACAGACCAGATATAATAAATGCCAGTAAGGATGTGGAGCAAAAGAACCATTATATAGTCTTGATGGCAATATAAAGTGATATAGCCACTAGGAAAAAGAGTGTGGAGCTTTCTTAAGAAATTAAAAATAGATTATTTTTACACATTGATCCCACTTCTGGGTATATATCTCATGGAAACGAAATCATTAACTCAAAGAGTTAGAAAGGATTCTGAACTGAATGAAAATGAAAACATAGAATGTGTAGAATCCTGCTTGTACTTCTATGTTCCCTGCAGAATAATTCACAAATAACCAAGTTATGGAAACAACCTAAGTGTCTGTCAGTGGATAATTGGATTGGATAAAGATATGGTGTGTGTGTGTGTGTGTGTGTGTGTGTGTGTGTGTGTGTGTGTGTGTACATATACATGTGTATTGGAATGTTATTTTGCCTTAAAAAAGAAGGAAGTAATGGCATTTGCAACAACATGGATTAATCTAGAGACCATTATGCTAAGAGAAATCAGCCAGACAGAGAAAAACAAATACTACATGGCATCACTTATATGTCAAATATAAAAAGGAAAAAGTCAAACCCATAGATAGAGGGTAGAATGGTAGTTGCCAGCGGCTGAGGGATGGGGAAAACAGGAGATGTTGGTAAAGGGTACGAACTTGCAATATACAGTCTGAGCATCTCATGTATAACATGACAACTATAATTGACAATGATGTATGATTAAAATTTGCTAAAAGAGTAGAACTTAAGTGTTCTCACACACACCTACAAAAGGTAGAACATCCATTGGTATCTTCCCCCTGCTCCATTGATATCTAATAATAGGTAAGAGCAAAGTATGACCTTTGACCATATATTCAGCCTGTTTCTAGGGTTCCTGTTCTTATAAAAGTGAAATTTTAAAAAAGTCCTGCCTCATTGGATGATTGTAAAAATTGAACATTACATATATAAAGGGCTTAGAATGTGCCTCACATATTATGCTGTTTGTATAAGTTTTAATTATTATCCCATATCATTGCTATTATTATTATTAGAATATTATAATTATATAAAATTATAATGTGTGTGCAGGTCACACAAACTCAGTACTCTTTACTCTGACAGGATATATGCAAAAACATACACAGGATATTCACTCGAGCATCAGTTTATTATTAATTTGCTGGTTCTGTTTGTTTATTCTTGCATGCCAGAACTTCCTATTTTGACATGTTTTGGTGACTTACTGAATAATGACCATCATGTCTATGGTTTTGAAAGTACTCACAATACCTCACACCATACTAATTTCTAATTCACCTGCCTAAAATACCGGCTACTTTTAGGGTATCTCAAATCCCACCTTTCATGTCATTACTAAGTGAGAAGTTTGAGGAAATATCTTAACTAATCTGGGCATAAATATGAAACATTTTACTTTTCCAATCATAGTTCTTCATATGAATAATATCAGCCCTTCCCTTTAGATTCTAACTTGGACAAGTTTATAAATTCCCACTGTTCTGGCCATCAGTTCATGTTCACCTACTCTGCAGAATTTCTATATATTCCTTGGAAATATCATTTTGCACTGGAATAATTCAAGACATTTCTCACACTTTCTATTACTCCAACTAATGACCACGTGTTCACAACTGCCTGTCCCTTATCCCCTGCTTTATCTGACCTAAGTTTAGTCAGTCTTCTGTCCTCCCAACAGATCCCTGAATATGGCTCTCCCCAAGCTCCTGGGGCGAAGCAAGGGTTTAAAGGCAAAACATGCCCCCTGTCCTCCAGTACAAAGAATCTGCTCATCACAGGGAGACACATTTACTGCCAGACCAAACCCAAGATGCTATCTGCTCATTCTCCCTCACTTGCCAATGTCCCCTTCAAAGTTTCCACTAGTCCTGCTTACTTCTCTCTATAAAAGAAAAGACTTTTCTGTTTGATTATGATATGCTTGCAGATGTCTGAAATCAGAGTGTTCTCCATAGTGTGACATCCTTTTTGAATAAAATCTCTCCTTATCTGTCTGGATATGCTTTTATTTGATACTGATATGGACTCTTACAATATTTCTTTCTGAGGCATAGCTTTTATTAGATTTTATTATAGAATAAAAGAATTAATTAACCAAATTAACTCTGCTTTCCCCTCTAATAAATCCATATTAAACTATCCTTTCCCACCATCCCATAAAAATTACCCTAGAATATTTAACATTACACAGGACATAGTAACACAATAAATGTGTGGTTTAATTTTGTTTTATGTGACCTCTCTGAGCTTTTACATCATATTATATAACGTAGAGGAACTCTCTCTCTCTCTCTCTCTCTCTGAAAAATATGACATTAATTCTTGAGTTCTGTTTCTTTACAATAATCCATTCCTTCCCTCTCAATTTCCTAGGTATTTGGCAATATTCCCATGCCTCATTCATTCAAGGTGCTCCTTCATCAAACATTTATTGAAGGTTTATCCTGTTCCCTAGCATTTTGATAAGAGCTATGGATACTATTATAAACAACACAGGTGTAACACACGTCTTTCTCTGGAGGTAAAAATTATAGAAACACTTGTGCTTTTCTCTATTATTATCAAATCTCCTAGGTCTCCCTCTCCCTTGTAAGCTAAGTTCTATTGCACATTTTAAAATACTTCATAAAGATTACTCACAAAGTTCTTTTTGTCAACTACCATTAAGTTAATTCTGCTTTATGATGAATTGGCATAACCAAAATTGTCTTGATTGCTGACTTTTATTCTTATAGTTGTAGCATTGTCACAATTATTATTTAGGATTTTTGGGGTTGAAAGTGACAGAAACTATCAAAAAAAATTATAACCTCACATTCAGATTCTGTTAAAGCACAGTCCAGGTGCTCAGAGGTCATTAAGCATCTATCTCCCTATCTTCTCTGATTTCTCTGCAATAACTTTTTTATAAGACAGAATCTCCCCACAATAGGACAAAAAGTACAAAAGAATTTCAATTATATATTCCATGAACCTAGCAAATTTAGCTTAAAAAAAGTTTAGTTTTTGAAAAAAAATAAATTCTGGGAATGTCTGGGTTTATACATTTGTCAGTAAGATGTTGGTGCTCCAGTTAGCAAAGTCTGGGCCACATGACCATGTCAAAGTTAGGGGCAAGTGAGTTGACATTAACCATAGTAGAGCCACGTGGACCAAGAGTGGACGAAAGGTGGTTTCAATAAGAGATACAAGTCACTGTCAGCAGAAGGGAAATAAGGACCACTAAAACTTAGGCATGTCTAAAGAGTACAGGGTACCATGGTGACCCCAGAAGTGGAGCCTGCATGTTGCCTTTGCCAGGACTGGTTGTGCCACTTGCAAGAAAAAGACATAGAAGTGTGTGAGCCTCTACTGTTCTTCCCGACCAGCATATGTTTTTGCACAGATATTGGTAACAGGATCTCCACAGGATGTAGCAATACAAGAAAATTCCAGGAGACACAACTTTTGTACAAGTGTCTTATGTGATTTCATATCGTTATCCTCCAATCAGCTTCAATTCACAGGAATACTTGCTGGGACAGAAGGACAAAGTTCACCTCCCCCTTCTCACCACTTGCCCTGCTGTGTCTACACTCATTCTCAGACTAACTCTAACTTTCACCTCAATAAGCACCATTCATGTAGGAGACCAAAGAAGAGTCAGATATAGTGCAAAGATAGCTCCATCCTGTAAACAGGTGTCCGTTTCCCATTCTCCTCAATGCCATGTTTTTTCTCATTTTGTGCTTTTCATCGCTAATTTCACTGTTTAGAGTGGGTCATGCTGGAATGCTGTCCAGTGTTCCTAAACACAAAAAGTCTGTGATGTGCCTTAAGGAAAAATACGAGAGTGACATAAGCTTTATTCAGGTATGAGAGTGTTACTGGCCATGAGTTCAATGTTAATTGCATTAACAACACATACTAAATAAGATGTTTGTCAACAAAAACATACATAAAACAGGGTGTGTGTTACTCAGTTGATAAAAATGTGTGACCAAAGGCAGATCACAGGAACCTAGGAACCACGGGTCAGTATTTGTTATTTTAGTGTTTGTGAAGACTTTACAGACATAAGTACTTCAAATAATGACAACTGACTGTAAATAGTCTATATTGTGCTAGATTTATTATTATTAGAAGTGAAAAATAATGTGGTGATATTTTAGAAAATAATCGTAGGGGAAGAAACATATTTTGGAGTGGAGGTAAGGAAACCAAACTTCTCTAAAACATTTCCCAAAGAAGAAGCTGAAATATAAAGGATAAGGAAAAACATCAGTCATTATTTTGGAAATAGACAAAAGACTGATTTCTTAATAATATTCTGTTGTAACAAGATGCTAAATACAGAAAGAGCTAGGGGGAGCACCCACCAACCAGATGACCATTTCATTTCTATTCTTCACAATTGGTCTGTTTAACTTATTGAAGAATAACTAACAAACATAATATTTGAAGTGTACATGATGATTAGATGTACATATATACTTTAGAACGATTACCAAGATCAAGATAATTAACATATCTATCACTTCACATAATTAGCTCTTTTTTGTGTATATGTGGTACGAACACTTAAGATCTCTCAGCAATTTCAAGCACATGACACCATATTATTAACTCTAGTCACCATGCCATACAGATCCTCAGAACTTTTATTTTTCTAATAACTGAAAATTTGTACCCTTTGATCTACACCAACCCATTTTCTCCTCCCTGGCCCCTGAGAACCACCTTTCTATTATCTGTCTCTGTGTAATGAGATTTTTTTTTTAATTCCACATATAAATAATGTCATACAGTATTTGTCTTTCTCTCTCTGGCTTATTTCACTTAGCATAATGCTCTCCAGATTCATCCATGTTCTACAAGTGGCAGGACTTCCTCCTTTTTGTGGCCAATTCATATTCCATTGTGTATACATGTCACATTCTCTTTATCCATTCATCCATTGATGAACACTTAGCTGTTTCCATATCTTGGCTATTGTGAATAATGATGCAATGAATATGGGTATGCAGATATCTCTTTGAGATACTTATTTCATTTCTTCAGAAATATAGTCAGGTGTGGGATTACTAGATTACATAGAAGTTTATTTTCAATTTTTTGAGGAATCTTCATACTGTTTTCCATATGACTGTATGATTTTATGTTCCTTCCAAAAGTGTATTAAGAATTTCCTTTTCTAGGGGCATCTCAGTGGCTCAGTTGGTGGAGTGTCTGACTCTTGATTTCAGCTCCAGTCATGATCTCACAGTCATGACATTGAGTCCTGCATTAGGCTCCATGCTGGGCATGAAGACTGCTTGAGATTCTCTCCCTCTCCCTCTGTCCTTACCCTGCTTTTGAAAGAAAGAAAGAAAGAGAGAAAGAGAGAAAGAAAGAAAGAAAGAAAGAAAGAAAGAAAGAAAGAAAGAAAGAAAGAAAGAAAGAAAGAAAGAAAGAAAGAAAAGAGAATTTCCTTTTCTCTACATCCTCTCCAGTACCTGTTATCTCTTGTTTTTTTTTTTTGTTTTGTTTTGTTTTGTTTTTATTACAACCATCCTAACAGTACACGTGTAAGCGAATATATCATTATGGCTTTGATTTGATTTCCGTGATGAGTAATGATGTTGAGCACCTTTTATATATATATTGGCCATTTGTAGATCATCCAAAATATCTATTTGGGTCCTTTGCCCGTTTTTTAATTGTATTATTTGGGGTTTTTTGGAGTTTTGTTAGTTTTTGTTTGTTTGTTTTTGCTATAAAGTTATGAGTTCTTTATACATATTTTGGACATTAACCCCTCATCACAGGTTAGTATAAATTAGTTCCTCCCAAGGGAACCTGGGTGGCTCAGTCGATTAAGCCTCTGACTCTTGGTTTCAGCTCAGTTCATGATCTCATGGTTTGTGGGATTAAGCCCTACATCTGTGCTGACACAGTGCAGAGCCTGCTTGGGATTCTCTCTCTCACTCTACCTCTCCCCTATTTGTACCTCTCTCTCTCTCAAAATTAATAAATAACCTTTAAAATTTTATAATTGAAATTAAAAAAAATTGTTCCTCCTATTCTGTAGGTTGCCTTTTCAATATATTATTTCCTTTGCTGTGCAGAAGCTCTTTAGTATAGTCTCATGTTTTTATTTTAGCTTTTGTTGCCTGGGATTTTGATGTGTTAACTCTTTTTTTTTTTTTTTTTTTTTTAACTAGGCAAAAACTTTATTAACCTTGTTTCAAAGTTTATTCCCAGGCTTCTTCAGCTTAATTAGCTGCAAAGAATGAATTGTGTATAAGCAAAAACTGAAGAGAATGGCAGTGTCCAAGGAGCTTGGGCTTAAAATATTAAAGATCTAGATTTTAGCATATCCATGGAAAAATTTTTAAAAAGCACTCATAATATAAAATAGCAGCTCCCAGTAACTTCTTCAAGTTTTATTTTCTTCAGAAGTTGACTCAACTCAGTTTGTTTCCTTCTTGGAAGCTTCATCAAAATTTTCCACAAGATCTGGAACTTCATCATCATCCCCTCTGGTAGTGAGTGGTGCTTTTCCATCCACAGATTCTTCTTTCAACGTTTTTTTTTTTTTTTTTTTTTTTTAATTTTTGGGACAGAGAGAGACAGAGCATGAACGGGGGAGGGGCAGAGAGAGAGGGAGACACAGAATCGGAAACAGGCTCCAGGCTCCGAGCCATCAGCCCAGAGCCTGACACGGGGCTCGAACTCACGGACCGCGAGATCGTGACCTGGCTGAAGTCGGACCCTTAACCGACTGCGCCACCCAGGCGCCCCACACAGATTCTTCTTAAACTAGTCAGACTTGCTGTACCACGTTGGTTTAAGATCTTGGGTAGCACTTCTGTCAGCTGTTTGGTCTCAGGGTGGCCTTTGTAACAGTCAAAGTGTTTGCTGCCAGGGATGTCTGGACTTAGGGTTCTTGAAGTGGATCACTGTTCCCTGGTTTGTGAACATATTCATTTTTTCAATGCTAGAGATACTGTTTACCCCTAACTTCTTTAAAGAGAACTGAAATTTGTTATCATCTACTATAGCCTTTCTATGAACCACCTTCTGTCAGCTAACAGTTCTTTTCCCACCAACGTGCACTTGTGCTTACAGTTTGCCGAGTTTCCCCAAACTCATGATAGTTTATTGCTCATGATAGTTTATTTCATCTTGGAACAGAAACAGGACCATGTGGGGGACTAGGGCTGGCGCTCAGGAGATCTCAGGTAGACCAGCTGAGATTAGATGAGCTCACATAGGAAAACAAAATGGCAGCTAACTCACTGATTTTTAAAGATTCTCTTTCCACATGAGTACAACCAACCACTTCCACTCCCCATCCCTACCACCACTAACCAAGATTTTAGAAATCACGGCATTCACCTCAATTCCTTCCACAACATGCAACCCATACAGATGGAAAATAAAACCTAGAGGAAGCAAGTGATATTTTCCAACATCCTACATTCAAACCTTACCCCGTCAGGGGTGGCGTGGGCCTCTTATTCACCCTCAATCAGAATTCTACCAGTGGGTTTGGAGTCTTATTAGCAAGCCGACTACGTGATTCAGCATATCCCAGGGCCTGATTTTTCCTAACATCTGTCTAACAAGACAAGTTTCAAAATATTTTCCTAGAAAATGCTGACTACAAGGAAATGAAAATAGGCTACTTCATGCATAATAAAAAGAAAAGAGGTAAAAGATTTCAGGAGCCCAACAGAGAATTAGATTAGTAGAATTTACATTCAAATGAAGGTAATGGGTATTTTTTCAATGTTCTCATCATTTCTTCACCAACTTAAAGGCTAGTACTGATATAAAGCACTACATAATTAAAAGTTACCTGAAATCCCAAATTGCTGGCCAACAAATCAAAGTAATTCACACTTATGGAGTTTTTCTTTCAAAATTAGTAAGGCAAATGGAAATCCCAACCATTACATTATGCCTAAATAACCTAACAAAGTAGTTACCATCTTGACGAGAATTCTGACTAAAATGATGTACTAGAACCTACCCATGTTTTGCATAGGGAGGCAGTACAGCTCCTTGTGAAATGTATATGCAGGCTATTCATTATGCCTGGCTTCAAATCCTGGTTTCATAATTTACTAGCTAGGTGACCTTGCAAATACTGCCCATGAAGCATCTAAAACCAAACAGTGCTAAATGCTAACACTTTAAAGGCTTTTATCCAAAACACTGTTGGAAAAATAGAATTTAAAAAACAAACCTCAGGGCACCTGGGTAGCTCAGTTGGTTAAGTGTCTGACTGCAGCTCAGGTCATGATCTTGCAGTTCGTGAGTTCAAGCCCAACATCAGGATCTGTGCCGACAGCTCAGAGCCTGGAGCCTGCTTTGGATTCTGTGTCTCCCTTTCTCTTCCCCTCCCCCATTTGCACTCTGTCTCTGTCTCTCAAAAATGAATAAACATTAAAAAAAAATTTTAAATAAAAAACAAGTCTCCTCCCAAACCAGAAAATCTTTCTGCAAAGGTAGAAGAGAACAAAGACAATTTTACTATCAAATAAGCATTAGCATTAAAGCATAATGTGATACACATCACAGGAAATCTGCTAAGAGATTGTAAAAGGCAGAAAGAAGTTTTACCCTTTTATATAGCCAATAGAAACATCCATTATATACATATTCTCAAAAATAAAAACAAAAACCCATAACCAGTCCTCAAGTAAGAGGACTAGATAGGACCACCTGTCACACAAGTTCATCCTAAATTCACCTGGTAATTGGGGTGGTACTCTGTGTTTGCTAATTGTCTTTGTCCACAGGAAAAATAAACTCATATCTTTATGACAAGAAGTAGCATTACATTGCGCAGGTAGACACTGCCAGAGTCAGGCTCCTATCTCCCACAATAACTGGTGCTCTATCTTCCCTGATGGTTACATTTCAAGGGGCTGGCTCCCAGGTCCTTGAGAAAGATATTCCTGGGTTGTACGGCTGGTAAGACATTTATTTAGCTGCTTAAAACAATTAACATACATTTCAAAGCGACCAAGAAAGACCTCAATATTACAAGTTTTCTAAAGTAAATGCTCTAGGAAAAGGGAGGCAGTGGGAAGTCTCTTCTTTAATTTTCAATTAGGAGAAGTAAGCTTCTTATTTTTAATTTGTATTTGGTCTCATAATCTCAAAACTCTTAAAGAAACCAAACTTTATTTATTTAAAAATGTAAACTGAAGTTCTACAAGATTCTCCTTTGTAAAATTCTATTAAGCTTATTTTTCTTTCCTTTTTTTCAGAAAAAAGAATCAATGTTTCTGAACCAAATAATAACAAGGCCCAATTGTCACTTAAGGTGGGGTAAGTGTCATATATTATTCAGTTTAATTTAGCTATACATTAGCTACAATTTCTGCTGTGTTGTTTTCCATATATACATTTTTTTATTTTCCCTTATTTTTCACGAAAGCTCTCGTCATGGGAGCACACTGCTGACAGTACCAAGGGCCTCTTGCACCTGGCAGAATGAGAGAATAAGGAGGTAAATGAGTAAGGGAACGAGCAGCCACTGTCTTCCTTTCGACATTCCTAGAACATATTCATCAAATACATACGTAATAATATTTCAAAATCAATGAAAGATAGCAGCAATTTCTTTTGATAAAGCTGCCAACGCTTTTAGTTTCTCTCTACTCCATACTTTGGCCTGCCCTCATGTATCTATTAGTAGGTTCACAACTATGCACACAGAAAGACTCACATAAGCAAGCTCTTAGATCCAACTGTCTAAAGATATACAGGAGACTATTAAAATTCACTATTTTAAGGGTGCCAAAAAAGGTAAGGAGAAGTGTGTCATCTCTACTAGAATACATTATTTTCAAACAGAAGAGACTAAAAATGTTTAAATAGAGTATGGAAAAGTCATTCATAATCTCCTCTTCCTTTCTTTTTTCAATAGACCCAATAAGACTATAGTGATATGATTTTATTTACTCGTCATCACAAATAGAAGGCGACTTTGGCAGGAGCAATATTATAAGCAAGAAGAATAAACCAACACTGATGTGGTATAGTTTGGAAAGCATAATGAGAATTACTTCTCTCATCTCAGCCTGGAAATTTTCCTGAAATTACGCCATTAGTGCTTCATTCTTTTAACTTCTTAGGAATACCAATTAAAATACATAGGCCTCCCAAAGAGATAAGATGAGGCTACCTTCACGGTCATATGGTTCTCAGGGAGACTAAAATCACAAGATATTTACAACAATGAAGCCAAGCTGATAAGCAACGATATAAGGGGACTTTTGTGAGGCAAATTCATCCCAAGGTTAAGTTCTGACACAATACAATCTATTTCTGAAGGACAGTAGCAGGAAACCCTTAAGGAGACATGTGAGGTATCTGCACATGTGAAGGAGATGCTCCCAGAAAGAAGATTTCTGAAAAGGGAGAGAAAACAAGGACCACAGCCCATCTTTGCCATCTGTGTCACTTTGCTTTCATAGATCAGGTAATTCAGAACAAAGTACAAAAGATATATATCGTCCTTGTCCTTCCAACAGTCAGTAGCCAGTCAGATGAGTGGATTCAGTGAACACTAAAATACAAGTGTACAGACGAAATAATTTTCACTATAACAAAAAGTACTATTACTGCACTTACCCTGTAAACAAAATGGCTTAAAAGATCACATTATGCCTTCCTTAAGAGATACTTCAACTACCTTTTGAAACATTTAAGATTTAAAGGAAGTTCTGTTTTTGTGTTTCTTTTTGTTTTTTAGCGCAAAATATCCCAGGTTTATCTTACACTTTCTGTATCCCAGTCCTGAAATCATTCATTTCTCTAGTCACCCCTGGGTCTTGGTAGGAGGAAAGCAATAGATTTAGAAAACAAGTTAGAGACTCTTGGGGTAGTTACTAGAATGGTCATTTCCTTACTGGTAGGCCTTTCCAGAACTATGCAAAAACCCAGATACATATGTTTGTATATCTTTATGCATTTCTCTATTTTACATGTATATATAAAACCTTGATTTCATATGGATAACTGCAATTCTAAGCCAACTACACAAGAATCAATCTAACCTTTCTATTTTCCTTGTAATTATTCCTCATTTTACAGGTGGACAGACTGAGGTCTTGGGAGATTATCCAAGGTCACATGGCTGCTAAGAGCTCTTAACCACTTTAAAATTTTTTTAATGTTTATTTTTTTTTAGAGAGAGAGAGACAGAGAGAGAGCAAGTGGGGGAAGAGCAGAGAGAGAGGGAGACACAGAATCCGAAGCAGGCTCCAGGCTCTGAGCTGTCAGCACTGAGCCCATTGCAGGACCTGTGCTGAAGTCAGATGCTTAACCACCTGAGCCACCCAGGCATTCCTCTTAACCACTTTAGAAACAGAAAGAATCCCCTGAGATGTCTGTCTCTAAGTCATTTTGTGGAATTCAATAAGTGGCTATAGGAGCCCAACTCTAAATAGAAAAGTTGCCGAGTAGAAAACACAAAGTCCTTTTCTAGTTCTGTTTTTATAACTGCTGAGATCAAGCAAGTTTGTTCACCTTCAACAACCTGAAGTCTGTTAGTTCCATAAAGTGTATCTAAGTGTAACAGAGCCATATTGCCATTGCAGGAAAAACACAGGACACAAGATAAACTAGTGTTTTCTTTGACTTCAACAGTAAAAGTCTGCATGGAATGGAACTACACACCTAAAGAAAAACAAAACTGTAGTCCTACATTTGAGTTCTTCGTGATCTAAGCCTCTTTTTTATTTTCGGATTTCAGAAAACCATCTCCAGTCAAATAAGAATACTAAAAAGCAGTCAACAATACCATACTCATCTGAGTCCTTTGACCTTATGTTCATAAATTACCACGTACATGTTTCTTCTTTGCTTCAGTCTTTACTCTTGGAATCATTTGAAGGTTTATGAACCAGTAAATCATATCCCTTTAATATTTAGTAATGCTTTTAGAATGTGGCTTAATAATTCAAGGAATGTTTTGCCAATTCAAGATGACAATTTTTATAGGAAAAAAACATCTAAAATTACACTATTTACTCCAGTTTATGCACATATATAAAGTTTAATACACATGTCATAAACCATAGATCACATATGGCATAATTGATATTTCATGTAATTGAGGGAGCAATCCCAAATTAATTAGAGATCAAAATAACTTATATGAGCAGCAGTAATTCCCAAAGTTATTCCTTTCTACTTATAGCATGATTCAATTTTATACCCTTATTTCATTTGAGGAAAAAAAGTCCTTTTCTGTCTTTCAACAATTGGTAGGTACTAATAAGTACTTATTTTCTGCTCAATCCATTCAAGAGGTAGTTTAAATAAAGACAATTTAAAGTCATCAAAATAAACACCAGAAATGCAAAAGACTCTTACAAAAACAGATTTACAACATTTGTCAAAAGTAATATCTTATAAATGCATCATAAAGAAATACGAACTCAGAACCTTTCCATTTTAGAAGGAGGAGATAAAATTATACCTATTAAAAACAAGAGTTATGGCTATTCTGTCAAACACTGTTAAAACTGACAAGAGAAATGATATATTTTTTCTAGAAATTTAAATGTTCTTAAATACAGATATAACCAATTCACATGAAACTTGTAAAAGAGCTGTTCCCATTAGATAAATAAACTTGTATTTATTATATAATATATTCTCTATATTTGCTGAAGTACAAAATAGGATCAGAGTTGATACAATATGCATAGTAAATAATTCTAAATTGATATCCCACTGGTGAAGCCCATTACGTCTTCAGTTATGATAATTAAAAGAACTGTAAGTGTGCTTACACAGCCCAAGTAGGATTAAGCCTAGTTACTACTGCTTTTCATAGAAGAGACCAGAAAATTGGGTTAATCCACTGAAAGCCCTTTTTCCCCTCTAATGGTGCTGACATTTCTTGGTATCCCTGCTAGAACAAGGATTCCAGAAGTCTGGTGCAAACACACAGCATAGGGGGTCACCTGGGTGGCTCAGTCAGTTTACTGTCTGGCTCTTGGTTTCTGCTCAGGTCATGATCACATGCCTTGTGGGTCTGAACCCCACATCAGGATCTATGATGGGGGTGTGGAGCCTACTTGGGATTCTCTCTCCCTCTCTCTCTCTGCCCCTTCCACGCTTATGCACTCACTCTCTCTCTCTCCCTCTCAATAAACAAACAAACAAACATTAAAAAAAAAAATGTTTTCTGGGAAAACACGTCCCAGAAGCTGGAGATCTAGGAGTTAGAAGGTAAAGCCTACTTACTGCACTATCACTTTGATAGTCAAGGCTCTTTCCCTTTATTTTAGAATTATGAAATTGCTAACGTAAGAGTTCATAGTCTCTATGGGGTGGCCAGAGGAAGGCGAAGGAAGTACCTCCTTTCCAGTAGTGAATACTTTATTCCAATATAGGTCTTGTAGGTATCAATGAGTCTGGCCAGCTTGTTTATCTTATACAGACAGCCCTTTCCCTACATTTAGACACTAGCCAGGTAAGGGAGGGTTCCAGCATCAGGTAAAAGTGGAGCTCAGAACAAGCCCTGACGTGACTGCAGGGGGAGGACTCTGGTTGTTGGTTAGTTCTTACTCATCTCACTATTTGCTGGAGGGCCAGAAATCAGAATCCCTCCCTTGAGGCTGAAAATTGCATCAATACTATTCATTTCCTTTGATCCAAGTAGCAAAAACACAGAGGCTTGGAGCCATTACTCATTCTGCTTCCTCCCATCAGGTCTAAGTCACTGATGAAAATGCTCAGCCTAACTCCATAGCCCAGAATAGAAAGTTCTTCTCTCTCACTGTACCAGGATTAGCTTCTAAGGTGGTTTCCTTCAAGGCAAAAGCCCATATTGATACACAAGACAAAGACATTTTTTGTTTCCAGGTCACAAACATTAGACACTTCAGATCAGCAGACTCTAACATTCACTAGGCTTAGAGAAGACGGTTTCACTTCTAAGTCTGTTTTAGCTATAAAATGGGAATAATAATACTTGGTCTCATTACCTCCAAAGATTGTTTTGAGGGAATGAAATTAGATAAGAAAAAGAGATTTTAAAAGATTGAAATAATTATAGCATTTTATTATCTTCAAATCCTTCTATTCTCATACGATCAATATTAATTTTTCAATTACCAATAATCTCTGCTCGATTGGTAAATTGTGTTCAAAATAACTGGTGGTAGAAAGGTTATCACTTTACTTATTACCTAGTGATGTTAAGTGACAAAACACAGAGAGGCATATAAAAGTTATGTCACATGTTCCAATATTGGTATTAGGCTTGTACCTATTTCATCATATTCATCCCTGTCTTTCACAGTGTTATGTTTCATTTTTCTCCCTTATCCCTTCTTCATTTTCCCTATTCCAAGTAGTACCCAAGGTATTTCTTACCTACACCAAGATCTTCAATAAAAAGGCATCTATCCACTGAAAGAATATGATTCACTTCACACATTAAATATGGTAACTATTTTCTTTCCTGTCTATAAACCAAATCCACAGAACAAGTGTGTTTATATATATATATATATATATATATATATATATATATATATATATAAAATTTTTTTAGTGGAGAAGGAAAGATACATTCTACAAATTTTATCTAACATCTGACACACCAATTCAGTAACTTTCATGTGAAAGTAAAGATTATTTACCAAGCAACTGGTCCCAAGGTAAAATAAATAGTGTGCATTGGTCCAGTTTATAAATGTTCACTATTTGGAATGAAGACTATTTCATGGTAAGTAAGATTAAAATCAGAAGTGACCTCAAAAAGAGGAGTGTATATGCAGTCATATTTTAATAGAGATGGGGAAATACTTGGGCATTGGCTGGAACTGCCAGGCATGGACAAGGTCATCATGAACACACTAACCAAAACAGCCCTCCAAGCAGCAAACCCTGAGTCCTCAAGATCTGCTGATACCTGGAGGAGATGCAGAGGAGCAGGATGAACAAGCCATAGGCCACCAATGCCCTATTTAGAAGAAGAAGTGAACTTCAAAGTCATCACTATGAACCTCACCCGGAAGAATGGAACAGCTATGGAAGGAGACATAAGCTGAAGAAGCACAAGTCCTTGGTCTCTCTGGACCAACTCCCTCAAGTCCTGAGTACTTCCCCACAAGCAGGAAATCAACTTCAAAATCAGACATAAACTCCCAGGAACAGCAGGAAGAAAAGCTACGGAGAAAAATAAGAAAAATTTCCCAAGGCAACTACTCAGATGTGGCAAATAGACTTGAAAAGAGAGAGACAACTCCAAAGCACAAAAATTTATGACTTTTTTTTTCTTATTTTCATTTTTAATAAGTTTAGAAATGAATAAAAAGGCCAAAGCCATAGTGATAGCAGTTAAAAACTAATTACATTTACAAATAGTAAGAATCTTTTAAGGGTTATTTATACATAAACTTTGGGTCTTTATCTATTAGTTCTTATCTATTAATTTTCTCCAATACAAAATATTTGAACCAAACTTCTGGTATGTGTCTTGTCCCACATATGACATATTTGCTTATACTGTGAAATCAAATTTTTAAAATACTACACTTATCCAAGAAAAGAATCTAATTTACATATCAACTCTTCTAGGAAACACTTACTGAGACTCCAGACAAACTTGACCTTTCCATTCTCTGGTTTCTATCTACTGGACTTGCTGTCTATACCATGTTATGCCAACCAATTCTATAACATACTATAGAGAATGGCCACCCACCATCATGTAATTATAAAGAAACAGAAATTATTCTGAGACTAAACTATATATATATATATATATATGCAATGTAAAAAATGTATATTAAACCTATGCAGATTTGAGGGGAAAATTCAAAATATTGATAAACTTTGATAACCCATGGCATACACAATAATGAATCTCTCTTTTTTTAATGTTTATTTTATTTTTGAGACAGGGAGAGAGAACACAAGCAGGAGAGGAGCAGAGAGACAGGGAGAGGATCTGAAGTAGGCTCTGCACCAACAGCAGAGAGCCCGATGCAGGGCTCAAACTCACAAACCATGAGATCATGACCTGAGCTGAAGTCAGACGCTCAACTGACTGAGCCACTGAGGTGCTCCAATAATGAATCTCTCTTATGGAGTAAAAATAGTCAATCTGATAAAAGATGATCTTTTGTGGGGCGCCTGGGTGGCTCAGTCGGTTGAGCGTCCGACTTCAGCCCGGGTCACGATCTCGCGGTCCGTGAGTTCGAGCCCCGCGTCGGGCTCTGGGCTGATGGCTCAGAGCCTGGAGCCTGCTTCCGATTCTGTGCCTCCCTCTCTCTCTGCCCCTCCCCCATTCATGCTCTATCTCTCTCTGTCTCAAAAATAAATAAACGTTAAAAAAAAAAATTAAAAAAAAAAAAGATGATCTTTTGTCATTTTCAAGGGAAGTAACCCAAAAGTTGTAAGGATTAGTTAGAAAGACACCAAAAAACTGAAGAAACGATATTTGAAGGAAGTAACATTCATCAAAATGAAGGTTATAATTCATGATGGGGTGTGTGGAAAGGAGAAATTAAAAAAAAAAAAAAGAATGTTTGATTTCAAGTCTTCCTCCCAAATATAGTTAAGGAACAATTTTCATGAACATGCTTTGAACAGTCCATTTTTAGTAGTCATTGCAAGAACAATGACAATGAAAATACATATGAACATAAATGTGGAACACTGACCTTATTTATCTTACAAAAACTCAAATAAAAGGTAAATAATACCTATATGCTGATAGTGTTCAGCCTTTTGACAATGGCCGTGTCTTAAATATATGTACTTAATGATACATATTTTTAAGGAGAAATACTCTTTAAATATAAGAAATATAGGTTAAATTTTATATGCTATTTTTATATGACATTAAAAAGTATTTAATGTATTTTCTTTTTGCACTTACAAAATTCACAATTATAAGAACTTCAGTTGATAGATACATGTGAAATAAAAATGTTGGTTTACAGTGATACATGTGAAATAAATGTATTGGTTTACAATGGATGTAAAAAAGTAGCCATTTGTTCTAAACAAGTCATCAAATTAATTTTAATACATTTTTGAAGAAAACATCTTAGCAATAATTATTACCTTTGGGAGGTTTATGAGAGAAGTAGTGTATCTTGCCATTAATTTTTCCTTTTTTAGTGCCCTTTAAATTTTTTTTTTATGTTTACTTATTTTTGAGACAAAGAGAAACAGAGCATGAGTAGGGGAAGAGCAGAGAGAGAGGGAGACACAGAATCTGACACAGGCTCCAGGCTCTGAGCTGTCAGCACAGAGCCCGACACAGGGCTCGAACCCAACTGCAAGGTCATGACCTGAGCCAAAGTTGGATGCTTAACCGACTGAGCCACCCAGGAACCCCAGTACCTTTTTAAAATGTGTCCCAAAATAATATCAAATATAGTTATGCCTATTCCTTTAAAACTCACAATATTGACAAGAAATACTCATTTAGTAGATACTATTGGGTTACTTCACATGAGAATGACAAAAGATCATCTTTTGTCAATTTGGCTATTTTACTCCATTGGAGAGATTCATTATTGCATATAATATGTCACGGGCTATCAGATGTCAATACACTCTGATTAATGTTCGAGAAATCTTAAATTCTTTTTCTCAAGAGATTAAGGGGAATCAAACACATGTTCTTCCACCTGAGCATGAGATAGTCAAGTTTCTTTCTGGGTTCCAAACACCATTTAACAGGCATTTCCCCTCAGGAAGATAAAATAAATAAATAATTGTCTATAATGTATTATGAAGCACCATGAGCAGATAAAATACACTTAAAGAAAAAGCTGAAAAAATTTCCACTAAGGAACAAAAGTTGGTTTTACCAACAACACTTTCTAGAAATGGCTATTTTTCAAAAAGAAATAGACTTCTAACTGATCTCTGCTATCAAAGTCAAGTGTTATTGCCTTGATCTCAGCAATGTTTCAAAGAAATATTATCAAAAAAAAAAGAACAAAACAGATAAAGTAGAATAAATAATCTGAAACAAAGATAACAAAAGGAGAAAAATTGAAATCGTAAATCAGAAGGGCGTCTGGGTGGCTCAGTTAGTTAAGCATTGGACTCTTGATTTTAGCTCAAGTCATGATTTCATGGGTTTGTGAGATCAAGCTCTATGCTGACAGTGCAGAGCCTGCTTGGGATTCTCTCTCTCTCCCTCTCTGGGCACATGCACATGCTCTCTCTCTCTCTCTCTCTCAAAATGAATAAATAAACTTAAAAAAAAAAAAGAAGAAATCAAATCAGAGCAAGAAGAATTAAATAGTTGGGAATTGACAACGGAGATATAAAACAATGCAAAAGGGAAGTAAGTTCATATATTTTCTGACATGATACAAAGGGCAACATTCAGAGCAGAAGCAGGCAGTATTTTAATCAATTATTTGGTAATGAGTTTAAAAACAAGAATAGCAAAATCAAAAGGAACACAAAACGATATTAATAGAATTTATGGTAGATTTCAAGATATACCCCAAACTCTACTACTTTCTCTCTATTTTGAAAATATTAAGTACACATTTTCCCAGTACTGCATTTTTTTAAATGTTTATTTTTTGAGAGATAGAAGTAAAAAGCAAGCAGGTGAAGGGCAGAAAAAGAGGAACAGAACCCCAAGCAGGTTTCGTGCCATCAGCACAGAGCCCCACTTGGGGCTTGAACTCAAAAATCATGATATCATAACCTGAGCGGTTGACCTGAGTCAAATGCTTAACGACTGAGCCACCCAGGAGCCCCACCCAGTACTGCAACTTTATGTACACATTTTACCAGTGTCAAAAACCTAGAATAAACTTTACACACAGTAAGTGTTTAAAGTAAAGAATGTAAACTAAAGAAAGTAAAGTGATTAAAGAATGAATTTAGAGAGGTGCATGGCTGGTTCAATTGGAAGAACATGCGACTCTTGATCTCCGGGTCATGAGTTCAAACCCATATTGGGTATAGAGATTACTTAAATAAATAAGTAAACTTTAAAAAAAGCTTAAAAAAATGAATTTAGAGGATCATTATACTTTATACATATGCTCATTCAAACAACTGACTGAGATATTTTCCTAACTCTGTTCTGCTGATGCTGAAAGAATCTGAATGACTATGATCTTGACATATAACATTAGCTCCCAAAAGTGTTTCTCTATGTAGACTCAAAGAAGCACCATTTTACAAAGTCTTTGATAAACTATACAAATAATGTCTAAATTATCTTCATATCATAGTATTTTACAAAGTGTATGTTTTTCTTTTACTCTGTATTTTTTAGAATATAAGTGATAACAGGAGACTAAATTTTTTTCTTTACATCAGGAGATATTGGTGTTCAATAAATAATAAGTAAACCAACCAAATAACAAAGGTATCTAGGGAGTTGGTAATATTATTTTCTGTCCAAGTTTTGCTGTTGACTTTTTGTGTAATCCCAGGTGACTCGCCCTCCCTGTCCTTCATTTCCTCATCAGCAAAATGAAGATTAACAACACTGTCTTAATTTGAGGTTACTTTGATAAAGACGATGGTCAAATACTTTTAAAGATGAAGGCTGAATGTAATACTGTGGTTTTTGATTTTCAATTCCATCTTAATTTAAATTAGGTCTAGTTTGTCATATGAAAAGATAAGCATGAATCCCAAAGGACACACTGATTTGTATTAGAGGAAAATATGGATGTTTATGAAAAGGAGCCCTGTTTGGGGGGCCACCAATTGCATGCAAAACTGCAACTGTTTCAGCAGTAAGCAAATACTTCTGGTTTGTACCTTGACATTGTCTACAGAATGAAAGTTGTACAGAATTAACCTTTATAACCCATGGCAAAATCAGATGTTTCCAAGCCTGTTCCTTGATTATAGACTTGCCTTACAAGGAGGCTAAAGGCAAGACAGAAAACAAATCTTGTTTACTAATAACTAAATACATTAGGGCTAATCCTCAAGCCATCTGTTTATATTCCATTTTATCAATCAGATTCTCTTTTAGCCCAGCCCAAAGTGACTTGTAGAGTCCTGGGGAAAAGGGATGACAGGAAGCAATATATCAATGAGCTATGTGTTCAGGTGTCTTGAAAATGAGAGGAGAAAAGCACATGGAAACACAGGTTAAGAAAAGAAATGGAGCATAGTGCCCACTGGAGTAAAAAAAAAAAAAAAAAAAAAAAAAAAAAAAAATCTAAATCAATTTCATCAACCATAAATCCTTACAACTGTCCTAATTTAGGAGCCAACATGATGATGAAAGTGACCTAACAGAAACAAATTCTCCAGTGGAAGTGAACACAGTGACCAGAAAATGAGTGCATTAAGTCTTCAGTGTCAGAGGAAAAGAAAAAATATGAGGTGCGAAAAAACTGATAGTCAAAGTTGATTGCAAGCACATAAAGGACATTTAAATGACTCCCTTGAACAAGTAAGGAAAAACTCAAGTCTGAGTTATTTCCAGCTTGTGACAGCTAAACCAGGATGAGACAATTTTGCTATTATTATTGTGACCATATTGTATGGAACATCCAGGGGACAAGAATTTTTTTTTTTTTTTTGGCATTGAATTTTGTGGAAATATGATGATAAGGAAAGGGGACAAAAAAGTGACGACAAACCTTTCTCTTATTTTAAGGTTTTGCCAAAGTCATTTATTTACTTACCAAGTGGTACATAAAAAATCACACTATGGTACTGAGGCTCCATGACTTAAAAGTGTAGGTTTCATAATAAATTTGGAGACCTTTTTTGTGTGTGTGTGAAGCATTTGGCTTGTCTGCTGAATCTGAAAGTAAAATGAACTTACTCAGTTGTGAGTTGCTCTCACAAGTCTATTTAGTTATACCTTCTAGTTTTCCAAACTAATTATCATGAATCATAAAAGCCAACTTTTATCATGCCTGATGATTTAACATGCTTTATGATTAATTTTTCTACTTAGGTGATTGCCTCATCTTTTGAGAAGAAACAATTTAGCATTATGCGACAGTGCTTTCTCTCATGTGGCTCTTTTTAATATCTGTGCCTGGATGACTCTTGCACTTCTTATCATTTCCACTACAGTAGTCAAATATCTGCAGAAATCTGGATTCTTTTATGAATTTAACAGGGACAGAGTTTGGAAAATAAATCAGTTTGACAAATGCATCTTTATTGGATTTTATGGTCATATCCATAACTCTTCCGGAGACGCTCTTCAGGAGATAGGAGAAATAAGCAGAGCGTAAATATACTATTAAAATTCAAAATACTATATACAGAGTGAATATAAAACATCTAAGGGATTGTAAAAGTAGTGGAGAAGAGTTAATAGAAATGAAAAAAATGAAGAAAGTCCTTGGAGTCAATTAATTAAATTAAAACAATTCAGCAAGAGGATATACATGTTTAGGAAGAAATTATCTTTCAAGATGTCAAGTTTAAATTAAATGAAACCAGCAAAAGCCTTCTTATATCCTCAAACTCAAGACCAATAGAGAATGATAGTCCAGGGCTGACAGAAGCATGTGCAGTCAGCATAGCTGAGGGTATAAGCCACCTCAAAAACAAATAGAGAAACAATGAAACTAAACGTTAGGAGTCTCTGCAAAGACAGACAAGGTTGTAGACTTAGGGAAAATGCCACTCTTACCCTGATAACCAAAAATAGCAGTATTTCCAAGTGGAAAGCAAACCTGTGGTTTTAGTCATAGACATCAATGAAATAAAGGCAGTTAAAAAAAAATGTCCAGGGCACCTAGGTGGCTCAGTCGGTTAAGCATCCAACTTCAGCTCAGGTCATGATCTCACTGTCCATGAGTTCGAGCCCCGCGTGGGACTCTGTACTGACAGCTCAGAGCCTGGAGCCTGCTTCAGATTCTGTGTCCCTCCTCTCTCTCTCTCTCTGCCCCTCCTCCACTTGCACTCTATTTTAGTCTGTCTCTCAAAATAAATAAATCAAAAAAAAATTTTTTTTAATGTCCTTTCATTCTGATGAAATGAGTTGGCTAAATTTGTAAGGACCCTAATGAAGGTTTCCATATGAACAGACTCCCCTTGCTTTCTGAAATTTCGCTTTGAACATGTTTTACGTAACTGCTCTAAATTTTCCTATACTCATACAAGATTTGCCATCAACTTAGGGTATACTAAAACAGCATGAAGAATTTCTAACTAGAATTTTTAAAACTCCTCGGCCTTACCGTATTTCTTTTTCTCTTTGAAAAAGTTAGTTTCGTACTGTTTGTATCTAATTATGTTTCCATTTTTTACCCTTTCTGGTGGACACAACAGACAAATCTGAAGAGTTTAAATGTGTATTTGTTATAAAATAAACTTATTGTTCTTTCTTTGCTTAAGTCACAATCAGTAAATTATTCAACAATACTCTAAAAGCATAGTTGTCTTTCAATTATATCAGCAATATTAATAACTTACAAATTAATTTCTTTGGAGTTTAAATCTTCTTTTATGCCCACCTACCAACTGTCATGGAAAAATATATATAACACAGCAAGAGGGAAACCAGTCTGCATTTGCAAACCAATGAGTGTTGAATTGTGTGCTGGTAACTTACTTGAAAAAGAAGAAAGAAGTCTGCTGTATGTCTCCCTCATCTTTGACTGTTTTCACTCCATAAAAGCAAATGCACTCTCCAGAAATAGGACTTCCATTCACAGCTGTCATCAAAGTCCAAACTCTAATCAGTTTTGTCCTTATGCTTTCTTACTCCTAGGAACATCTACTGCTTTCTGACAGTCTCAGTACCGCTGGATAACTTAGCACTATCATTTCTCGAACAGGGTTTTCTTTTATAACCAGAAGAAAATCAGCCTCTTTCAGTGGAAGATTCTGCTTTTCAGTGAGCTTTGAAATTATCCTTGTTACTCTCTTAGAACCCTTTTGTAATCCCAAGCATATATCACTTTAAATCACTGCAAGATCTCCATAACACTAGCTCCTTAATGTGGTTTTGCATGTTTTAATCTAACAGGAGCCTTATTTTTCATGTTAACACGCCTTTCTCTAATTGTAAATAACAATGTGCAGTGCACAAGTCCACCTGTTCTTCTGAACTCCTTCTAGCATAATTTTATTCTACTTGCTAGGAAATTGATTCTTATTTGGAAAAAAAAAAATACACCTATGAAAAGCAGTAGGCAACCTTTTAGATTTAGTTCCTGAAGTTGCAGAAAGTAAGCCAGTTCACTGACAGCTAATTTGTCAAAAGTCAATTCACCCAATATGTACTAAATGCCCAATCTCTGGAACATTCCTCTTGATACCTTCCCCAAATAAAGGACCCCCCTTACTCAGCCCCAGCTCTTAACAAGTTGGGTGTGGGGTTATGGTAGAGAAAGAAATGCAGTAAACCTTAAAAAGCTCTTAGCAAAATAAAATGAAAGCCAGGTAACCAAACTGTATAGAGATCTTAAAAAGTTTCAAAAATCAATATGAATTACTCTAAATTTTATAAATGTTTAAAGAAACATGCTAACTTCTCTAATAGGTCATTCAGAAATTATCCAATTGATAAACTTGATTTTGGTGCATTGAATTTAGGCAAATATATTTATATTTGAAGTTTCAAGGTTTGGGGCTGGGGAAGTTAAGGATTTTGAGGTTATCACTATGCTATCAACAATGTTACAGGAATATATCAGAAGCCAAAGTGAAGACAAGGTTATAGGGATTTTTACCCAGGATGCATTTATATACTACTCCTTGTGTCAAAAGCAGAGCCTCTCATTTCACCCTGGGTGGAGAAGGGAGGGAGAAACAAGTTGAAAATAGGGCACTTGCCTCTGTACCTTGGGGAACACATACAACCTTTCCTTGCTGTAGGAAGGCTGAGTTGACTAGAATATTAATGTAATATCCACTGCCCACACAGCTTTCCTAGTGCATGAATCGCACAACTGGCTCAGTTCTTGGGACAAGGGTCCTTCCAGTTCAAACAGACTCAACTGGAAGCCCCTCCATTGGGAGGCAGAAACCCTCCCGGCCAACTGTACAACTTAGTTCCTTCACCTTCAGATTATCCAGTCATGTGGACTACATGCCTACTGCAACTACTGATCTTACTAACCACAGGCCCTCTGTTGCCCTAAGCACACACCAGGGCTTCTCCACAGAGAATTCTTACGCTTTATTCATCCATTCATTTTTGGCACTTTGAAGGTTACTGTCCATATGCAGTTACTGAAATAAGCAATTAACTTCTAAGACCAATCAAAAGTCTAGTGTAAAAGCCTGGTGCTAGAAGGGCTTAATTCGACTGGTTCCAGCATCTGGTTTGGGGAGGATGGACATAATCCTCCTACTCCTAGGACAAATACACCTTTTTGGTATTCAGTCCAAAGAATGAAGATATGATAATACTTCCTAGACTGGTAAAAGCCAGGGTTTCTTTAGCCCAACCAAAAACAAATAAACCCTATAATATCAGAATGCCAAAATAATGGTATTAGCACATGTGAATTTTCATATAGAATTAGGCTAAAAAATAGAGGCAATAAGTAATAAAAAAAAAAAAAAAGATCTGTTTGGTTTGTATATGGCTTGCCATCTTCTTTAGTATTTCATTTGGGTTGAATCTTCTGCTTTCTGACCCAACCACACCTCCTTGTCCCCTACCCTTATTTCCTAAATGACAGGAAATATAACAGCCAGAGATAGTAATAGCAGCTTAATGCATATTAGATAATAATCCTCATCACAGCCCTATGAGGTAGGTACTATATTCTTACTTGTTGGTAAGGAAACAACAGCATGGGAGGAATGGGTAATGTGTCCTGAGTCACATGGCAATTAGGACCCAAAGTCAATATTGTAAACTAGGTATATGTGAATCCAAAGCCTGTCGTCTACACTTGGTTTTACCATCTCTCAGGGATATAAATTTGAGATCTTTTGTCATCTTCCAGAACACTAAAAGTAAATATATTTGAGATAAAATTTTTCAAGAACCTTTTTTTTGGTCAGAGATATGCTTTCTATTTGCTTGTATTACAGTCATGCCCCTGCAGCTAATGCACAATGTCCCACCACGATAGTCTAATAATGTGAGCCTGCTGCCAGGAGACACATCCTATTCCTGAAATTGAATTGCATCTTAGCATCACATTTTCTTAAAGACAGTATGTAATCACCCAACGCCGGTGGCTCTGATGGTTATGGGTTGTCTGTTCTGACACTAAGAAAATGTGCTTTATTGCTGCGGACCAGTGAAAGGTGCTTAACGTACTCAATGTGGGGCACTGGCCCAGAGAGGAAAAAGCACTATTTGAATTCCATCTACATCCAGCAATCTCAGAGACAAGAGCGTGTTAAAAAAAACATTATTTTCTGATCACTTTCTGAGGCACTCATAAAACTGGCTTCTACTTAGAGATTTTCGATCTCGCCTGATTTGTTTAAGTGTTTCATAGCTTGGAGATGGTCACATTCCTCCCAAAAACACAACCTGAAATTGTAAAGACAGTTACGTAGGAAACATTAGGTTGTTATATAATTTCACACCTTGAGGTTTCTGTTTCAGATCGTCAGTGAAGGTTTGGTCCTTCTCTGACCAACCGAGATAGAAAATGAACTTGTGTCTTTTCTCTTAAAAATTATTCTTTAAATAGTATCAAAATACTCTGAAAACATATCTACTCTTACTCTTTGTATGTTGGACCTGGGTTTCTCCTTAGGTCACAGGGTTGAATTCAAATACTGACTATACCTGATAAACTATACAAATGTTAACTGAGTAAAATACCAGTATTTTCCACAACTACCAATCAGTCATTCTTATCAAGGATGTGACCTCAGCCAACAGACTCCCATCAAAATAGGCACAGTAATCTTCCAAAATCCCTAAGATAGCAGAGGAGGGAATAGGAAAAGTACATGGGCCTGTCAGCAGACAGGTACAGAATATAAGTGCCAGAGTAAGCATAAATGCAGGAGGAGGAAGAGATAGGACACAAAAAAGGGTTAAGGAAAAAGAAATATTTAGATGAGGGAAATGAGTATATGACTGGGCGAAACGAAAACGGGTCTCTAAGTGTTAGAGACATGATAAAACAAGCCCCTTCTTCTGTAAATTCATATTCCCCATAGTCTCCCTTCTTTCACCTAAAAACATGTTTTCCTCATCTTAAAAGCTAGAAGAAACAAAATAAACCACTTCCCTCAGTTGCGAGATCTCTTCTAGCTAATGGCTCCTCTGTCCCTGCCATTTGTTAAACTTTAAGAAAAATACTGGTCTACATTCATATTTGCAATTCTTCCCCATTTGTTCCCCCCTAAGCTGCCATGTGCTTTCTGTCCATTTCTCTCTACTCGTCCCACACTTGCGGAGATGAGGGACATCTTCCCTACCTAATCCAGTTGGTATTTTCAGTTATTACCTTACTTCCTTTCTGCAGAATTTCACACTGTTGGGTATTCACTCCTTTTTTTAAAAATTTGCTCATTCTTTGACTTCCTCTTAACCCCATTCTCTTCTTTTTAAATTTTTTTTTTTTTAATGTTTTTTATTTATTTTTGGGACAGAGAGAGACAGAGCATGAACGGGGGAGGGGCAGAGAGAGAGGGAGACACAGAATCGGAAACAGGCTCCAGGCTCCGAGCCATCAGCCCAGAGCCTGACGCGGGGCTCGAACTCACGGACCGCGAGATCGTGACCTGGCTGAAGTCGGACGCTTAACCGACTGCGCCACCCAGGCGCCCCAACCCCATTCTCTTCTGATTATCCGATGGCTCAGATTATTCTTGAATATTTTCCTAGCCTCACCTCTTAAATATTGTTTCTGGAAATTCCATCCTTGACCTGTATTTTTTTCTTATTAGTTTGGTGGGATCATTCATTCTTTAACCATCGTGATTTTTCTCATGAATTGTAATCAATAACTTCAGCCCAAACTTCCAAGTTCCAGGTTAAAGTGTACATGTCTACCTGAAAGTTTCTTAGGTGTCATATATTTAACATATTCCAAGTTTATGTTAGCTATAATCTACGCACTAAAAGGACTTATTTTGTATTCACTGTCTTACCGCTTGTATCTGCTGAGTCATCTAAACACGAGAAATGGAATTCCTCCTGGATCTCTCTCCCTTCCTCAACACAAGTCGAATAATTCAGTGTGTCTGTCACAAGTCATGTCTCTTCAGATTCATGCCACCCTACCACTTCCATTTCCTACTGTGGCATTTAGTACCACATCCTGGCCTTCTGGTTTCTGTTGGTAAAGATCTGCCACAAGATTTACCAAACATTCATCCTAAGCAGATCTTTAAATGGCTCCCTTTACATAGAGAATTTGATCTTCTTAACCGGGTAAGGAGGCTCTTCTCAACCCCGGTTCTGCCGGTGTTTCCGACCTAATTTCTCCTGCTCTCCTATAAACATGCTAACCCCTGGCCACACACAACGTGAAGAGGTGACTACGAGCCAGTGAGTGGCCCTTCCAAGTCATCCTATTTATCATCTGCTTTAATCTCAGAACAACTCACTGAAGCAATGACATTGTTATGTTATCTTATGGATGGGAAAACAGGAGACTTGGAGAACTTTAAGCAAGTTTTTGACCGCAGACTCTAACCAAGCAGTTTAATTCCAGAGCCCATGTTTCTTTAAGAAAACCAGGAGAAACAACAACAGAATCCACAGGTCTCAAGGACTGATTTTGTTAAGACATAAGTTTAACCATTTCCCTTCCACCAGTCATTTTCAGAAGATCACCGCCTTGTAAATTTTAACGCAAAATTTACAAAACGCACGTTTACTAACCGTTCTGTTGTCTGGTAACCTACCTAACATGTAAGAAGACTAGCTGTAAGAGGAGGACCCCCGTGTCCATTCCACACACTATGTGCACAATGAAAAGTGCCGAGCAGAGGGGCCCACGATGGATACTGCCTATGCACACCCTGGGTGGAGTCCCCGTCCTCTCCCTCCTCGGACAGTGTACCGACACGACTGCACGAACACCCGGTGGAGCCTTTGCACCTCCGCAAGGCAGCATTTGTAGGAATGTTAATAACAGGGTATCCGAGCGACGTGTTACTTACAACCTCTGCTTGAGGCACACAGGGCACTTTATCTAGAGGCACGGAACACTTCCCAAAGGTACCTCACGTTGCCGAGTGAACGCGGAGGGTGGGGACAGAGTGCACACGCAGGGTGACAGGAATAAGAGGCACGCGTCTCCTCAGTGTGACCAGTACAGCCTGGGCAAGCCTCCCCCTCGGGGCCCCGTGCCCCGTCTCCTCCGACCCGCGGACACCACACGGCCCTGCGTCACCAGCAGGGCCGCTGCAGGACATGGTGCAGCAATGCCACACACAAAAGTCCTCTCCAGACGACACTTACTTCTGCGCAAAACCCGTGATTTTCCAACTCCTCGTCTACACGTTAAAAGTACCTTTTGCCCAGTGTGTACACAGACCAGTAAATGTTGCCAAAAAGCGGTGGACACGTGTTGTGGCCAAGTGTGGTGTATTCTTACCCTTTCTGTCTTCCAGTGGTGAGGGCTGCACGAGCCGAGCCTGGTCCTGGACGCTGAGGGTCCTCCGCGGGGACGCTGCAGCTGTCTGGGCCGTGGGGACAGGACGTGTCCACACGGACACTGAGAATGTCCGAGCTGAGGTGCCTCCGGGCCGTGTCCCGTCACCGTGGGGATGGGGACGTGCCATCCACAGGGACACAGAGGTTGTCCGGGCTGTGTGTGTCCCGTCACTGTGGGGATGGGACGTGTCGTCCACATGGACCCTGAGAACGTCCGAGCTGCGGTGCCTCCGGGCCGTGTTCCGTCATTGTGGGGACAGGGACTTGCCGTCCACAAGGACACAGAAGTTGTCCGGGCCGTGTCCCGTCACCATGGGGACAGGGACGTGTTGTCCACAAGGACACAGAGGTTGTCCGGGCTGTGTCCTGTCACTGTGGGGATGGGACGTGTCGTCCACACGGACACTGAGAACGTCCGAGCTGAGGTGCCTCCGGGCCGTGTTCCGTCACTGTGGGGACAGGGACTTGCCGTCCACAAGGACACAGAGGTTGTCCGGGCCGTGTCCCGTCACCATGGGGACAGGGACGTGTTGTCCACAAGGACACAGAGGTTGTCCGGGCTGTGTGTGTCCCGTCACCGTGGGGACGGGGACGTGTCGTCCACACGGACACTGAGAATGTCCGAACTGAGGAGTATCCGGGCCGTGTCCCATCATCATGGGGACCGGAACGTGTCCACACGGACACTGAGGATGTCGGGCTGAGGCGCCTCCGGGGAGTGTCCCGTCGTCGTAGGGACGGGGACGTGTTGTCCGGACTGTGTCCCGTCATTGTAGGGATAGGCGGCGTGCCGTCCACACGGACACAAGGGGCACCAGGCCCCGTCCACACAGCTCATGGCTGAGTTCTGACGCCCTGAGGCTTCTGAGGAGAACTGGTGGTCGCCAATCTTCTGGCGTCAGCACGCGGCGGCCTGAGAGGAGGCCCGGGGCCGCCACCTGTGGGCTGTAGTCTCCTCCTCCAGTCTGCAGCTCGGGTGCGGCCTGTGAGCCCGGCTGGCGGCTGTGGTGACGGATTATGCCTCCTCACGCGGAAGGAAGGTCCTCAGATGGAGAGCGTCTGGGCGGGGTGGAGAGCGTGAGGGGCAGGGCGGAGAGCCGTGGGGCGGGGCGGAGACCCACGGGGCGGGGCGGAGATCCGGGGGCGGGGCGGAAACCGTGGGGCGGGTCAGAGAACCACGGGGCGGGGCGGGGCGGACAGCCGGGGGCGGGGCAGGAACCACAGGGTGGGGCGGGGTGGCGAGCCAGGGGCAGGGCGGAGAGCCTCTGGGCGTTGGGGGCAGAGGTTTGGAGACCGACAGCATTGAGGGTGAAGGGCTGGTGGAGACCATGCTCTCTTCCTTCTGCCTGTGGCTGGGACAGGCTGGGACTCTCCTGGCACTTACTGTTCTTGCAGCAGGATCTGCCCCGAGATGTATCTTTCAGTGCTGATGCAGCCCCTTAAAGTACACCTGAGAACCAAGCAAAGAAATTGGTTTTAAACTGCTCTACATAGAGTAGGAAGGAGGGATTGGGTGGTATCATTCAACTGATTCATCAATTTCACCTGAATTTAATTTCCTGCGTCTCATCCAGGTGTGACCTGGAAAAGTAGCGTAAACTTTTTGCTTTGAATTTCTTATGTCAAGTGATTATGGTAAGAAATAATGAGAAAATGCGTGTATAAGTAAACGGCTCATTACGTGACGCATAGAAAACACTCAAAAGTTGTAATTATTATTCATTATATTTTCAGAAATTAGAAGGGGTAGAAAAGAGAGGAAAAGAAGCAAGGATGCTATGGGAAGAATGTTCCTATTCTCATAATCAAATCCACTATAATTCAAGTTCCTTATTTGGGGATCCAAATACCCCAATTCTTCAACCCATGAGTGAAACCACTTATGTAACATTGTGATGGTCACCTATTTACTTTCTAGTTCCAGCAACTACACATCTACATAAATATATACACTTTAAAACTTTCCACCTGTAGGAAAGATAAAATTCACCAAGCCAAGAGAATCATTTAAGACTCTGCAGTGTCCAATAACTGTTTCTGCATCCGAGGTATTAAACTCATTATGGAAGCCTTGATCCCCTTTAATACTATTAGTGAAGTTCAAATTTCTATCCTGCAACAAGTTCTTCCTGCTGAGAAGATGAAGCTGATTGAAGTCCATGGGAGGTGGGTATCAGTAAACAGATGGGAGCTTTTGCTCTCAGATCAAGTAACTTCTATATTCTCTCCACATGAGCAGTTTTTTTCTCTTCTTTCCTTTTAAGACAGAAGCACTGTACACTGATCAGGCATTTCTTCACCCAGCATCTTGTGATGAATTTTTTGAAAACTCACTGGGATTTCAAACACACAGTCTGCATATTCAGCCATTAGGTAATCTGCCAAAAATAAAAAGAGTTCCCTTTCCACAGAAAAAATGAACCAATGAATTACTTCAGATCTCTACCATTTGCTTTACTGTGATGCAGCTTGTCTCTTTTCGCTACTCCAATTCTAGTTTCAAGAAGTCTGCTTTTTAAAGTTTTTATCAAATAATAAAAAGATTCAAATAGAATACCACTGAAGAAAACAGAGTACAGCATAATGGAGCCATTACCAACTCCTGATGTGTAAATTCAGGCTTAGATCTTCGTCTTCATTTTCATCATCTTTCAGGATACATAGAAAGACACGTATACTCAACATTTCCCAAGATTATGTCAAAGACAATAATCACTTGGATGATTTTCTCCTCATTTGAATGGAAAGCTTCAGAGATGTTCTATATTGCTGCAAAACAATCATGACTGAGCAAAACTGAACTGTTCAAAATAGCCAAAATATAAGATGTAATGGGAAATTAAACTAAATTTGATCCCCATAGGTAAAGAGAATGCACTTATTACTCATTTGGAAAGGGACAAAGGAGAAGAAAAAAAGGGTAGGCACAAATATTTCAGGATATTTGTCTGAAGCACAGGATTTTGCAAATGTTCAAATTGTGATGCAAATATGAATTTTGTAGTTTATCTTTAATAATAACTGGTCTATTCTCTTCTCTTGTTTTTAATTCTGAAAGAAGGAGGATTATGATGCTTTTCAGGAACAGAACCAGCTGTGATTTGATCTATCATCTGATACATCCCAACAGTGGGAAATCCATCTTACTTGATTGATGAAAATAATAATATACTCGTCTTCTCGAGAAAACAAATGTCTACTGAAATTGGATAATGACCTATCCTGCCATCATGCTCAGAGAGTCCTGGGCAGGGGCGCAGGATGCCCCCTGAGAGGCTCGAGGATCTGAGAGTGGGGAGGACCTTACCCCACTTCCCAAACCAGGTTCAGGAGCTATATTGGGCTCTTCATATGACATGCTATGAGGTATGTGTATGCTAAGACTGGCCCAAGTAGCATATACATGTTTCCATTTGTCTTCCCAAGACAGCAGCTGGTATTTTTTCATGCCTCCAAGAAAGCCATAACAGCTGAAAAAAAAAGAGGGAGGCAGAAAGAGAAAGAGAGAGGGAGAAGATCTGAAAGTATCTTGGACCATAACAAGAGGGACCATAGGCAGAGTGACCTAGATAGACCGTGCATAGCAAGGACCCGATCAGAGAGTGTCCATGTGGGCAGGTGCTAGCACAGGAAGATACATGAGGTCAAGTGACCCCACCTGACACCACCCAGCTACAATGAATGAGAAAGAAGGGACAATCACTAACTGGATTTAAATGTCACTAAACAAAATCTAGTGCACATGCACCAAAATCCCATTGTCTGATACCAGGCAGAAGAGGCACTTTATAAAATTTGACAGAAAAACAAATACTTCTTTTGCACAACAGGGTACATGGTTTATAAAATTAAAACATTTTTGGACTAGCAGAAATCTTAAAAGTTGTCTACTCCAAACTTTTCATTTAGCCAATAGGGAAGCAAAAATTGGGGCACACGTGTGGCTCAGTGGGTTAAACATCCAACTTTTGATTTCAGCTCAGTCATGATCTCACTGTTTGTGAGTTCAAGTCCTGCGTCAGCCTCTGTGCTGACAGCTCAGAGCCTGGCGCCTGCTTTGGATTCTGTGTCTCCCTCTTCCTCTGCCCACCCCCCCCCCCCCACCTCAGAGTAAGTAAATAAACATTAAAAAAAACTAAGAAGCAAAAGTCTGGTAAGGTTAGGAGATTCGCACAAACTTCCTCTCAGAGTTAGTGGCAGGGTTAGACCCAGAACTCAGTGTCCTGTTTTCCACTTCAGACTTCCTTCTTCTACATCAGACTGCCTCACTGTCACTCTAAAAGCTGGATTTGTATTACTACAATGCAATTATCGTTTCAAAATAGACACAGCTTCATGTGAACTGTGAACATACTCATGCAGGCTTGACAGGTAGGCAACACGGCATGCCAGCTTATTATTCCTGCTTTCAGTGAATGTTAAAAATATGCCATCTGGGTGTTAAAAATGATTTTTGCTTCTGGACTTGCTAGAGGCAAGGAAAAGGACACTTTGTTATTATCACAACTGAAAACAAGTAGTTAAAACCACTTTTGAATATTTTATTACCAACCTGTCTAATGTATACTTTAAAACTAGGTAGAAAAGCAATCTAGAGTAAATCTGACTTTTAAGTTTATTTTGTCTGAAATAACAAATATGATTTGCAAAAATGCAAATTTCAACTATAAATAAATCATAACAGATACTTTATTCCAGACACTACTTTAAATTTGGGTTTTTTTTTAAATATAAATGCTTTGATATATGGCATTTCAAAGCTTTGTTATTAAGCTGATTGCACCAGGTAAGAGCGAAAAAAACCTTTCTGTGTCCTCTGATTACGTGTTACAATTAAGTTCCTTTTGTCACCAAAGCAGAAGTACAAGCATGTGCAAAATCCTAAAAATTTTGTTCATTTTTTTGTATTTTATGTCATGCTAATTTTGATAAGTTTTCTGATCTCATAACCTTCATTTCCTAACATCAAATCTGACATTTTTCCAATTTTTAAGCTTCATATATTTCACATGTATTCTAAGCCATTCTTTCCTAAAATTGATAAATGGATATTTTTATTCTGTAGTCATTATCCCTTGGTTTAATTCTCTTTTGGGATATTTATAGATGTCACCTATTTATTCTAGTCACAGGAACCATAAATAACATTGAACAGAAATTAGTACTGTATATGCATATAATTTTTATATCCATCAGTACATTTGATATTCAAAACAATCTAGTGAGTAGAAATCATTAAAAAATTAGGATAACAGCAACAACAATGAAGTGATACTGATAGGCAAGTTTATTTAATCATTCTCAATTAAAGATGATTTTTTTAAAAAGCTCAAGGAGTTTAAATTATCAAGGTCAACTAGCTGATATTCCACATATATTTCAACTCAAATGTGTACAAGAGAATTTTAGAATAAAACCAGCTTCAGAAGAAACTTAAGAAAAATACTTAACAAACGTAAAATGATAAAATAAAAATATGCAACGTGACATTATTCAGTCACGAGTAGAGAGAAGGAAACAGCTATAGCCGCATTGCCCAGAAGACCTGCCACAACTCATCTGACTCCTGCTGAGAAGCTAACAGAAATAATACCACAGGCGTCAGAAAGAAATTAGGTACATCCCGCCATCCCTGTCTTTCCTCATGAGAGTGACGTGGTAATGCCAGATGCTAATGGGAGAGATGAAGTCAATAGTCCCAGGAGCCAAGACCCTTCTGGGTATAGGTTCTAAAACAGACAGATCTATGCAAGTAGAGATGGTTGCCAGAGCCCAGTGGTTAGATTTGAGGATATTTAACTTTTCTGCATCTGTAGTTCAAAAGACGCGTGTATCAGGACTCTGCTTTGGGGTAAGAGGCAGCAGGTGCAGTAGGACCAAAGTTTCCCCGCGGAACAAACACAGAACAAAAATAAATCGTATTTTAAAGACACCAGAGAGCTGTAATGCAACAATGAGCCAATGGACTAAAATTCAAGAAAGGAAAGCCTTTCCTATCACTTTCCCTCCTTAATTTCATTCATGATTTATCACCACCCACATTATACAGGGCAGTCACTTACCTGAAACCCACAGCCAAATATCTCTGAGAATTCAGATGTTTTCTAGGTTTAGAAAAGCAATACAGTGTATATATATTCTACTTCCATTCTGCTCCCCACAGGACCTGGGACAGTGACCCCAGATCAAGCCCGTTGATATTTCTGTAAATAAAGATATGAATATTGACTCTAATTGTGATGAACAAAGATTATACACAGTATTTTGTTAATTCAGGTCAGGAGACTCCAGAGGAGTTATGACAAAACTTTAGGTTTTCAGGAGTTTTTTTTATTTCAGAATTGTGCCATAGAAAGTGCAGGGATTTATTATATTTTTATCATTGTCATTAATTGTCTATATGTCCCCCTAAAATGCAGGTCCTGCGGGTCAGGGACCCTCTGAATGCGAATCGTTGTGGCCCAGATCCTATAATAGTACAGGACTCATAAGAGGTTTACAGTAAGTGAAAGAAACGTGTTTTCCAAAACGATGTCCAGGAAACAAAAATGGAGCTGCTCTGTCAACCACAATACAAATCTGAGTGCTATTTATTTCTTCATGAGTATTGAGTCATGAGTAACAAGACTTTTCAGCTGAGCAGATCTGAGTGTCTCGAAAAGTCACAGTCCTTGTATACGTTGAGACAAGAAAAATGCAAACGTTTAACGTAGATGGAATGTGGAGAATTATGATAAAATAAGACTTCTTACATTTCCTACTTGAAAAAGGGGAAATAATTTTCCTCAAGAAGACGATCTCTAAGAGCTTTTCACTTAAAATGCACCACTTCTTCCTGGGGAATGGCAATTTATAAACAAAATATTATGAACTGTTTGTGTAGTAAAAATGCAAGGAACAGGGGTCATCCCAATACACAAGTATATACTAATGGCACATTTAGCAAGAGAAAATAGGAAAGAATATAAGGTTCACACTGTATCCATTTAAAAGACATTTCTTAATACAAAATACCTCAGCTTTTCATGCTACTGCAATCTTTGGTTTAAATTAGATCTTGAGAGGTCACAAGGGAGTTAACACCTATGTCACATGGGGGTGGAGAGTGGAGAAGCTATATTGGAGTCTATTTTTAAAATAAACAGATGAATGAGCACAATTGGTAAAAATGCACCAATTAACAAGTCTTCATTTTACCATACAGTATGTCTGGGAGTGTATAAAGTCTGTTCCAAGATACAGGATGAAGACAATGCCCTTGACTTTGTCCCTGAGCTTGCAGGATGTTTTTTCTCTTTTTAAGAAATAAAAACAGGGGCGCCTGGGTGGCGCAGTCGGTTAAGCGTCCGACTTCAGCCAGGTCACGATCTCGCGGTCTGTGAGTTCGAGCCCCGCGTCAGGCTCTGGGCTGATGGCTCGGAGCCTGGAGCCTGTTTCCGATTCTGTGTCTCCCTCTCTCTCTGCCCCTCCCCCGTTCATGCTCTGTCTCTGTCCCAAAAATAAATAAAAAACGTTGAAAAAAAAAATTTTTTTTAAAAAGAAATAAAAACAATACAAGAATGTCAATTAGAGGCATGAGGGCACGTTCTTCATTATTAAGAACTGAGACAGGAAAAGCACTAGTCTGAGCTGGTAAGGAAGTATGGGGCTTGGACAGAACCTTCACTGGTGTTCAGGGTAAGGGTGAATGGGAGCCACAGGGAATGAATTTTCCTCATGAAAGAAAAGCGTGTGCAAATCTAACAGGGGAACTGGGTGGGAGACAGTGCAATGGCCTAAGCCAAAAGCATTGCCCAGCTTTGGTTTCAGGTGTGGCCACTGTGGGAAGGAAATTACCAGGGATTAAGCCTTGACAACTCCCTGATCCTTCCCAGGGGTTGTCAAGATGCTTTGCCCGTGCTTAACGCCCTTGCTGCATAAGCAGCTTCTAATTGAACAACTAAATTGTATACTCTGCCAACTTAGCCTTCTTTTGGCCACACTGGTTTGGGAGAAAATCAAGGAAAAAAAACCCCACAGGATAGCTTTGAAACATTATTTAAATAGCCTTATTCCTACATAAAATGCTTCTGATCCTGTTCACATTTACAAATAGTACCCAGTATTTGTGACTATATCTTCATTGCTTTCTTTATATTCCTCTACACATCATGTTGCTTATGAAACCCAAACAGAAAGTGAGCAGTGGGAAGGTGGAAATCCAGTGTAATCATCAAGAATGTGGCTTTGGGAATTTGATCATTATGAGTCCCAGAACAATACTTACTGAATTAATAATCATAAGCAAATGACCTACTTTCTCAAAGCCTCAACATATCTTTATTTTAAAGTTTTTATTTGTTTTGAAAGAGAGAGAGGGAGGGAGAGAGACAGACAGAGAGAGAGAGCAGGGATGTGGCAGAGAGAGAGAGAGAGAGAGAGAGAGAGAGAGAATATCTGAAGCATGCTCCAGGCTCTGAGCTGTCAGCGTAAAGCCCAATGTGGGGCTTGAACTCATGGACCGTGAGATCACGACCTGGGCCAAAATCAAGAGTCAGACACCTACTTGACTGAGCCAACCATGCTCTGCAAAGCCTTAACATATTTTATATGACAATTATAGATTAAGCCAATAAAGCACTCAGGACCGAGTTTGGCATACAGTTTGAGTTCAACATGAGTCAGCTGTTGGTATTACTACTAACTGGCTCCACTGCTGAGTATTGTCCAAGAAATACCTTGTAATAATTTGTAAATATTTTAAATTACATTAGCAACATTAAAATATTACCAACAGAATTGTAATCATTTTGTCATTTTAATAATTAAGACAGGCTTATGTAATTTTCTGCTTCATAACAAAACTGATGTTATGTGTCACATTTGTTACTGTACTATGCAGAGACCAGTTCATCCCTGTGCTCCTGAGCTTGGAGCTTGTTCACACAGCAGCCTTTGCAGATCAGCACTCCTGCCTCAGTGACATCATTGCCCATGACAGACCTCGGGAATTGTTATTTTAGAGGAAAGGAGTATGTTGCAGAAATAAGAAGTAAGGAAGGTTGCTGCAAAGAGCCATCTCATATTTCATCCATTGAAATTTCTTAAATGTCAAGTCTGGACGTTTCTTTGTTAATAAACATTTCTATTTTTCTGAGGAATTTGGATATTAGCTTCAGTTTGACCTTTGTAGTAGAAAAGCATGTAGCTTTCAGGACTTGACAATGATAGCAACTTCTGGAACTTCAACACAGATTTCTTAGAATCCTCATTTTGACACCATAATATGTAGGATATTCTTTCCCAGTGGGAAGGAAACATTGTCTTTTGGATAGACGACAATTTCCGCTGCCAGGAACAAAGCGTGCCTCCCCCTCTCAGCAGCCATGCGTGCCTCTACTGTTCCAGCATCCTCTGAAGAAAACATGTATGTTGTGTATCCCATATTTTGTCAGAAAATACCAGTCACACACACCAAACCTTCTAACAATAAATCCATCAGTTTGTGTGTGTTATAGCGCTAAATAGACAAAAATAAAATTTTAACTATAGGATAGCAAAATCACATTATTTTTTACTCCATTATATTAACCCACAAGACTGCCTCAAGAAGTATACAAGAATTTCTTTTTACAGTTGTGAAGGAGGATTTATATGTATGGAATTTTTTATTTCTATAAACTTTCATTATTGTTAAATATGCTGAGAATAAACAAAAATTAATATTTGTAGACTTTCCTCAATCTGTACACAACACAGTTACCTTCTATGTCACTTAGTACTACAAACTGTCACAAGATTTTCCCTTAGTTAACCTTGATTTTACCAGTATCATTTGTAAAAAACAAAAAACAAGAAAACAACAAAAAAAAAAAGAAAAACAAAGGTTACTAATTACAGACACTAATATATTTTCTTTTTGGATTTATACTGTTACTCCCTTTTAGAAAAAGGCTTTGAGACAGCTAGCCTTTATTTTACTTTTTAATTTTGTTTTCAGTTTATTTATTTTGAGAGAGAAGACAGAGAGAGACAAAAAGAGAGAGAGTGGGGGGCGAGGGGGCAGAAAGACAGAATCCCAAGCAGGCTCTGCACTGTCAGCACAGAGCCCGATGCCAGGCTTGGACTAACAAATTGTGAGATCATGACCTGACCTGAAACCAAGAGTCAAGTACTTAACCAACCGAGCCACCCAGTGCTGAGATGGCTCACCTTTAAACAATTCCTTTCAATTTATAAAGCAGCCTCTTCTGATTTTTTCTTAGACCCTCACAACAGCCCTATGCATGTATTTGTTATTATTGTGGGAAATTTGTGATTTAGAAAATTGTCTTGGAATGGTCACATGACTGCCCTAAGACCATATGGCCTCCAAATTCCACAGCCAGGGCTCCAATCAGGATTGGCATAGTTTGGATGCTATACTTTTTCCACTCCACCATACTACCCCTTGCACACAGGCAATACCGGAGATTCGTAAAATAAATAGAATAGCTTTTTCCTACATCATTAAGTGTGAGTCCATCACCAGGCACTCAGAAGTACCAAGAGTTTAAGAGCATGCTGATTTTTTATTCATCTCTACAAGCCTTAGACCTTACTTTGTTTCAAGTTACAAAGTCATCACAGGGCAGAAGCCATGAAACTCTTCCAACATAGAAGCAAAACCTGAATCATTCAGAAGCCCTTATGATCCTGGCATGAAATATGGTGACCAACCAGAGTTAATAGACTTCTATAATCTCAAGTTCTTTATCTGCTACATTTGGATACAAATCTGATTGCTTCCAGCTTTTTCATCTATGATAGGAGTATCATTCATGACTTTAAAAGCCCCCCAAATGGTCTGGAAGCCCAGTCCCAGGGAAATACCATGTGTCTTTTTTAAGAGTAACAAACAAGACTGGGGTTGATGACTACATTCAGGTGCAAGAAGCTAACGTCTTTGTTGATCCTGAATGGATCATCCCAGAGTAGTTTGTAGTCTTTTATTTATTGTGATCCAGGGGCTCAGAAATTCCCCCACAATATAGAATCTCTACTCTTCACTAAAATATAAATAGACCACATGGATTTAGCTTCAAGAAAACCATGTGTACTTGGATAATGATCCAGCCTATGAAACAATAAGACCATGAGCTAGTTTCTTGAGGATAAAATATAAGTGGAAATAAATCAATTAGGGAAAATATAATGAGATAAAATTTCATCTCTTCAGAAGGTATCTTGTTGTTATTGAGACCTAAGTCATGTTCCCAGGTCTAAATCTTTTCACTGTTTTTTTTTTTTTTATTTTTTTACTGTTTATTTATTTTTGAGAGAAAAAAAGAGAGCACAAGCAGGGGAGGAGCAGAGATAGACAGACAGACAGACAGACAGAAACCGAAGCAGGCTCTAGGCTCTGAGCTGTCAGCACAGAGCCTGATGCAGGGCTCAAACTCACTAGCCATGAGATCATGACCTGAGCCAAAGTTGGACATTTAACCAACTGAGCCACCCAGGTGCCCCTAAATCTTTTCACTATTAAGGAGTCTTCAAACGTGTCCTCTAATCTAAAATCTTTAATTTAAAAAATTTATATGAGTCTATATGTCAGACAGATCTGGATTCAAAGCAGAATTTTCTAATTTCCCAGTTTGGAAAATCACTGGATCCTAATTTTCCATCTGAAAAGGAGAATAAGCATTTGTGGTTTTCAATATTATTGCATTTATCATACATAGCACATGGGGAAAATTGAAAGTGAAATTTAGGCTATGACTTCAAGTATGGAAATACTGTATCGCTGTGATGCCTTGATGTGGTATCCTCAAACCACTAGAACTATGATCCTCACTTTCATTTTTTTCTAAATCTGTAAAATAAGAGTTTTTACAGTTTCTGGGCAGTTGACTAATCCCTAAAAGTTGTCCAGCCTTGAGAAAATGTGTTTTCACAGATAAGGTTTAGAGATCCTCTCTTTAAAAAAAAAGTTTATTTATTTATTTTGAGAAAGAGAATGGGTTTGGGGGAGACCACAAGTGAAAGAGGGGCAGAGAGAGAATCCCAAGCAGGCTCAGACCTGTGAGCTCAGAACCCAACTCGGGGCTCAATCTCATGAACCATGAGATCATGCCCCGAGCTGAAATCAAGAGTCAGATGCGGGGCGCCTGGGTGGCCCAGTCGGTTAAGCGTCCGACTTCAGCCAGGTCACGATCTCTCGGTCCGTGAGTTCGAGCCCCGCGTCAGGCTCTGGGCTGATGGCTCGGAGCCTGGAGCCTGTTTCCGATTCTGTGTCTCCCTCTCTCTCTGCCCCTCCCCCGTTCATGCTCTGTCTCTCTCTGTCCCAAAAATAAATTTAAAAAAAAAAAAAAAAAAAGTTGAAAAAAAAAAGAGATGCTTAACCGACTGAGCCCCCCACAGGTGCTCAAGATTTGGGAGACCCTCTCTTCATCTCTCAAGGGGTGTTGACACCTGTGGCTAACCCCTGAATGCCCCTCAGTTTGCGTGCCCTTGTGGGGCTGGGAAGCCCAGAAGGGCTGGGTAATGCAGACATTACCACTGCTGAGGCTGGATGGAGAGAGCATCTTCACATGTGACAGATGGGCTGTCTATTGACAGACAGTTAAATCCTAAGTACCCCCAGACTCCACACGTGTCACAATCTTTTAAAATAATTGCTGCTGCTTGACTAGTACCCTCAGAAAATTACAAGGCTGTCGATTTATTCTCTAGCTTTTAAAATCCCATCACCCATTTCCCTTTTGTAACAGACTATAATGTCTTAAATTTCCAAAGACAGGAAGTCACATTTGCATTATATATTACATTAATATTTTCCTCACTTCCTCAGTTAATTTTTTTAGAAAGTATAGACATTTAGTTCATATTAATGTAGTTTGTGATTAATTATTCTCTACCTCATTAGGACCTTTTTCTTGGCAAAATGGATGTCAGTGTTGAAGGAGGTCTAGTAGGGTAGACAATTTTACATGCATTTGCCACAAATTGTCTTCTGTATAACTTACTTTAAAAAGAGAACTACTTTTTTCCTAAAATTTTGAGGTTGCATGTTTCTTTTTCAAAATCAAATTTTAGCTTAGTTTTCAAGTTTATCACTCAAGCACTTGATACAGGATTAAAAATTTTTTTTTTAATGTTTACTTTTGACACAGAGAGAGAGAGAGAGAGAGTTCAAGTGGGAGAGGAACAGACAGAGAAAATCTGAAGCAAGTTCCAGGCTTTGAGTTGTCAGCACAAAGCCACATGCGGGGCTCAAACTCACAAACTGCGAGATCATGACCTGAGCCGAAGTTGGACACTTAACTAACTGAGCCACCCAAGCACCCCCAGGCTTTTTTAATGTGTGGACAGAATGGTTATTTAGTTTTTTTATAGGAGTACCTTATATTACAACTATATGAAGTTCAACAACACAAGACTAATACACAGAAACCTTAACATTTCCATTGATTTTTTTTTTCTTTCATCAGCCATAGAAGTATAAAGCTAGCAAAGCAAAGTAGGGCTAAGCTTTCTTAAAGTAATAGTTCTCTATCTGGCTTTTCTTTCTTCTTTGACTACTGTATGTTGTGGGATTTCACATGAATAATGAGTGAGGTCCACATGTCACCGGGAAAGTCCAGAGTGCCAAAACTTTATGTGTCAGAGACTGATTTATCTCCAAATATCCGTTCTCCCGCTTTGTGTAGAAAAAAACCCAAAAACAAAAAGCAAAAACAAAAACATATTGTAGCTTAGCATTGGGCCATTCAAACAAACAAACAAACAACAACAACAACAACAACAACAACAACAACAAAACATATCCCTTCCACCCCCCATTAGGTAGGGTTATATGGCTGTTCTTTACAGCTAGGTGAGCAAATGTGCCTAAGGGCTGGCCAAAAAAGGTGAGCAGAAAAATCATGTGTGACTTTCAGCATAGAAGAGGATACCTAATGATTATGCATTCTTTGCACCAATATGAAATTTCTTACTATAACATTTTATATATGTAAAACTGAAAGGTATTTCTGTATTGTTTAGCCCTGGATATTTTATGTTTTCAGTCACTTGTAGCCATATAATCCCAATAGATATAGAAGATAACAAAACACAAACATACATATACAAAAAAAGAAAGAAAGAAAGAAAACCTGAAACCAGGAGGCCTGGATGGCTCAGTCAGTTAAGCATCCAACTCTTGGTTTCAGCTCAGGTCATGATCTTTCAGTTCATGAGTTAGAGCCCAGTGTTGGGCTCTGTGCTGACAGTGTGGAGCCTGCTTGGGATTCTCTCTCTCCCTCTCTCTCTGCCCCTCCCCTGCCCATGTTCTCTCTCTCTCTCAAAATAAATGAACAAACTGAAAATATAAAAAATACTTAAAAAGGGGGCACCTTTGTGGCTCAGTCAGTCCAACTTTGGCTCAGGTCATGATCTCACGGTTTGTGAGTTGAAGCCCTGTGATGGGCTCTGTGCTGACAGCTCAGAGCCTAGAGCCTGCTTTGGATTTTGTGTCTCCTTCTCTCTCTGCCCCTTCCCCACTTGTGCTCTGTCTCTCTCTATGAAAAATAAATAAATGTAAAAAAAAAAATTAAATACTAAAACAAAAAAAACCTGACTATGCCATGTGTGTGTGTGTGTGTGTGTGTGTGTGTGTATACATATATATCTTATTTTGTGTGTGTGTGTATAGCCATAAAAAAGAATAAAATATTGCCAACTGCAACAATATGGATGGATCTAGGCTCTAGAGGGTATAATGCTAAGTGAATGCTAAGTGAAATAAGTCTGTCAGAGAAAGACAAATGCCACATAATTTTACTTCTATGTGGAATTTAAGAAACAAAACAAATGGACAAAGAAAAGGAGACAGAAAAACAGACTCTTAAATACAGAGAACAAATTGGTGGTCACCAGAGGGGAGGTGGGTGAGAGAATGGGGGAAACAGGTGCTAGGGATTAAGAGCAAAGGTTGACTTAAGTACAAATACATACAATAAACTATAAATAACATAAAATGAGATTTTGATAAAAGCTCAAAATATGAGTTGTAAAATATGCTTTTGTTCTAGTCTAACATGGATGTTTCTTATTGTAAAAAGTTGTGGATCCTTTTTGTGTGTCTCTCACTCTTTTCTCCACACTACTCATCAGTGGGTGAAACTTCTTTATGAAGGGCCTCAATTATGAATTAGGGTGTCAGTGAGTAATGCCTCAATATTAGGTATCTAAATAGATTCACATGTGAATCTATTCAGATATAGAATATATATGGTCTGTTTGCAGCACAAGGTTCCTTTTGTCAATTTATGGCTACTCTAACATGAGCCCCAGAAGCAGTGTGCTTTTTATTAAGACTGGCATGGGGTCCGCTCCCAAGGCATTGAGCAGGTCTGCAGTCAAACCAGATACTCACAGTTGGTCGGTCCCTCAGCAGTAAATTGAACAAGGTGGGCAGCACGGAGATGGAGTCCAAGATCCCAAGCAATCACGGACATGATGACCAAGGCCCCCTGCTCGTCTGCCTTCTGGTCACATAATCCAGCATAAAAATAAATAGAATATATATCACCAATTACTTTTAAAAGATGCAAAATAACAGGTGGACCAATTGGGCAGAGGGTACTTAGTTGGAACCTTCAACATCATAGTGCCTTTCATGACACGCACATTTTTAGTTTCTCAAGTACATGTTTCATTGCAAGGATTTTCTTGTGTCTTACTTTATTGTCTTATCTGTCCCTTTGTGTACAAGAAAGGACATTTGTGGCCTTATTGGAATGCAAATGCTTAATTTATACCCTAAATCCTAATAGCCAAATTATACTAGAAAGTATCTCCACAATTTAATTAATATGAGAACCGTGAGAACCGTGGCTTTAAATCTGTATATTTGCTTTTCTTAAAAAGCATGTTGGGGTGCCGGGGTGGGTCAGTCATTTGAACGTGTGACTCGGTTTCTGCTCAGGTCATGACCCAGGGTTGTGGAATTGAGCCCCATGTTGGTCTCTGTGCTGGGTGTGGAGCCTGCTAAGGATTCTCTCTCCCTCAGTCCCTCCCCTGCTCATGCTCTCTCTTTATCTCTCAAAAAAAGTCATATTAATACATGTTGGGTGATGATCATAATAATAAATTAAACTTTGTTAACTAGATTTTTCTTTCATTGATACTGTTGCAATAATCACATTAAGAAGATTCCCATTGCAAAAATAATTATAACTTAATTCACTTCAGTCCAAAATAGAGAAGGCACTGCGTCACTAACTTGAGATGTCACCATCACCACAACCTAATTAAATTTCTAGTATTTATTCTGATACGTGGAGAGAGAACAGTGAAGAAGCATAAAATATCATCCTTACCTCCAACAAAGCTACAGCTTTATGCATAAAGCTTTCAGATAACAATATTAGACAATGTTGACATGATACAAGGAGGTATCAGATAACTGAAATTTACAATAAGTAAATGCAAAGGAAGAAATATTGGAATAGTCTAAATATTAGGTCAAAGTCTTGAGGAGAAAGTGAGATTGGATAGGGAGAAAAGAGATGCCCTTCAACACTGCTCCCTAAAAATGGCCATTAATGATCATCAGTGACCATATATGGAGGTGGTGTATATCTAAGTAGGGGCTCAAATTTTAAATTTTTTCAACTACATTATGAACTATGTGAAGACACAAACTATATCTATCTTGTTTAGCATTGCAGCTTCAAGACTTGATACAGTTTCTGGTACATGGTGAATGTTTAGTATTTCTTGAATGAATAAAAGAAAATATATATATTAATTTCATAAAGGATACTCCCACATATACTGCAAATAATTTTATTTGGAATAAATATTAATATTAAGATACAAACTTTGGAGAAGTTCTTCCACTTATCATCTGTATGAGTTTCTCAATTTCTTTGTGCTTCAGTTTCTCATCTGTACTTTGGAGATGATCCTACCTTCCTCACAAGGTTCTTACATAAAGTAACGCTTAAGAAAAATTCTTAGCATATAGAAGGTGGTATATAAGTATTATATGTTTTATTATATTTTTATCATTATGGGAAAGAAAGACCTTTCCTTTTTTCACCAGTGCTCCTAAGCTTCAGGGACTTGCAGGGCATTATTTACACCTAAGCTTTATCCCTGAAATATCTAGTAATACAAAGGGGTTAATTTGATTCTGAAAAAATATGAAAATACTAATGTCACTTTTATTTTATTCAACGTATTTAACAAATGCCTATTGTGTCTATCATTAATTAACTTACTTAATCCTGAACTAGAATTTGTATTTTGTTTACTTTCTTTTTAAGCTTGATCACCTAGTTTCTTCCAAGACAATCTGTCTCCCCAGTGAGGAAGGTGATGTAGGAAGGTACATATTGGTAAGAAGGGGTGACAAGTGCACAGGCTTCTGTGAGAATGATTGGCACATGAGTGAGACGTGTAGTCATTAACCCAGCTAAGAGTGTCCTTCTGTAAGCCGGGAATGAGACAGCTACCAAGATCATGTTGAACAGAGACACTCACTTTCAGTTTCTCTAATCTATCATATATATATATATATATATGTATGTATGTGTGTGTGTGTGTGTGTGTGTGTATAGATATTCATTTGAGGGAATGTTAAAAGGTTCAAATGCTCATTTTGAATCATCAGATTGTGTTACTGTACAGTATGATGGGCTATCAGGCAAATCTTCTGTCAGAAATGAGATAACCAAATAATCCTTACTTTCTTGTTTCAAAAGAATCATTGCCTCACATACAGTTTACTCTTAAATATACTAGATAGCAATCTGAAATATAATTCCACAAACTCTTAATATGTACATTGGTACCAAATGCAGGTACTAATATCCCTCCCTTTCAATTGATCAACACATTATCTCATGAGTGCACAAATAGTTTGCATCTAAATTTTGTTGACGTTATGTTGGATATTGATATAGGAAAGGAAAAGGAAGGACTAATGATAAGAAACCATGAAGCCTATAAAACTAACCAAGTCAGGTAAGCCAGAGATATCTCTCAGGAAAAAAAAAAAAAAGTACTCATGTGTATTTGAATCCTGAGGATTGGAAGGATCATTCACTAGCATTAGTCCTTGATTTTACATAGTGAGAAGGCACTGATCTCTCCACCACTTCATTAGTTGGAATACATGTGGAACAAAAAAGAATGCCCTGTTCTCGAGTTCTAGCCCTTTATCCAGAAGACTCTGGAATACGCCACTCAAAGTAAATTATCCTTTAATGACTAAATTAATCCTAGGAAAAGTAACGGGACAAGTAGAAAATTTTCTATTCCAAACGTTACCCAAACATTGTAGGTTTTACCTTGTTTATAGAATGGCTGTATGGAAGTCAATGAAGCCAGTGCCAAAGAACCACAAATACACAGATACAGGTCAGTTGAAAGTTTAAGGAAGAGCTATCCAAGAAATCATATTTGGCAAATCAGCATCCAACTTAAGAGATGAGAAGATAAGAGCAGTGCTTTACACACATTTCCCCATTGTTATCCTTCCTGACTACCCTGTGAACTCACATTCTCATCTGGTCTCAGAGAAGAGAACACTGAGCTCTCACCGGCCCAACCTCGCAGAGGATGCAAAGCTGCAACCGCTGTGGTTTACTGGGTCAGAACAGCACAGAAGTAAGAGCAGATGACAAAGTAGACCCAAAGTCACAGAGATCAAGTCAATCCTTTAGTGATGTCTGAAATAACTGATAAAAATGCCAAATGCCCTTTGTTCATTTAGAAGTGACCACAGCTCTTCCAGACTGGAAGAGCTTGTTACACTAAGTAACAATAGATTTTAAAACCATGATTAAATGTATTGTTGTAGCAATTTCTTGACTTTGGTTGAAACAGAAACCACTTCCCTCCCGAGAAATGTTCAGAACATCCAAATAAACTAATGAGGTATGGTGGAATCCCTTCAAAACATATTAGAGCACAATTTATGAAAAATCTTAGTACTTTCTTATGGACCATGCCAGTGAGTCAGATGGAAGAAATTTTTCCACCTAGACTAGTTCATGAGCTAGTCTGGCAAGTCAGTTCATTTATGTAGCACATATTCGTGGTCTCTACAGCCTCCTCATTGGTCACAACTTAGGAGTAAATTTAGTTTAGCTCATTAGCTGTTGGTCACATGGTTAGATTGAAAGCACTTTCACTCAGAATCTACTTCTGTAACAGGAGAAAAAGAACAGTTACATAAGACATAGTTTTATCTAACACAATGTACTGAGAAAGTCAAACTTAATTATACTGAAACTCAAGCTTGTTTCATGTCCCAGTGTAGACTGTGAGCCTGAAGCGGGGTCTCCCAGACAGCTTTCAACTGTCCCTGGCCCTGTGCTCCTGGGTCTGCCTCCAGCTCCTGGGAACACTGCACAAAGATCACTTCAGAAAAGACCTACTGGTCTAGCCCTCACTCCATTATGATGACACCACACTCCTGAGTAATATTTGACTTCATTTCAGATGCGTATTGGCTGACATTTTGTGGGAGACTAATGAATAAATACATATTTTACTGACCACCTGTTGCCATGTCCTTCCTCATCCTTGCCCCTAAGCTACCACCCAGATCTGTTCTTAACACACAGCAGACGCACCATGGAGTAGTTATCTTGTCACTTAGGAAGCAAATACAACTTGCTTTGAATGTGATCTTGGTCTCTATATGCATTGCAGAAAGTCTTAGAAGACAGAAGACCTGTTGATTAATATAAAGAAATGGTGATGGTTTGTTTCTCAAGGGTAATATGGAGAGTCAGTAAAAATGAAGACCATTCAAAATGCAGCCCATTAGTGGTAAAAAGCAAGCTGCAGATACTGACTGGCAGAGGAATCAAGCTCATTTTGATTACTCTTCCTATCTTTTCCCTACTAAATATTTTTAAATTTTTTTTTCAACATTTTTTTTATTTATTTTGGGACAGAGAGAGACAGAGCATGAACGGGGGAGGGGCAGAGAGAGAGGGAGACACAGAATTGGAAACAGGCTCCAGGCTCCGAGCCATCAGCCCAGAGCCTGACGCGGGGCTCGAACTCACGGACCGCGAGATCGTGACCTGGCTGAAGTCGGACGCTTAACCGACTGCGCCACCCAGGCGCCCCCTACTAAATATTTTTATTAAGCTACCAAAAAGAAATCAACTTAGTGTTTGACATTTACCACATTTAATTTCACCATGAGAGAGGGAGAGAAAACACACACACACACACACACACACACACACACACACACACACACACCACATAAGTTAGGCTGTGTGTTAACAGAGAAATAGCCCAAAGGAAGGTAGCCACAGGGAGAAGTTCATGCTTTTGGGAGCATAGACAATGTGGTTCCACTGAGTAGATGACATCAGAAAAGTGTAAATGCCAAAGCATGTCTAAAAGCATCAGTGGATAAGGGTCATCTGGGGGCTCAGTTGGTGAAGCATCCGACTCTTGATCTTGGCTCAAGTCAGGATCTCACAGTTTGTGAGTTTGAGCCCCGTGTGGGGCTCTGTGTGTCAGGCTGATAGGGCAGAGCCTGCTTGGGATTCTCTCTCTCTCCCTCTCTCTCTGCCCCTTCCCTGCTCGCTCCATCTCTCAAAAATAAATAAACATTAAAAAATATTTTTAAAATCTCGTCAGTGGATGAGGTATGGTTGAGTATATAAAATTAAGAACCAAATTTAAAATCGTGATTCTACTGACATCAAAAACTGTAAATTTAAGAAACAGATTCTTGAAGGAAATGATTGAAATGACGTTGGATGAAAATCCATTTATAAGGACATCAAGTCAAATAAAAGTGAATGCATGAAAAGGAATAAAGTTTTACTTACAACAAAGGGACTGATTGTCCTTATAGCTTTTCCTAAATATGAGTTTTATGCTTCTTTTTGGCCAATTTTTAGCTCATGGAGTCAATTTTATACTTAGAAATTATTTACCAAGTTATATGCTTGAGATTTTTAAAATTCACTTTCCTTTTCCTGAAACAGACTATGTTCATAAATCACTGATACTTTGCCTCTTTACTTTTAGATTTCAACTCCCATAAATGTCTTTGGGTGTCCTCACCAATGTCCTCATCAATTTTCAATTCGGTACAGATGCAGAAGGAAAGATATTTATCTCAACTAAATGTCAAAACTATATTTTGAATTAGCATGCCTTGCATCCCCAACCTCTGTTTTCACCTCTACTTTACTTCATTATTAAATACTGTATTTGTACCTCCAATGCAGTATTAGCAGAAATTCAGGCCCTTAATAGAATAGCTTTTTCATTTTTTATGCATCTATAATTATAGGAAGGTTTACAAACAGACATATTGTAATGTCTTTAAAAAGCAACGGCCATGTGCTCACTTCGGCTGTACATATACTAAAAATTGTATCGATTCAGAGATCAGCATGGCCCCTTGTGCAAGAATGGCATGTAGAAGGCAATGGCTTACTTCAGATTTTTCAGCATAATTACTTTCCACCCCCGAAGATTATTTTATTAATAAGATAGTTGTGTTGATTTAAATAATTCACATACAATTAATCACACTTTAGTGTATACAATGTGATGAGCTTCAACATGTGCAAACACCATGAAACCATGACCACAACCAACATATTAAACATCCATTACCACTGCAAATTTCCTCTTGCTCCTAGTAACTCTCCACCCACCCCTGCTTGTCCTCATTATCCCCAAGCAGCCACTGGTCTGCTGTCAGTCCCTAAATATTAGTTTGCATATCCCAGAAGTTTACAAAAAGGTAACCGTACACTACACGCTTTCTAAAACATATTGCCTTCTCTCACTTCACGCGAATGTTTTGAGACCCTTCCGTGTTGGAGCATGTAGCAGAAGCTCCCTTATGTTTACTGCTGAATAGGATTTGATACTATGCTATACCACAGTTCAGCCATCCACTCACCCCTTGCTGGACATTTGGGTTGTTTTGTTTTTGACTATTAACAACAAAGCAGTTATAACATTACATACACGTCTTGAAGCACAAGCTCTCAGGAGTGGAACGGATGGATCATATGGTAAGGATGCATTCAACTTTTTAAGAAACTGCCAGTTTTCAAAGTGATGACACTGTTTCACTGAGTGCACTGTCCAGAGTGCAAGAGGGTTCCAGCTGCTTCACATCCTGGATGGCGTTTGGTACAATCCATATTTTTAATTTGCGTTTCCTAGTACCTAACAATGGGATTTTTTTTCCTTCAAGCTTTTATTTATTTTTTTGGATGTTTATTTGTTATGAGGGAGAGACAGAGAGGGAGAGAGAATGGGGAGGAGCAGAGAGGGAGAGAGAGAATCTCATGAACTGTGAGATCATGACCTGAGCTGAAGTCAAGTGTTGGACACTGAACGACTGAGCCACCCAGGCATCCCACAAGTTTTTACTTAAATTCCAGTTAGTTTTCAAACAATGTAATAGTGTCAAGAGTAGAATTCAGTGGTTCAACACTTCGGTACATCACCTGGTGCTTGTTACAAGTGTCCTCCTTAATCCCCATCACCTATTTCCCCCATCCCCCACCCACCTCTCCTCCAGTAACCCCCGGTTTACTCTCTATAGTTAAGAGTCATCTTGGGATGCCTGGGTGGCTCAGTTGGTCAAGCATCCTACTTCAGCTCATGTCATGTTCTCACAGTTTGTGACTTTGAGCCCCGCATCAGGCTCACTACTGTCAGCACAGAGCCTCCTTGGGATCCTCTGTTCCCCTCTCTATTTGCCCATCCCCTGGGCTCATGTTCTCTCTCTCAAAAGTAACTAAACATTGTTTTAAAAGTCTGCTTTATGATTTGCCTCTCCCTCTCTCTTTGTCCCACTATGTTCATCTGTTTTGTTTCTTAAATTCCATGTATGAGTGAAATCATATTGTATTTGCCTTTTTCTGACTGACTTACTTCACTTAGCATAATACACTCTAGCTCCATCCATTCATCAGTCAATGGACATTTGGACTCTTGCCATTATTTGGCTATGAACAATGGGATTTGGGCTGAAATTGTTTTGGGGGCGCCTGGGTGGCTCAGTCGGTTGAGCATCCACCTTCGGCTCTGGTCATGATCTCGCCATCTGTGAGTTTGAGCCCCGCGTCGGGCTCTGTACTGACAGCTCAGAGCCTGGAGCCTGCTTCGGATTCTGCGTGTCCCTCTCTCTCTGCCCCTCCCCTGCTCATGCTCTGTCTCTCTCTCTCTCTCTCTCTATCAAAAATAAATAAAAATTAAACAAAAAAAGAAATTGTTTTGAGTATGTAGATTAATTTGGGGAGATTTGAAACTTTAATAATAGTAATAAATCTTCTGAATCATGAACACCTTATATTTCCCAGTTTTTCCCAGAAATAGTTTGTAATTTCCATTGCATGATACTTTCACTCTTTCCTCAAATTCATCTCTAAGTATTTCATATTCCATTTCATGTTAATCTTTTATGATGCTTCATTGGTAAACTCACCCATTAGCTCTGGAAATCTTTTGTTTTGAAAATTCCCTCAGATTTGCTACAGAGATGATCATGTCATCTGTGAATAAAGATAATTTTACCTATTTCTTTTCCATTTGAATACGTTTTATTTTTCTGAACTTATTGCTATCTAGAACTTCCGGTAGAATACTGAATAGAAGTAGATTAGTAAGGGACATCCTCATTTTATACTAGATCTTAAGGATAAAGCATCTATGCTTTCACCGTGTAGTATCATGTTATCTGTAGGTTTTCAATATACCCTCATCAATTTGAATAAGTTCCTTTATACCCTATTTGGTGAGTTTTTTTTCAAGAATGAATAATTTTTTGAATGCTTTTTCTATTGAGATGATCACATGATTTTTCTTTTTTAGTTTTTTGTTATAATTAATATATTGATTTATTTTTCAAATGTTAAACAAATTTTGCATTTCTTGTGTAAATTCTAATGGTCATGAAGTATATTGATGGATTTCTATATTGATGGATTCAAATTGCAAAAATATTCTTTAGAATTTCTCATTCTCATTTATGAGGAATATTGGTTTGCAGTGTTCTTACAGTGTCATTGGCTGATTTTGTGTCCAGGTAATTCCTGGATTCACAAAATGAGTGGGAAATATTCCCTTCTTTCTTCTGTATGAGTTTTGCAATGCTGGTGTTTTTTTCCATTATTGTGCTTGATAGAATTCACCAGTGAGGCTATCTGGAAGGGGAGTTCTTTTTGTAGGAAAACTTAAAAGCTATAATTTTAGGGATGCCTGGATGGCTCAGTTGGTTAAGCATACCACTTTGGCTCAGGTAACGACCTCATGGTTCATGAGTTCAAACCCTGCATCAGGCTCTATGTTGTCAATGTGGAGCCTGCTTCAGATTATCTGTCTCCCTCTGTCTCTGCCCCTCCTCTGCTGTTCTCTCTTTTTCTTTCTCTAAAAAATGAATAAAGTTAATTTTTTTAAAAGCTACAATTTAATTTCTTTCATAGATGGAGAGCAATCCAGGTTATCTGTTTCTGTGAGAGCTCATTTTGCATCACACAAGGAATTTGTTCCTTTTTTCTAAGTTGTTAAATTTATTGACAAAGTTATCCATAGTATTCCCTTAAAATCCTTTTCATTTCTACAGGATCTCTAGTGGTATCACCTCTCTCATCCTGAAATGGATAGTTTGTGTATTCTTTTTTTCAGGATTAGTCAGGTTAGAGATTTTTCAATTGGTCTTCTCAAAGAACAAGCTGATGGTTTATGCATTTTCTCTATTGTGTTTACGCTTTCAGATTTCCTTGATTTGCATTCCCATCTTTATTATTTCCTTTCTTCAACTAATTTTGAGCTTAATTGTTCTCTTTTCTAGGTTCTTAATGTGGAAAATGAGTTAACTAACTTGACTCTTTTCTTTTATTACAAATATTTGTTTCCATAAATTTTCCCTAAGTATGGCTTTAGTAGTATCTTACAAATTTTTATACACTGAGTTTTCATTCTCATTCAGTTTGAAATACTTTCTAATTTACTTTTGATTTCTTCTTTGTCCCAAGTGTTATCTACAATTGTGTAACTTAGTTTCAAATATTTGGAGTTTGCCCAGATATCTTTCTGTTAATGATTTCTAATTTAATTCCACTGGTGTGAGAGAATACACTTGCATGATTTTAATCCTTTTAACTCCATTGAAATTTATTTTATAACCCAGAATATGATCAACTTTAGAAAAGTCCATTTAAATTTTTTTTAAATTGTATTCTTCTGTTATTGGGTGGCATATTCTATAAAAGTCAATTTGGTCAACTTGGTTGATGGTATTGTTACATCTTTAACTTAATTGATCATGTTGTTATATTCTTGCTGATTTTCTATCCACTATATTCTTACTGATTTTCTGTCTTGTTGACCTATTAGTTACTGAAATAATGGTATTGCAATCTTCAACTGATTGTGAATGATTGTGAATTTGTCTATGTCTCCTTGCAGTTTTACCTATTTTTTGTTTCATGTATTCTGAAGCTCTATTATTAGATGCATAAACATTTAGGAATATTATATCCTCTTGATGAACTGACCTTTTTCTCATTATGAAATGATTTTGTTACCTCTGATAAAAGTATTTTCTTTGAAATCTAATTTGATATAAAGATAGCACTGCAACTTATATTGATGAGTATCAGCACAATATTCTGTCCTTTTAGTTTTAGTCTATTTGCATCTATATATTTGATGTATGTTTACTACAAGCAGCATGAAGTTGTATCTTACTTTTTTATCGACTCTAACAACCTATTTTGTAATCGGCATATAGAGATCATATCACTCACTGTAATTATTGATATGACTATATTCAGTATTCAAATTTCTCACCTTGTTATCTGTTTCTCACTGTTCCTTCTAATCTTTGTTCCCTTTCTCTTATTTTCCTGCCTTCTGTTGGATTAATTGCATAATATTGTTATTATAGTTTTTCTCTATTGTATGTCAGTTAGGTTCAGTTCTTTTCTTTCTTAATTTAATTGTTGCTTTGGGGTTTACAGTGTACATCAGGGTCAGCCTACAAGTGGTGTTATGCCCCTTCATGTGCACCACATAACCTTTCAGGGACATACCTCCAATGTCCCTAACACATCTTACTTTAACATGCGTTATAAATCCCATATCAGAACACCATCATTTTTATTTAAGCAGTCTGTTCTCTAAAGAAGTTTTTAAAAGAAGAAAATATCTGATACATTTATACATGTAGCTCTCATTTCCATTGCTCTTTCTTCCCTTGTGTACATCCACATTTCCATTATAATTTTTTCTTCACTCTAATAGATTTCCTATTGTATAGGTATGTTGGTGGTGAATATTTTTTGTTTCTGTATGTTTCAGAAAAAGTTGATTGTACTTTCATTTTTTATTTTTATTTAAGTTTATTTATTTTGAAAATGAGAACACGCAAGCATGCAAGCAGAGGAGGGGCAGAGAGAGGGGGAGAGAGAGAATCCCAAGTGGGCTCCATACTGTTAGCACAGAGCCCAATGTGGGGCTCAATCTCACAAACTATGAGATCATGATCTGAGCCAAAATCAAGAGTTGGACGCTCAACAGAATGAGCCCCCCAGGTGCCCTGTACTTTCATTGTTTAAAGAACTTTTTCCGTATGACTTATTTCACTTAGCATAACACTCTCCAGTTCCATCCACATTGCTACAAAAGGCCATATTTCATTCTTTCTCATTGCCAAGTAGTACTCCATTGTGTATATAAACCACAATTTCTTTATCCACTCATCAGTTGATGGACATTTAGGCTCTTTCCATAATTTGGCTATTGTTGAGAGTGCTGCTATAAACATTGGGGTACAAGTGCCCCTATGTATCAGTACTCCTGTATCCCTTGGGTAAATTCCTAGCAGTGCTACTGCTGGGTCATAGGGTAGGCCTATTTTTAATTTTTTGAGGAACCTCCACACTGTTTTCCAGAGTGGCTGCCCCAGTTTGCATTCCCACCAACAGTGCAAGAGGGTTCCCATTTCTCCACATCCTCTCCAGCATCTATAGTCTCCTGATTTGTTCATTTTAGCCACTTTGACTGGTGTGAGGTGATATCTCAATGTGGTTTTGATTTGTATTTCCCTGATGAGGAGTGACGTTGAGCATCTTTTCATGTGCCTGTTGGCCATCCGGATGTCTTCTTTAGAGACAAGTCATACAGAGAAAGACAGATACCATATGTTTTCACTCATGTGGATCCTGAGAAACTTAACAGAAGACCATGGGGGAGGGGAAGGAAAATAAAATGTAGAGAGGGAGGGAGCCAAACCAAATAAGAGACTCTTAAAAATGGAGAATAAACTGAAGGTTGATGGGTGGGTGGGAGGGAGGGGAAAGTAGGTGATGGGCATTGAGGAGGGCACCTGTTGGGATGAGCACTGGGTGTTGTATGGAAACAAATTTGACAATAAATTTCATATTTAAAAAAAAGAGAACGTTTTACTGGATACAGAATTGTAGGCTCATTATATATATACATATATATACATATATACACACACATATATATATATATATACATATATATATATACATATATATGTATACATATATATATATATACATACACACACACACACACACACACACTTTCAATACTTTAAAAATATCACATTATTATTTTCTCACTTATATTGTTTGTACCAAGATGTTTGCTGTCATCCTGATCTTTGTTTTTCTGATGTAATGTCTTCTTAATATACATTTTTAAAATACCTTTCTTGGGGTGGCTGGTTGGCTCAGTCAGTTAAGCATCCAATGCTTGATTTCAGCTCAGGTCATGATCTCACACTTCATGAGTTTGAGCCCTGCATCAGGCTCTAAGCTGACAGGTGGAATCTGCTTGGAATTTTCTCTCTCCCTGTCTCTCTGCCCCTCCTATGAGCTCTCTCTCTCTGTCTCTCTCTCTCAAAATAAGTAAACTTAAAAAATAAAAATAATAAAAATTTTTCTCTGTTTTGGACTATTTGACTAAGATGTGCTTTAGCATAGCTTTGTTCATGTTTCTTTCACTTTGGGGTCACTGAATTTCTTAAATTTATGAGTTTATTTGGAAATCAATTGCTTCTTATTTGGGAAAAATTGCTTATTATTTCTTTAACAGTTTTTCTTTCACACTCTTCTCTCTCACGAACTCTAAATACAAGTGTACTGTATCTCTGATGCTGTCTCACAATTATATTCCCTGGCCATACCTTAAAATTCTTTGTGGTGAGCTGAGAGCTGAATGACAGCCCCCAAAGACATCCAGGCCCTAATATTTGGACCTGTGAATATCACCTTATATGGCAACAGAGATTTTGCAGGATTAATTCAAGGAACTTGAAATGAGGTGGGGGAGGTCATCCTGAGTCATCTGGGTGAATTCTAAATGCAATCACAAGTGTCTTCCCAAGAAAGAAGAGGAGGTAGATTTAACAAAGAAGAAGAAGGCACCATGGCCACTGAAGCAAGATGCCCTGCTGCTGGTCGTGAAGAGTGAGGACAGGGCCACCCACTGAAGGGCACAAGGGACACAGCTGTAGAAGCTGGAAAAGCTGAGGAATGGGATTCCCCCCTCTAAATCCTCCAAGGAGAGTATAGCACAGCAACACCTTGATTTTGGCTCAGTGAAACTGATTTTTGACCTCTGACCTCTAGAAGTGAACTTTTGGATGGGTTGCCTGGCTATCAGTCAACATGCAACTCTTGATTCCAGGGTCATGAGTTCAACTCCCATGTTGTATATAAAGCCTATTTTTTAAAAAAAAATGTTTGTTTAGATCAACACGGAGACTTTATCAAGGGCAATAGAAGTGAGCTTTTGGTAACTTATTGAAGTCACCTTATAAAGCAAATACATCCCCCGCTCTTTTTGTTTCATTTGGGATCATTTCTATGACTAAACCTTCAAGTTCACTAATACTTTCTACGGCAAAATCTAATCTGTTGTTAGTTCTATCCGGTGGATCTTTCATCTCAGACATTGTATTTCTGTCTCTGGAAGTTCAATTTTTTATTTTTAAAAATTTAAATTTTAAAAATTTTAAACTTTAATATATTCCATATCTCAATTTAACTTTTGGAAGTATGGGTTACAGTTACAATAACTTTTAATGCCTACTAATTCTAAAATCTTTGTCAGCCTGGCTTAACTTTATCAGTTTATCTCCTCAATAAGGGCAGTAATTTCTTGCTTCTTTGCATGCAGGGTTATTTTTGGTGGGACACCAGACATTCTGAATTTTACGTTATTGGACACTGGATATTTTTATATTCCTATCAATGTATCAGCAAACCAACTTGTCTGAGGGTTACCTTGCTTCAAGTCCATGCACTCCTTGGTTGCTGACCTAAGTTCCTTGATAGAAGAAATAACCTAATTTCCTTCAGATTTTCAGACCACTGCCTTGAGGAGTGAAGGACCCAGAAGATAATTCTGACCACATTAAAAAAAAAAAACTGTCACGGATGCCAGAAAATCTGTTCAGAGTTACATCAGCATATGAGTAGCATCCTGGGCACCTGCCCCCCCATATCCCAATCCTTCCCTGAAGACCATGGGGGAAGGAAAGGGGGAAATAGTTACAAATAGAGAGGAGGGAGGAAAACCACAAGAGACTCTTAAATACAGAGAAAAAACTGAGGTTTGGTGGGGGAAGCGGGGGAGAGGGGAAAATGGGTGATGGGCATTGAGGAGGGCAGTTGTTGGGATGAGCACTGGGTGTTGTATGTAAGCGATGAACCACGGGAATATACCTCCAAAACCAAGAGCATACTGTACACACTGTATGTTAGCTAAAATGACAATAAGTTATATTTTTAAAAAATAATAAACAAACAAACCCCTTTGCTTCATCTGGACAGGAAGATGGTCTTTGGGACGTTAGTCCACCTTCTTCCCAGGTTGCTGGCTTCCTGAATAAAGCAAACTTTCCTTGCCCACCATCACTTGTCTCTCAAATATTGCTTTTCAAGTGGTGAGCAGTCCAACCTGAGTTCAGAATTGGCCCTCTGTCTGATAACATAAATATTCGTGATCTTTGTTCTGTGAAACAGTTAAGTTATTAGAATTGGTTTGATCTCTTGGATTTTGTTTTTAAGGTCCTTCATTGCAACCAGAGCATTGACCAGTCCAGGATAATTATTCCCCTCTCCTGCACAAGCCCCTTCTGTACACTCACATCAATACCCTATGAAGTTTGAGGGATCTGCACCCATGGGTGGGAGCAGGCACTACTCCCAGCCCTATGTGGGTGCCCAACCGTTCCAGCTTTAATCCTTTTGCTGCAACTCCTCCTCCATCATACCAGATACTAATTTTCTGAATGCCTTCTGGTTTTCCTATGTCCCATTAAGAATGCCCCTCATTTTCCTCTGCACGATAAACTACTGTCCACTCTTCAATATTCATCCAAAACTATACTTTCTCTGTGAAGACTGTCGTATACACAGTGGATGAGCTATCTGTAAACATGCCTTAGAACTGTGTCCTCCCTCAATGCACAGCACTTCTTACATCTTGTGTGTCTGTGTTTAAAGCATCTGAATATCCATTAGGTAGTAAACCTCTTGAGCTCAAGGATCACACGTCATTTGACTTTGGATATGCCAACTGTAGGACAGAATTTTCAACTTAGTTATTTCTCATTACCTAATTGATTTATAACCACCTCCATCATTAGTTTCTCCCCTCAGACCTTACATATACAGATGTGCTATGTAAAACCACCCCAAATGCCTCAATATAGAGCTCTCACTGTGGGTTCTCCTTGGGTTTATTCTATTTGTCTACTACATATTGTCCTCCCACCCACTCACACCCAGTAATGTTTACACTATCTTTTCTCTTAGAATTATCTTATCCATTTCTTCCAAGATGAAATGAACAAGATGCATAATAAATTTGTTTTTTAAGAAGCAAATCTTTAGCAATCTCAAGGCCATTATTCCTCATGACTATGCACATGGATTTTAAAACCAGCAATATGGAGACACTGTTATTTGTACTGACAAACACATAGAAAATATTAAATTGCTTAGAATTGTAGCCCAGAAGGAAAGGAACATGGTTCTCTTTAAAGACTTATAGGTAAGATATTACGAAAGAACAAAGCCTTGTGCACTCATTGTATAAAGCCTGCCTACTGTCCATATTGGAGACTTGGGAAGATAAAGTTAGGTCTTTGAAAGAAACTGGATCAGACTGAATGTTAATCAGATAAATCAGACTTTAGGAGACAAAGAATTATACTAAGAAAAAAAAGCAGTAGAAAAAATGGAATTATCTTCTGTTCTTTTTAAAGAGAGTGCTCAGGTCTTTTTACCAGGTAGATGCATGTGAAAAACAAGTGAAATATCACAACCTCAAACATGTTTTTCACTCCAAAATTGTCCTAAACCTCAAGGTTGAAATCTGAAGCAAGGTTTTTTGGAAACCCATAACTATTTCAACACTGTACATCAACTATTTTATTGATCCAGGTGGAGGGCTATAGCTTCGAGTTTTACAACTTTAATATCCACTTAACTTCAGCTCACCTGTCTTCAGTCTTTCCACCTTGGCAGTGCCCTTAAGAATATTGGTGAGTGGGCGTCTCGGGAACATAACAGCCCTGCCTTTTAACATATGCTTTTCTTTCTCAATGTCTTTCTTAAAGCAGATGATACACTTCCTGTAATTGGATTTGGAACTAAGGATCCTCTAAATCCAAAAAGGCTGTTTCTAGGAATCTGATAACAATTTTCCTCTCCCTAGCTATTAAATTAGCTGTAAAGTATGGGCGTGGCTAAACCTATGAGGAAAAAAGCAAACGTCAAGACATAATAAGAAACATGACTTGCCTACTTTAGTTAAGACAGTTGACTCTTGAACAACATGTGTTTGAACTGTGCAGATTCACTTATATGCAGTTTTTTTCTATAAATACTGCACCATCCTATAAATTGCATTTTCTCTTCCTTATGATTTTCTCAATAACATTTTCTTTTCTCTCATTTACTTTATTGTAAGCATACAGTATACCACAGTATATATATATACCACAGTAGGCCATTAGTAGGTAAGCTTCAGGGAATGAAAATTATGCATGAATTTTCCACTGCAGGGGGTTGGTGCCCCTAACCCCCCATTGATTAGAGGTCAATTGTAGTCGTACTTGGACAGCAGCTTCCCCCAACCTCTTAATTTTTCATATTAACTCCACCCCTCCTTCCCTTTCCAAATATCAGTATACTGGTTTCCTAGTCCCCCTGTTCTGATCATTCAGTGCTGTGCCCTCCCTTCATGGGATGCTATCTCAGACAGGACTCTAACAAAGGTCATGCTAAAATTGAAATTAAATCTCAAATCAAGCTGTTTATTTATACTCCCTTCTAACTTTTCAGAAATAATAAAGGCCACTACTCCTGTTCAAACAGCAGGCTTTAATTGCATTTTAATTACCTTCAGAGCCTTTCATTCAAGACAAATTTCACTTGGTTTACACATAATTCATTCTGTTGCTGCTTTAATTGATATCCTAAATATTTATTTTACCCAGTGGCCAGTTAACTTTCAAAGCTATTTTTAGCTTGCTATTCTGGATTCACTTGAAATCTCTTTAGACGTTGAGGAGACCATTTCTATTGTGTAATGTGCACATTCAATCATTTCTTCCATTCCACTCTATCTCCTTCATCCTTTGTCTTTCTTTCTGCTTCCCTCCACTTTGTTCTACTTACTTCATAAATTTGTAATAAAAATTTGTGTCCATTTTTTTTACAAAGGAAGAGAAAAAATGTTCATTTTGTGGCAAGGTGGGCCTAAACATAACTTTCTGGGAAGCATCCCTTTTATGGAATAAATAATGAAAACTAAAATCACTGCAAAAAACCTGATGCCCAAAAGTAGAGATTGTGTCAAAATCTATAGAGAAATAAAAGTTCACCAATATTTACATTTATGAAAACACAATTTTGTTCTCTGTTAGAAGCCTTTAACTTGTGTCCAAATTGTTCTCTATTTGGAAAATAATTTTATAATCTTTCCAAAATGATTTTTAAAATTTTTTATTAATACATCTTTTAATTTTTCCCTTTGTGTCTTTATAGAAAAACTGTATGTGTGTGTGTGTGTGTGTGTGTGTGTGTGTGTGTGATGAACCAGGGTTTACATTTGCTGGTGAACTTCACCTCTCACCGACCTGTCCTACAGCTGATGTGTAATTAATGTTTGCTGTCACTACTTCACCACTCTGTTCTCTAACTTCCCAGTCCCTTCCCAGCATGGGAGTGGCACTGATAGTGACCAGTGCTTATTTAAGACATATTGTGTATCAAGCATTCCCCCACATGAACCCTACATTTAATTCAATCCTCATAACCACTGTATGAACTAGGCACTATTGTCTCTGTTTTACAGATGAAAAGCTAAGAAGGCACAGAGAGACCAGGGGACTTGCCCCGCAGATGGTGGAGTGAGGATCCTGAGGTCCGGATGTCCAGCCTGCTGCACACAATCACTCCCCTGGCCCTGTCAGCAGCTCATCCTCTCTGCCTATGACCAGCAGTATGTCCTTTTTGCTTGTTTGCAAAATGTAATCTTGTTTGCAAATGTAGTCTCATTTTTTAAAAATTTCTTGACAATTCAAATCCCAATCCTGAATCAAATAAAGTACAAAGTGTAATTTCATAATAATAAGTCTCTTCCTGAATTTAATATATGATTTCTTTTGTTTCTATTTAAACAAAAACTTAATTCAATTGTAAATTAGCATGGAATTTTCCTCAAAATTAGATTGCTTTTAAATGCAAGTAGTAAAACATAAAATATCATGTAGTAAGGTTGTGTGGCAGTAGCTTTTTTCTGAAATTTGTCTTTTTGTTTTCAAAATCCATTGGAAAATATTTGCTTTAAAAAAATTCAGAATCCCTCTTAAATACTCTTAAAATAAGTCATAAGTGCTCGCAGTCTTTCTACCCAAAAATTATGCTTAAGTTCTTACCATCATGAGGAAAGATGACATGAGAATTTCACAGGTCAATGGTGTATATTTGATTTGAACTTTATTTTCTAAAGCACATATTAAAAAGATTTTTAGAATGTTTTAAAGTCAAATGTGATTAGTTTTAAAAATATATGGCTTTGAACATAACTTCTTTGGCCTTAGGGAACAAGTGTTAAAGAGCCAACGATAACTGCTCTCTCCATTACGGGCAGCCTCTCCTCCACCTCCACCTCACTCACTCAATTCCACCTTCAGGCCAACAGCAGGGAAGCCTGCCCACAGCTGTCACATCATAATGCGATTTCTTTTATCCTTACAGTTTCCGTCACTCTTCATGCTCCTGACCCCACTCATGATTTTTTAAGTATCATATTGCACTTTATTTCTCATTCAGTGTGTGCATCTGAAACTCTTGCCAACTTTTCTGTTTGTTTTATAGGAGAGTATGACCTCACAGCATTTCAGGTTTAACAATGTATGTTTTTGCATTCACCCCTGGTGTCTACCGTGTGCCAAAACGTGCATAAACTGTGTGAATGCAATCAGTTTGTCGGATGGCAGTGCAGTCAGCCTCCTATCTCCCCTTCATCATCCTCCAGATCAAGTGTAGGGGCATATCCTGCTAACGGGAGCTCTCCTCAACGTCCATTGTGTCTACTTCTCAATGGGAGACTGCCTTTCCATCGACATTTTCTTTATCTGCTCTTTTCTTTTTCACTTCCTATGGCTTCTTTTCATTTTTATTTTTTTTTCTCTCCTTCAGTTAGGAATTCATTGAGATTTTATTTCAGCAATCATCATAGGACCAAATGAATAACTGTGTATTTTATGTGTTTTATTAAGGGAATCAAATGTGAGAAAAATAATATATCTCCATATATATCTTTCATCCCAGCCTGAATCTGCCTCATTTCTAGTCAGAATTATTTCTAATAGAGGGGAGAGTTTAAGCAACACCAATCATCTAACAGTGGGTGTGTGGAAGGTATTGTGTGTGGGCTAAAGAGGACCATGAGGACACTTGAAATGACTGTCTAACCAAAAAGTGCCAGCTTTGTTTATCCCCCCGACAAAGTAAATTTCCCCACGTGATAATGAGGTTATACAGAGTATGAACAAAACCCCACGTGGGTCTTCCTGAAGAGCATTTCTTAATATCTTAAATGTTGTAATGAAAATTAAAACAATGAATCATCTATGACAGGAGACAATGTGAAATGGGAATTTTCATGTTCTGGTAATGAACTGACATTGTTCTGCTTCTCAACCAGAGACTTAACAAAACGACACTCCTGTTAAGCCATCAAGAGGCCAACATCCTGGTTCAAACCTTTTCATTGGTTAAAGGTAATGAATTTGTTAACCTTTCTCCATGACCAGAGCCCCAGCCCAGATAAGATGGAAGGTTTTCTGTCACTCTTTGACTTGTGTTTATATGGAAGTCATCTTCCATCCCAGAGAGAAATGCCACAGAACTCAACGGAAGTGACTTTCTTGAAGGCAATGTGTCCCTTGTACCCTGTAACTGCACTGCTACCTGAGACTTTTCATGCCCACATGCAAATAGTGTAAATAGCAATTGCAATAACTTCTTGTATTCCTAACTATCTACCAGGTCCAAAACAGATCCCTCCCCTCATGCTTGTTCCCCTGATTCTTATTTTTTCCAATATTATTTCCCTCCCAATTTTCTCTCCACCTTCCTTGCTTCCTCACCTTTCCTTCCTTTCTTGGCTCAGTGGCACTCTTGGGGGGACAATGTTAATTTAACAGCTCTTACACCTGTTTCCTGTAATAGCTTAGACTTAGCTGTGGGTCATTCTGAGGTGAAGTCTGTTTGGGAGACTTTAGTTTATGGTGTCGGTCAGAGCTCTACCCTGGCTTCTCAGACCCACCTGGAAGCCCTGAGGTGGGCACCACCCAGCTCAGACTGGCTCCCGAGTTCGATCCTATCCATGTGGAGTGGTTTGGGAGCCCCAAAGGCTTTGCTCCTGTTGATTCCCCCCTGACAGCAAGCAAAGCCTTGCATTGCCCTCTATTTTCCCCCTTTATTTCTTTTGTAGGACCAATTTTTCATGGTACTTGTCCTGATTATTTTCATAGTGTTTAAATCTACAGTTTTGTATAGAAAGGGAAATAATGTTCTCAACATTAATTGCTAATAAATATTGTATCAAATTGTCAGGAAGGAGTCCTTTTTTAACAAATGGACATGGAAGAAATGCTTTCCTTACAGGCAACATTGAATATTGCGTGAAACATAGACTCATGGACTGAAAAGCTGCAATTTATCGACTGTGAGATCTTTAGCAAATCATTTATGGTCTTCAAGCCTCAACTTTCTCACTCACAAAATAGGGCTAATAATACCTATTACATCACACAATTATTGGTAGAATTAAATTACACAGTGGTTGTGAAGAACTTGGAATATGTCAAAAACTCAATACATTTAAGCCCTATTTGAAAATATCATTTCTTCCTTGCTTTCTACATCCTTCCCTTCCTTCTTTTCCCTGCCCTAAATATCATGGGCAAGGCACCATGCTAGGTTCTGTGGAGAGAGGAGAAAGAAGTCCTATTTCTCCATCAGATTAGTTTACAGTCTACTAGGGGAAGACAAGACAATAGCTAATACAGTTGAACAAGGCAGAATGAAGGGCTCTAAGTGTCATAAGACAATTATAGACCAGGACTCATTCATTGGAAAGAAAGTTCTACAGAAGCTAACAAGAAAATCAAGAAGTACCATCTCTTTACCATTTCTCTCTTTTATAGAAAGAATAGCTGGCAATTACAAATTGCTTGCTAAATAACATCTCTGTGCTGAGCAACTTTATGGGCCAGCTGGTTTGCTAAAGTTCTTATTTGGAATTTCCTGAGTTTAAAGATATTCTTTGCTCAATGGGTCTTCCTCAAAGTGAAGTATTTTCACTACTTGGACTTTCTGGGTATGTTAGATAAGCTGCTGTTGATTTCATCTGAATCCAATCAGATAATAACAGAATCTCTTTTTAAATACCTCCTTAAAATAGCAAGAATACACAATGTCCTAATTCCTCCTATTTATCACTTTTATTCAAGCTGTACTTCCTTTTCCAGTATTATTTGAAACCTAAATGAGTGAATCTTTGCTTCTAATTTTTGCTTATATAGAAGCTCTTTCCTTTTGATTTGTTTAAAACAGGCTTGAGTCCGTAGCAGAATTCATAGCTTTCTTTCATGATCAGACACTGTACAACATAGCCTTTTTTTTTATATTATTGTCAACTGTCACTTAATTTGGTCAAATAGCCATGAAGAAAATAAAATTTTCATTAAGCCTCTAAAAACTATATAATGTACAATTCTTAGTTCATGAGATTTGAGCTTAGAGAACATGAATGTGGTGGAATAGGTGCATAATAAGCCAGAGAGACCTACAACCAGATGTGGTTTTGTCTTTTGATGGATGTTACTCTCAGACAAGTTCGTTTGTCCTTCCAATCTGCACATATTGAATAATAAGAGTTAACTGTGAATCAGGCACTGTTCTGATGAATACATTGTTTTCCTGGCCTCTCCTATGCTCAGTTTATGAATCGGTTATGGCTACTTTACTAATCCATTAAAATGGGACAATACAACATTCAGAATATATATCCCCCCTGAAATGACAAGGCTCCCTGGAATAGCTCTGTACAAGCTGAAGTTAATGTCAAATTTAATACACGAATACAACCTTAGACACAATATGAAGCTAATAACAACCACATTTTAAAAACAATCCCCTATTTACTCTATTTCCTTCTTAATGCAAAATTATTTAAATAGCAATAACTTAGAGTCCCACAGCAAGAGTGGCATCCAGGTCCATGAGCAAAATGTAACCTTACAGTGAAAAGTGTTTTATAATTAATTTCACAAGGGCAGAATTTCTCTTAATGGTGAATCTCATTATCAAAACACTCTGGCAAATTTTGTGATAAAATAATAATAATAACTGGTGATGTTGTTAAAAAATGGGGGAAATATGAGGAGAGAAGGGTGTACATTTTATGTCAGCCCATGAATATCAGAAGAGCTACACAAAGAAATGCAATTGTCATGGAACTCTTGGTAGCTCCCTGCAGGCAGTCCTTGCTTTCAGAAGCCAATTTATAAAATTCCCAATAGATGCAATGGTGATTATCCAAACTAAAAAAGCATTAACCTACGGTCTCTTTACACAGCCAGCTTCCCTAGGGCATTTCAGATAAAGTTTGACTTACACCTGACTTTTCAGAATAAGAGTATAAAATGAAATAAACCTCCAGTTAACTTAGTCTTCACAATTCAATTTGAAAAAAAAGATTTATGTTTTCAGATGTACTGAGGGAGAAGCTCATTATTGGTCAGCTACCAATGCAATGACCTTGAAGGTGCCAACAGAGAATGCCATCAATATTATGTCTGTCTCATTTTAGGGTAACGATAAGACATGATGGGTATAATGGGTGGGGGTAAGACATGACCTCATCTTTGGTGCTTTCCACAAGGAGTGGGCCAAATTTCTGGAAGGGGGACCCCTATTCCTTTTTAACTTGTTGTTTCTGAGGAGGCTTCCTGGTGAGTCAATTATGAAGCTTCTGATCTATTCAGAACAACAACAACAACAACAACAACAACAACAACAACAACCATATCAGCTCAAGGAGCATAAAAGAGCCAGGTGAGGCTGATGGCAAACCAGCCTGGCTTCATTCAACATTAAACAGACACCTGTTCAAGGGGGCTCAGTATCTCAGCATTGGAATCTAGAGCACAGAACCCATTTAATGTTAGTAATTTTCACACTATTCATCTGCTGTTATAACACCCCTTGTGGTTTAGAAGGCCAGCTCACGCTAGGACTAGACAGTCTTGTCCTCTACAATGTCCTGGACCAGGCATGGAGAATATTTACAGAATATCATCTGAAGCAGAAATGAGTAGGGGCGAACTTGGACAGACAGGGTAGAGACAGACACAAAGTGGTGAACAGGAGGCTCCAATGCCTGTTGGAATCTCCATCCATTCATGAGAAGATATTTCACATTCCACTGAAGATATGCAGTTTTCCCTGGTGACAACCACTAGATTATCATTTAAATCACCATTTCAGGGAAGCAATGACTAATGCCGTTTGTAACCAGTTAGCATAATTCCTTGCATCAATTTTAAGCTTACTCAAATTGGAATAAAAATGGTTTTAGAAAGGAGCAAATTTTCTTCAAAAATTATCTGCAAAAAATAACTACATGCCTCAACATGTTGGACATTTCCAATAAAAAATTCATTGTTAAAATGTTCAGAAGATAAAAATCTATCATGGAGTTATTCACTAGGAAAAACTTATGAGCATTTGTTCTGGGCCTTTGGGGATCACAGTACAGTAGAGGATGCAGGACGCACAATGCAGCTGGGGACAAACTATAGGTATCTACCAAAAGAGACATTAATCCAGGCCAGCTTTCCTGGTCCATTACCAGTTGATTCTAAATCAGTGCTGCAGACTAACTGTGCAGGGCCTTGTCAGAGGACAAACAGATCAGTATTCCTGGTGACTGCAGGCTTCTCAAAATTGGCAGAGCTACTTCCGGAACTTGAGGAATAAAGCCTCTGATAGAAATGCAGAAATGTGGGCACTGGATTGGAGAAATAGCTTGAATATAAATATTGTATCATGCAGAGTAAATAACGCTCACTGCCATAACACACAAAAAAATTCCAATGTATTAGCACAGTAAAGCTTCGTCACTTGTGTCCCTTATGTAAATCATCGTGTAGGCAAGCATCCCTTACCTGTCTTGGAGTTATGCCATTTAGAGGATGTAGACACCAAGCTCATCATTTAGGGGAGGAGAGGAGGAGTCAAAGCAGCTTCTAATTTCCTTAACCTGGAGGTGACACGTCACACTGTTCACAGTCCACCCGCCAAAACTAGTCATCAGCCCGGAGGGAAGGTAAGAGTCACGGAAGTGCGTGAATATCTGGGAACAATGTTGTCATCAGTTGGAATTAAAAAGTGAAACACTGTCTTGTTCTAATGAGGGATGGCAAGATATGAACACAAAAAAGTTGATTGGTCTGAACATACAGTTCTTTTGATAGACATGAAACTTTGATTTCATCTTGTAAGTAGCTAAGAGGAATTAGAGGGCATTATAATCCAACAGGCATAATAAATAAATGAGGACAGTGTGACTGGGGTGAAGCCTCCTGTACCAGGTTACAAAAGGTAAGAACAAAGAAGGTGACACAAACAATTGCCTCCGTTTGTTTCTTCAAGATGAGATTGCGTGTTTTCCTTTATTCTCTCCAGCCCTTTGCAGCAAACATTTGTGTGTATGTGTATCTGTGTGAGTGCATGTACTATTCAATAAATATACATTGAGAACAGAATTCATGCCAGACATTGTTACGTGCTTGGGATACACCAGTGAACAAAAGAAACAAAATCTTTGCCTTGCAGCAGTGGGAAATTTTCTAATTTCTTCACATCCCTAAGCATTGGATTGACCAAGATACTACCCTCATGTACCTGCCTCTGTAATGAGCAATCTACCACAAGTTCCTCTCATTTACATGAAATAACTTCTTCCATTAGAGGCAGCATGTTTATTTTTGAATCAAAGATTATTTGAAACAAAGATTATAGAGCAAGGACTAATAATTAGATTAGGGATGCCTGGGTGGCTCAGCCGGTTAAGTGTCCAACTCTTGCCTTCAGCTCAGGTCATGATCTCACAGTTTGTGAGTTTCAGCCCAGCATCAGGCTCTGCACTGACAGTGAGAAGCCTGCTTGGGATTCTCATTCTCTCTCTCTCTCTCTCTCTCTCTCTCTCTCTCTCCCCCTCTCTCTGCCCCTCCACCACTCGCACTGTCTCTGTGTTTCTCAAAATAAATAAATAAACATTAAACATTTTAATATTACAAGACTAATAATTAGATCAATAATCTTTGAAACAGATATTGACCAGATAGAAAAAAATAGTCGCCTTTATCCTTAAAAATCATGGTTAGATAAAACCAGTCTGATAAAGACCATAGGACCAAATTTATAGCTTAATGGAGACAGATTCATTTTCTTGCTGCAACATGGGAGACACTTCAAAGCAGCTGTGCAATGGCTCTCATCAAACAAAGGAAGACGCAAGGTTACTGTAGGATTCAGGGGGAGGGTAGAGTTTAGGTAAAATTTAGGTGAAATAAAGTTTTGACTGGCTCAAAGCAAAGTAAGAGCTTGATGTAAAGAGGCTTACATCCTGGCTGGATGGCAAATTGGACTCAAGGTTCTGTTTCCTTGGAAACTACAAAAGTAAGATAATTTAGAGTGTTTTATTTAAAAACTCCTTATCTGTAGTTCTGAATGTGTGGGTTAGCAATTCAGGTTGTCTCAAAGTGACTCAGATCCTCTATGCAAAATGGTTCCATTCTTATTCATAGGGTTTTTAAACAGCAAGGTTTCTGACATTCTGTGATTTTAGGAAACAAAATACTTTCTTAGAACTATGTCCTTATGTTAAGCAACAAAATCAGTTTTGGCAGGTTCCTGGTTTCCTCATTTCTTTTCACCTGCATTAGACCTACATAGAATCAACCCCTAAGAGGCAATGGGGAACTATAATCTCGACCCTCTTCCTCCACCCAGTATCTTCAATATTTATTGAATGCCTACTATAAACTAAGTGTATACTATAAACAAGAAAAAAAGAATGAAGCAAAAACAAACAAACAAAACTGGTCCCTGCCTTCAAGGAACATCCCGTCACTTCACATAAAAATGATAAGTGGATCACACCAGAGGACACCTTTTAGATGAAAGGATTTCTTTTAAGTTCTCTACCTTTTGTTCACCTTACTGTTAGAAGTAGATGACCGGGGCGCCTGGGTGGCGCAGTCGGTTAAGCGTCCGACTTCAGCCAGGTCACGATCTCGCGGTCCGTGAGTTCGAGCCCCGCGTCAGGCTCTGGGCCGATGGCTCAGAGCCTGGAGCCTGCTTCCGATTCTGTGTCTCCCTCTCTCTCTGCCCCTCCCCCGTTCATGCTCTGTCTCTCTCTGTCCCAAAAAAAAAAAAAAAAAAAAAACGTTGAAAAAAGAAGTAGATGACCAAGTGAATAATGCATCAATGTTGCCACAGGCAAGAGTCTTAAAACCAGAAGTGTTGCCGTTAAACTAGTCCTGCTCTGCGTAACCAGTCATAACGAAGCTGAATATACACAGGACCAGAAAACAGCCTGAGCATCAGGGGAAGGGGTTATTTATCAACAGTGGAAGGGCATCTCTCTTTACCATAATTTGTCTAGTTACTAATCATCTTTCATGCCTCCTACACAGTCCCAATTTCTCTGCCAATCCTCCCCTAACTGCCAGAGGCCACACTGACTCTTCACCTTCATAGATTGCTTTTGTAGTTGGAAGCAACAAACCAGTGGTAAACTCATTGTCCCCTATGTGGCTAATTAGTAAGTTCTTAAGAAAGTATGTTTGCTGATACATTCTGTATAGTGCAGTAAACTCGTGAATATGATACTGCATAAGTCATGGGCAATGTGTAAAGTGGATCAGCTATAATTGCTGTTCACCTTTGTGTTCCAAGACAGTAGGTTAGGAAGATTCGATAGGAGTCTACTGAATTGATGCATGGGCAGAAAGATGTATTTCATTGCATTTTGTGACAAGCAACTTCATGCCCCTTTTGTCAGATTATATTTTTTACAGTGGCAATAAATTGCAGTTTACGTATTTACAATCATTTCAAAGTCACTGATCCAGGTGGAATCCTAGATTCCTGACATTTGAAGGGAAACCTAAATTTCACTCTTTACTCAAGAAAGGTGATGAATGGTCTCTTCAAGGAAATGTAACTAATAGGCATAAATATATGGCAAGACTGAGATGACTCAAGCCTTAGAAAAGGGAACAGGAAGAAGGTTATAGGGAAATTTGTCCTTTATGCAAATAAGTAGCCAATTTAACCTAATCTTTTAGGTTGAGTCAATGGAATAGAAGTTAGGGTATCAATAGAATAGGTGAGATTGGAATATGAATAAGGAGCATTTTTATTAGAGAGAATAAATGAGAAAGAGAAGTAACAGGTATAGTAACTAACGTTGCTGAATGTCAGACTTGATTATTAAAAATTAGCTTTCAGATTACTACCAGGTGATCATATCAACTGGTAATAAGGGCAATCACTTTCTTCAATGTGTATTTATTTTTGAGAGAGAAGGGGGGGGCAGGGGTGGGGCAGAGAGAGAGGGAGACACAAAATCCAAAGCAGGCTCCAGGCTCTGAGCCGTCAGCACAGAGCCCGACGTGGGGCTTTAACCTACGAACTGTGAGATCGTGACCTGAGCCGAAGTCGGACACCCAACCGACTGAGCCACCCAGGCTACCCATGCTTAACTTTAAAAAAAAATTTTTTAATGTTTATTTATTTTTGACAGAGAGTGAGAGAGAGAGAGAGAGACAGAGAGAGAGCACATGAGCATGAGCAGGGGAGGGACAGAGAGAGAGGGAGACACAGAATCCGAAGCAGTTTCCAGGCTCTGAGCTGTCAGCACAGCTGGAATCCACAAGCCACGAGCTCATAACCTTAGCCGAAGTCAAATGCTTAACTGACTGAGCCCCCAGACGCCCCTGGGCAATCACTTTTAATGGTAGGGTTTATCTTTTCCCTTCTGGGTGTCTCAGGCACATAACATATAAATGCTGACTGTTGGAAACATTAGTTCTACATGATTCTCTTGAGTGCCATTTTGTCCTGAGTTTGGTATGAGCTGCATGGATTTGCTGAACAATAAATGAAAAGATGTTATGCCATGCCATTGCCTTCTGTTGCCATTTGGAGTCAGTCCCCTGAATGACTAGGAGAAGGAAGAACCAGTGCCCTTAAATCTAGGCCAGAATGAGCTAATTCCTATCACATTCACCATCTCCACAAGTGAAACATTTTATGATTTGAAGCACGACACAGACAATGCTGAGCACAGCGTGCAACACTGTGTGGGCAGCCTTCCCTTCCTCTCCAGCCTCTCTCAGTGCTGCTTCTCACCTCTCCACTTCCGTTCCTGGGGTTTCACAGCTACTTTTTTCATGAGGCTTACCTGTAATATGGTTCTTGGGCATTGAGTCCTAAGCTTCTTACAACTAAAACAGCGGCAGCCACAAGTCCCACGTGTTGTTTTGAACCTTTCCTGTAGCTCCCATGTTTTCTCCATTGTTAGTTGCATCTGTGTTTTTCCCTCCAGGCTTCTCAAGAGAAGTGTTTGTGTGTGTCATTCACTGTGATATCATCTGTAATGCCTGTCAAAGTGCCCTATGAAATAAGAATTGAATAAATAAATGCTTACTGGATTTAAATAATAATGCCAGGAAATCATAGAGTTTCAAAAGTCAGCTGATAACTCTTTTTGTTCTTTTCCCTCAAATGTTCACAAAGCTCAGAGATCACTTGCAAACACCATATCAAGTAATTGACTTCTGGTCATATATCTTCTAGGACCTTCTACTGCAATAGATTTGCCCTAAATCAGCTATGCTAGAATCATATTAAAACTTAACTTAAAGCCCTAAAGGAGTATTGAGAGTAAAGAAAAAACATTTTATTTTATTTTATTTTATTTTATTTTTATTTTTAATGTTTATTTATTTCTGAGAGAGACAGAGAGATACAGAGAGAGAGATGGAGCATGAGCAGGGGAGGGGCAGAGAGAGATGGAGACACAGAACCTGAAGTAGGCTCTAGGCTCTGAGCTGTCAGCACAGAGGCCGGATGTGGGCCTCGAACTCACAAACCATGAGATCATGACCTGTGCCAAAGTTGGTCACTTAACCGATTGAGCCACCCAGATGTCCCCCAAAAACACTTTATACTATGGACATAAATAGGCCATGGGAATCCAGCCTGGCTGTGCGGGCTCCCTGGGAGCAGTAAGGGGAGGTAAGATCAGACGCGGAGCCACAGCACTCCCATCTCCTATGGGTTGGGAAACAGGGCTAGATGCCCAGCACAAAAAAGAATGACAGAAGTCAGAAACCAGCAAGGAGTCTAGCTGGAAATCGGGTGCCTGGAAGGGTGGGGCATATCCACCTAACCTCTCCCCGGTGGTCCTCAATTGAAAAGGATGCAGCAAAGTTCCTTGGGCAGTTTTCTCAAATCTAATTACAAGTCTCTCCTGTCACCAAAGGACAGATTGGAATCTCTGGAGAGGAAGACCTAAGAGTAATATTTTGACACTTTCTCTTCATAATTCACAAATATGAATTAACATGTTTGTCTATCCGGTGCCCCATATTCACAGCTGTCTCAGGTAATAGCTAGCAAAGTAAACAAAGAAAATAAAGTGAGTATGAGACAGTTTCTCACAGTGGTTAAGTGCTAAGTTCCAGAGGGAACCCATGACAGATCCAGTCCCACCAGGTGGACCTGTGTGACCATAATAATATGTTTAGCCTGCTTGAAGTCCAGTTTTATTACCTACTGAGTAGAGGTCATTACCGAATCTGTTGCTGTGAGGACTGAATGGGATGACCTCTCCAAGGCACCTGACACAGCCTTGCACAGTCTACAGCTCTATGTGTTGGCTGCACATACTAAGAGCAAAATTAACTATAACCACAAGCAGAACACTGAGGCAGCACAGGGACTGTTCAGGGAAGGTCAGTGGTAGATTTCCTTAAGGAAATGGCCGTGGAGGCAGCACAGGCATCTCCAAGTTGTAGCCCTCTTCAAAACCAATAAGCCAGAGTCACTGGAGAGCTATTTGAGATCAAAGTACTATTTGCTCAGTATTTTATCCCCTGTAATTATCAAAACACTCAAGATGCACTTTTTTAATAAATAAAGAGCAAAGTTAATCCTTAGTGGACTATATGTTATGTCAGTACAGCATCCCCACTGGAGCAATGCTAAGCACAACAAAAGAAATCTGAGGTAGTAACTTGTAAAACAAGTCAGAGGTCCTGATCACAGGCTGTGAACTTCACGGCCAAGTTCTGTGTCACCTGAAACCATAGGAAATCACAAATTCCAGGATCCTTCTCCTTAGAATAAAAAAGGGAAAATCAGGTAGAGGTCCGAGAGATTAGTGATAATTACTGTTCAAATGGTCAGAGTTAGTCTTGTCCCCTCTTAAATGTAGGTTTCCGTTAAAAAGACATCTTGGCAAAACCAGAAAAGTTCGCCTATGCCCACTATGCACCACTTTGAGCCCCTCACTCATTTCTGCACAAGCCCTACTATTAAGACAAAGAAAAGTTTAGGTTATCTAGGACTCTGTATAACAATGTATCAGCACAATGTTATTAAACACTTATTCCAAATAGAATAGATTTCAATTACCCAGTCAGTGAACAAAGGTTTACTGAGGTTCTTCTTGCTTCTACCTGCTCACCACTTGGTTTAGGAAACCACTTACTGTGGAGGGAATTATTAAAATAATCATGAAAGATATTGAAATATGCAAAAAATAAGAGGGTTATTTATAATAATATTCAAATATTATTGAATGTTCAAAGTTTTATAAGTTGGAAATATATAACTTCTCTTTGATTTAAAAAAAAAATAATGTTTTTATTTACTTTTGAGACAGAGACAGACAGAGCAGGAGCGGGGGAGGAGCAGAGAGGGAGACACAGAATCCAAAGCAGGCTCCAGGCTCTGAGCTGTCAGCACAGAGCCCGACACAGGTCTCGAACTCATGGACTATGAGATCATGACCCAAGCTGAAGGCGGACGCTTAACCGACTGAACCACCCAGGCGCCCCAACTTTGCTTTGATTTTATAGACTTGAAAACATAGCTGTGGAAAGATATTTGACTGTCATTCTTTAATGAAATTTGAAGTATTGCAAATGCTACATGCATATATTCATCATCTAATACTTGAATATACTAAAATAATATCAGAATTTACATTCAGCATAACAGAACTGCAGAGACAGATAGGGAGAATTTTGTTAGTTCTAAACTATTCTGTGAAGAACTAGTCTTATCTCTGAGGACAGAATCTTTCCCATGCCCTTTGCACACACAGATTACACTTTAACTTTACTGGGTGTTCATTATGCGTAAAGGTCGATTAAGCCTCTGTGGGAAACTAAATTGTAGTAAAAACCCACTTCAACTGCTCTAATTAGAGATATTTAGGGCTTCCGGGTTAAGGGAATTTATACTTATTTTTTTCTAGATGCAACTTTCACAAAAGATTCATAAATTCAGTGATTTTTTTAAAAGAATACACAGGTTTCAACAAGTGATTTAGATTTTCTAGTGGTTGGTTAAAAATATATCATAATGTTTGTGGTCATTTTGCTGAGCCTTTTTATTAGCTAATTGTTTTAATGATAGCTATAATGTTGACCCAGGACACTGAAGATTACCAGATTTAATTCAGTCTTGCTTACATTTAACTGTTAGAAGTAGGGAAAGGATACTAGAGTGGAAATAGCTGATAAGAATTCAGCATCCATCAGTGTTGGTATTACATCATACTGGTGCATTTACAAGTGAGGGTCTAAGAGGTGATGGCATCATGTTGCCATGTTTATGACAACAAAGTAAACTTTCATGTGATGGAACTGAGTATTCCCTTTTGAAAGTAACCAAAATGAAATGTTACCCTAACACTGACTGATTATATCACTCTGTATAGATACCATTTAAGGGCAACTGTGAATTTTACACCTGACAAATATTGTTATGATGATTCTTCAAAGTATTATCATTGAACTATTCCACCACCATGGGCAAGACTAATGCTGGAGAAATGAGACTGGCCTAGGGCCACATTGAGAAATGACCTGGGGTGCTATTTCATTTGGTGTCCTGGTACATATCTGGAGTTCTAAAACACCACGGAGATGTTATAAACATGACCATCATAATAATGGCTAAAACACAGAGTGTTTGCTATGTGTCAGACACTTTTCTAAAGTATTTGCATATATTACCTTATTTAATACTTACAACTTCACAAGATATACATTATTATTATTATTATTGTTATTAACCATTATTATTATTTACACATTACAGGAAAGTGAAGCACAAGAGAAGATAAGTAACTTGTCCAAAAAGTATATTGTGTTTACCAGAATTCCTCCCAGGACAAGTATTCTCTATTTTTGGAAGGAACGCTTTGATCAGCCACTTGGTATAAGAAGCGAGATTACCATTCTCTCCTAAACACAACAAACACACACAAAAGACTGCCTTTAAACAGAATAAATGATCTTTAATTACCATTTCAAGAGGATGGGTCATGTTACCTGTGGGGATATGGGTTTGCTGAATAGAGTAGGCAAATTTTCTTCCAAAGCTAAAGTGATTAGAGCCACATTGCTCTCTTCACTCCCTTTAATTCAAAGCCTTGGGCATTGATAATGGAAACATTTCTACTGAATACATTGATCTCCTGATCAGAAATTCCGTAGGCTTTGTCACTGTTCTTTAGAGTAAGAATTTGATACCAGATGAGAAAAAGAAATGAAGAGAAGAAGGTATGATCTCGACTGTCAAATTTACTTTGTAAACTTCCCATAAATACAGAAATGTAAAAAGAAATAGCCCAATTTGAAAAGTAGAAAGTAAAAAAGTTTGAATAAAATTGAACAAAATCTCAGAAAACCATGGGACAAATTCAAATATATAAATATATATAGTAGTCACAGAACAAAAGGGAAAAAATAAAAGTAAAGTAAGTATAATTGCTTAAGGAAATAATAGCTGGGATTTCCCTGATTTGATGAAAGAAATTATTATATAGATGCAAACATTTCAAGGAATCCAAATGAGATAAACACAAAGATTTATACATGTAGATACAACACATTCAAGCCACTGAAAGTAAAAGACAGAGAGAATGTTGAAAGCAGCAAAAGAAGAATGATACATGTCATACTAGGGAACAACAATGTGATTAATAGCTGACTTCTCATCAGAGACAATGGAGACTGGAAGTCAGAGCAATGACATATTCAGAGCGCTGGAGAAAAAAAAAATCTGCCCACAAAGTAAAATTACCTTTCAAAAATGAAGGTGAAACAAAGAGTCATACATAAATAAGAACTAAGATAATTCATTTTCAACAGACCTGTCTTACAAGAAATACTAACAAAGTCTTTCAGGAGGAAAGAAAATGACACCATACGGTAACTTGAATCCACAGGAAAAAATGAAGAGTAAAAGCCTTGGAAAATAGGTGAGTAAATATAAAGGACCATATGTTTTAGAGTGAGTGTTTCCTGCCCCCCACATTAATATTTTGAGATTCTAGCCCCTGATATGATAGCATTAGGAGGTAGCAACTTTGGAAGATAATAGGTCACGAAAGTAGAACAATGGTGAGTGAACACGTGTCCTTATAAAAGAAACCCCAGAGAGCACAGTTGCCCTTTCCACCATGTGAAGACATGGCAAGAAGACAGTTGTCTGCGAAGTTGGAAGTAGCTCTTACCAGACACCAAATATGCCAGTGCCTGGGTCTTAGACTTTTTAGTCTCCAGAACTATGAGAAATAAATGTTTGTTGTTTATAAGCTACCTACTCTATGGTATTCTGTTACAGCAACCTGAACTATGACACTATATAAATATATATTTTCTCTTTTCTCCTTTTATTTTATTTTTAAAACATGTTTATATAAAGCAATAATTATAGCACTACTAGAGTAAATTTATAACATATATAAGTGTAATATATATTAATATTAGCACAAAGGACAGGAAGGAAATGGAGCTATATGAAAGCAAAGTTGCTATATTTTACCAGAATTACATTATTAACCTAAAGAAGATTCTGATAAGGTAAAATGTATATTATAATTTCAGGAGCAATCACTAAATAAACAACTCAAAAGGTACAGTTAATATCAACAGAAGAGTTTAAAAAAGGCACAAAGTAAAAACATTTGTAAAACAAACAGAAAAAGAAGACACGAAAGAAAGAAAAATGAAATGAGACATATAGGAAAAAAGAATAAAATGATAGATATAAATTCAAACAGAGCAATAATTATATTAAATATGAATGGACAAAATACTCTAAAAAGTATTGGCAAAAGGCAGGGATTGTCACACCAAATAAAGAAGCAAGATACAACCATATGTTGTCTGCAACAATATAGAGAAATAAATGGAAAGTAAACAGATGGAAAAAGACAAACGGCAAAATACCATCAAAACAACTGGAATCACTGCATTAATAACAGACTCAATAGACCATAACCAATATTCTTAGAAACAAAAAGAGTAATTTCATAATGATAAAATGCTTAGTTCATCAGGAAAATAAAAAAAAAATTATAAAGTTATATGCAGATGGCAACTGAGTTCCAAAATATGTGAAGCAAAAATTTATAGATCTGAAAATAAAAATAGACAATTCAATACTTACAGTGGCCTTTAATAGTCCTCTCTCAGTATTTGAAAGAATCAGATACAAAATCAGTATGAATAAAGGCTAATGCTAAAAACCAAATTGATGTAACTGGAATTTATAGAGCATTCTATCCAAAAAAAAGAATGAATCATATGCTAAATCATGTGTGACACAATGTGTGGTAACAGACTGATCATGTGCATAGTCATTGTGATATAAGGCAGTTTTTTTGCAGAATGACAACATTGGGTCTGTCCTGGATTTGAATTAGGCTTACTAAATTACTAGCTGTTAAATTTTGGACAGGCTATTCAACATCCCTGAGATTGCAAATGATATCTCCTACTTCACAGCTTGTTGAAATAATTCAAGACGATATATGTAAATAAAGCAGGAATTACTTAATAAAAGGTAACTACCATTGTTATTACCATGAACACTCAGCAGTAGCCTATTAGTAATTATTTACTTATTTTGCCTTATTAAGCAAGAAGTAGAAAATACCTTTTCTACTCTAAGCAATGAATAAAAAACAACGGAAACAAAAATTTGATATAGGAACAAAAAGCAATAGCAAAATATCTTCTCGTAGTTGAGAACACAAGCAAAGTGAAAGAGCCAATAAAGAAAGAAGTGAATAATCTCAAAGAAAAATGTTGGCTATTTTATACATTTAGGTAGAATGGAACTTTAAAATTGTCTCTTCTATCATCTTTGGAAGAAGTTATCAACTGAAGTTCTAGAGAATGCTCAAAGCACACAAACATACGTGAACATTTGTCCAAGCATGACTACCCCCACACAGACTTACTTCAAACATCCCTATGAGCAAAGCAGTTTACGTGGAATGGAATTTGTTTTTTACTAGACAAAAGTGTAGTCTGATTAAGTTAATATTCCAAATCTATCAATGGAAAAGTCAAGAGTACTAACTTGTGTAGCTGAATTATTTCAGCCACTCTTCTTTTTTTCTTTTAGCAAAAGAAACATAAATGGTAGAAAGGAACTTGGTAATGAAGAGGTTACAATTTTTTTAATGTTTATTTTATTTTTGAGAGAGAGATAGAGAGACAGAGAGCAGCAGGGGAAAGGCAGAGAGGGAAGGAGACACAGAATCTGAAGCAGCCTCCAGGCTCTGAGCTGTCAGCACAGTGCCCAATGCAGGCCTCGAAGCCACGAACCATGAGATTATGACCTGAGCTGAAGTTGGACACTCAACTGACTGAGCCACCCAGGTGCCCCTAAAGAGTTTAATACTAAACATATTTCCATCTATTGTGAGTCTTTGGGCCCAGGCACAGGATAAATCACTAGCCAAGATAATTCATACTATGGTTTTGAAGGCAAATGTTATTTTAGAATGACAAGAAAACAGATTTGTTTCCAAGTTCATAGTAAGTGGCAACAATTCCTTCATGCCTTCTACTTTTATACTTTTATTTGTGTAGTTGTACTAGGAAAATAATAGCTACATTTTACTGGGATTGAATAAGTAGATAAAAAACATCATGGCAAATATTCAGTAACAATTTAAGTATTAGTGAATTCCATGTTCACTGCAGGTAATTCATTAACATGAATATACATTCAGTTATCTCTCATCTTCTAAGAATTTCAAACAGTATACTACAGAACAACAAAAAGGTGAATTTTACTTCACTCCAGGGAATCAGATGTAATTTTCTATTTACCTTTGGACCTCAAACAGGAGAAGAAATGAATTTCCAAGTATTCTTAACCCTTACTCATAGAAAGGGGATTGAGACTATTTAATCAATTAGGTTTCCTAACAGTTATTATGTGGTTACCATGTCACAAAACAGGGTGCAAGAATTAGATTCAAGACATGTAAGAGAACAAAAATCCTCTAAAAGAAGACTTGGGTGCCTGGGTGGCTCAGTTGTTTAAGTGTCTGACCATTGCTGTTGCTGTTGTTTTAATGTTTATTTTTTATTTACTTTTGGAAGATAGAGGGGTGGGGGGGGGGGGGGAGAGGGAGACAGAGAATTCCAAGCAGTCTCTGCACTGCCAACACAGAGCCCAACGTAATGTTCAAACTCATGAACCATGAGATCATGACTTAAGTCAAAATCAAGAGTAGGATGCTTAACTGACCGAGCTACCCAGGTGCTCCAAGCATCCAACTCTTGATTTCAGCTCAGATCATAATCTCACAGGTCCATGAGTTCAAGCTCGTCATAGGGCTCCTCACTGTCAACACAGAGCCTGCTTGGGATTCTCTCTCTCTCTCCCTCCCTCTCTGCTCCCCAGTGGCTCACACCCTCGCTTTCAAAATAAATAAAAAACTTTAAAAAAAAAGCCTCCCTTGACTAGTAGTTTTATTGCATATTAATAGATGTTCTATGAAATAAAAAGGTCTCATGGATAAATAAGTTTAAAATAATAAGGTTAAAAAAGTTGAACTATTTTTTCTCTCTTATTTATTTTCCTTTATTTTTTTCTTGCTACAGTACGTATGTCAATTTTTTTTTTTTCAACATTTTTTATTTATTTTTGGGACAGAGAGAGAGACAGAGCATGAACGGGGGAGGGGCAGAGAGAGAGGGAGACACAGAATCGGAAACAGGCTCCAGGCTCCGAGCCATCAGCCCAGAGCCTGACGCGGGGCTCGAACTCACGGACCGCGAGATCGTGACCTGGCTGAAGTCGGACGCTTAACCGACTGCGCCACCCAGGCGCCCCCGTATGTCAATTTTTAATGAATGCATGTGCAGTGGGAATTTCCAAGAGGGAGATAGAGAATGCACTATCTTCCAAACTTGTTTGACTAATAAACCCAATTTTTCTGGATGATATTTTCAAAACTGTAGTTTGTGTCCAATTCTCTCTGTACACAAAAGGAAACTGCACTGCAGAGAAGTTACTCAAAATCACAGGTAATTGTAGGACTAGTATTAGGATCTGCATTTTCTGTGTCTAGAGGCAGAAATATTTTCATGACAATTCTCATTCTTCAGCTCATATCATAGTCTGTTTTCAGAAGAATTCCAACTTGTAAAATGTTAAGCCTTAAATTATCTTTATTATTATTATTTTTTTGAGAGAGAAGGAGAGAACAAGCATGGGAGGGACAGAGTTGGGGGGAGAGAGAGAGAGAGAATCCCAAGCAGGCTCTAAGTCAAGCTAAGAGCCAGACACAAGGCTGGATTACATGACCAAGAGATCATGACCTGAGCCAAAATCAAGAGTCAGATGCTTAATTAACTGAGCCACCTTGTTTGGTGCCTCAACCCTTAAATTATTTTTTTATATTACGATGAAATATATTGGGGTGCCTGGGTGGCTCTGTCAGTTAAGCGTCTGACTCTTAATCTTGGCTCAGGTCACAATCTCATGATTCATGAATTCAAGCCCTGCATCACACTCTGCTGACAGTGTGGAGATGGCTTGGGATTCTGTCTCTCCATCTCTCTCTCAGCCCTTCCCATTCTCTCTCTCTCTCTCTCTCAAAATAAATAAATAAACTTAAAAAATTCACTCTGTGCATTTATTGAGTTACCAATTAAATCAACTTCTCAAGAAAAGGAAAGTGGCTATAATTCTTTAATTTTGAAGATTGTCTTTTATCTTTGCTTCCTTTATGTGAATCCCTAATTTTTCACTTCTTTTCCTCCTACCATACTGTACCCTGCAGGGCATATTTCTGTTGCATATATAATCTCACATTAGGGAGAGTACTCTTCTAAATAGAGCAGGCCCAATATTAACTCCAATTAATTGTATTGGTCACAGGTTGCATAAGTGGTAAATTCAGTTCTCAGGATTAAGATAATTATTTCATGCACCAAACATTATACCACAGGTTTACACATATATATTTTTGTTTAATCATTATAACCACCTTACAGCATGGGTAATATTTTAGAATACATTTTATATATCAGAAAAGGAAACTTTAAAATTTTAAGGTAGTTGTCCAAGATTGTACCCTAGTAATTCCTGGGTTGCAGTTCAAACACTGGCAATAGGACTCCTGAGTTACACTCTGCCAACTCACCTTACTGTTGGCTTAGCTTTTAGGTAGGTGATACTGGCAGTTGAAATCAAGCCACCAAGACTAGAGTGCTTAATTTGATGTTATGACTAAGAGAAGAGAAATCATTACTGCAAGATGGACACCCAATCTGTCACTCAACACCATGTCAGTCTCACTTTTAGAAAAGCATCATTTTTATCTCTGTTTCCCTTAACCTCCAATCAAAGATGATGATTATATCCAATATCAATAACTTCCAAGTACATTGTAAATGATCAAGTAAGGATGAATATTCAGCTGCGTAATCAGTAAATACTGAGTTGTGACAATTTTAATAGCCCACCAGTAGGCAGAAAACATTTGAACTGAAGATATGAAAGATGACTTTTATGGATTGATATGTTGTTGAGTGCAGAAGAATGAATTCAAAACCACATTTGAGTATTTGAGAAATGGTCACTGCTCTTCTAATAAACATGTAACCAGCTCTCATATTTAAGGTGCCATTTTCACTTAAAGTAACAGTGTTTTTGCATACAGCTTATTGTTAGTTTGCCCTTCCAGATTCATCATCAGCCTCTCTGTGCCCTACTCTGCGCCTTGGGAGGTGACTTCCAAGGGCTGCTGTCATTAAGCTCCCCTGCTGTCTGGCTTCATGTCTACCCTCTGGGAGGCACTGCCTGGGGTCAGAAGGTAGGAACAGAAGTAGGGCAAGGAATTTATTCCCTTTTCTGCTTCTGTATGTTGTTTGGTCCTTTCCTCTCATCTATAGGCACAGCTCCCTTCAGAGCAACATATCCTGTGGGTTCAGCTAACTGCTCCCTCTACTTGACATTTTATACCTAAAAGTGGTAACTTCTTTTCATTTTTACAAGCCTGTGCCTCTGGCTGGTTTCCTTATTCCTGTCCACACCTCTGTAAACATCCCCTCCATTTAACCCTTGAGATATCCCCTTGACTAAGGCATCTGCATTCCAGCTGGGCCCTGACATACCTTGCTTAAAAAAAAAAAAAAAAAAAAAAAAACAATAAACAAACAATGAAACCACACTCCTCTCCACAGTGGAAATGGCTTCTCACCACAATGCAGCAAAAATAATGTACTCACTGTACAATCTCTGAGGGTTTTGCTCATCTCCCTTGTGTTCAACAGCTATACCTGTGACCCACCTGAAAGCCTGTAGACTATTTCCCAACCCATTTGGTATAAATATTTGTTATAAAGGACTGAATTGTAAGAAATATATTCCTGAATGAGAAGTTTTGATGCCTTAACTGAGACATGGATTAAGAATTAAAGAGAAAATACTTCCAGTCACCAGGAACAGTGTTCTTTTGTTTCCTTTTGAATCAGTCAGAAAGTAATTTCTTTTTGATAGTTGAAATCATTTACTAAGAATTATTATGTCTTAATTTCAGAGACAATCATTTTAATAATTAATATAGTCCTTTTATCTTAGTTTTATCAACTATAGATGTAAGAGAGATATTCCCAATTTCAACACTATTTTAAGGAAGTGAGAAAAGGGAAAAGGAGAAGATCAAACACAAAGGAAACTGGCATCCTCCTACACAGCATAGTGTTGAAGGTTTTTTTTCAGACTCTGTTGAAGGAAAATGTAAAAACCATGAGACACTCATTTAAAGCAACACATAAAAACCAAAGTAAGGACATGAATAAAATCTTCAAAAATTAGTATAGATGTTTATTGTTGAATATAAGGAAATAATGACAGCTTTTCAAGATCTTATAGGTAATATGGCAAATAATTAGATATTAATAAAAACGTTAATGTGGAATTTTATTTCAGTTACTGTCTTTTATAATTTTAATCATTCAAACATTTATCTTTTGAGAACTTTCAGCTCCTTTTAATGTTATTAGGATCACTCACGATGATTAGTAGGAAGAAACTAATATAATAATAATAACATTTATGAGGCATTTACTATGAACCAAGAACTATGCTATATGGTTTATATACACTAACTTATCCTCCAAGTGACTAATTCGGTTGGCGTTTACTGAGCACTTAGCAAAAACCAGATACAGTTCTACATGTTTTGTATACACTAACTCATTCAACCCTATGTCAAACATATGAGATGGGTACAGACCAGAGCACTAAGGCAGAGACAGGTTAAGCAATGTGCTCAAGGTTACACATCTGTTAAGTGGTGTAGCTGTAATATATGCACCCAAGGACCACTTCAGAAGTCATTCGTTTAAACACTCCGTTTTTATCATTCCCATTTTACAATGGGGTGAATGTTTAAAAATTAAATAATTTGTCTAAGTCACAAAGCTAATAAGTAGTTGCATTTGTTTACTAGGGCTATCATAACAAAATGCCATAATCTGAGTGGTTTAAACAACAGAAATTTATTGTCTCAAAATTCTGGAAGCTACAAGTACAAAATCAAGATGTTGGCAGAGTTAGTTCATCTGTGAGGGAAGTTCTATTCCAGGTCTCTCTCCTTGGCTCATATATGTCTGTCTTTATGTTCACATGACATTCTCCCTGTACGGGTGTCTGTCTCCAGATTTCTCCTTTTTTTACAGATACCAGTCAAAGGAGGTTAGGGCCCATCCTAATGACCCCATCTTAACTTGATTATCTCTGTAAAGACCCTAACTGCAAATAAAGTTCATTCTGAGGGACTGGAGGTTAGGACTTCAATATAAGTTTGGGGGTAGGACACAATTTGAACCATAACAGTAATTTGAACTATAGCTAAAATCTAAATTCACTCTCAAGTTTCTGGCAATGCAATTAGACAACAGAAAACCTTTCTCTCAGCAAGTCAAATAGAAATATCACTTACTTACAATCTCAGGATCCAAAGATGCACAGTGACCAGTGGCAGAGAGGAGCCCAGACAATTGTCCTCCACTCTCCCTTAACTGGGACACCATGTTCTTTCTGGAACACTATGACATATATATTAGGACCCTAATTCTCCAAATGAAGGAAGGAGTAGATGAATGGAATGACCATTTCTCTTCTATCAGTTGCAGACCTCTCTTCGAGCAACAAATTCTGAGAATCTATCTAAACTGCACATCTCTGCTCTTAAATCACTTTATCAATAATCACAATGCTGGACCCATGATAGGTCTACCAAGAGTTGTTGCCACACGTATAAAAACAACCTATATTATACGTCAGCCAAAACCCTAGTAGGATTAAACAGCTTTAAATTAACTCAACTTGTCTTAGCATTTCATGACTGAATAAATATGAAACAGAGAAAAAACATTCTTTTTATAGTAATGGACTTAAAATCTTAATTTTTTATTTTCTCAAATAAAAGACAGCTTTTCAATAGTCAGCAATGAGAACATGTGGTTCTAGGGGTGTAAAAAGCAGATGTTCCTTTATGCAAAAACAGAGACCACAGGGCTGTAATATTCCCCTTAATATCATTTTTTCATTTCCATTGTGTATAAACTATAATTTTAGAAGAAAAAAGAATGAGTTCAATGCTGAGCCAGTATTTTTTAAGTTTCATATTAGCAAGCTTATTCTATAAGATTAGTCTTGGATATTCCATAAAACCTAAAGTAATTCTTTAAATCCAGCCCTGAAGCAGGAGGTATACTTAGCACATACATTTTCAATAGTGCTGTAGTTGCTCCTTAGCAAATGTGAAAATGTGATTGTGTGTCTTAATTATGGTATAATAATGATGATGATGGTGAGGATGATGATGATGATGATGATGATGATGATGATGATGTTGTTGATGATGATGTTGATGATAAACACTGTGAGAACCCAAAGCCAAAAGTGAGCATTTGATGCTGTTTTCTGGAAACTTTGCCCATATCTAGAATATTTAGGCACTGTTTATTCATTTTATCTAATGGACCTATTTCTTAAAGGAATTATGTGTTATAGTTCTCAGTGTTCCTATTTTACAGGTGAAGAGAATGAGACCCAAAAAGCTAAGTTACAGCCTAGGGAATGGTATTACGTGGGAAAATCAGTATCTGCAACCTAATTCCTCTTTCCTGGTACCTCTACTATGGTAAAAAGTGCCAGAGAGACAGCTAGGCAGGAAGGGCTAGCATTTGAATGCTGAAGAAAAGGATCCATTGGATCCAGTAGACAAGGGGCTCAATCTCAGGACTTGTGGCTCAAACAGGAGAGGTCAATTTTGAGCAAGTTCTCAGAATTAAGCATACACTTGGCATCAGGAACAGCACTGGTGAGCAGACCTGCTGAGCTCTGTGCCTCACTTTTATTTTGCCTGGTTCAAATTGCCTGCAGGTAGTCCTTGATCTGTAGATACTGACTGTGACTTCATGAGGCTAATGAGCCTTTTAGGTGATCCTTTTCTTTCAGAAAAGAAAGGGATAGAAATACAAGCATTAAACCATGACTTTCCCTAAATTAAGCAGGGCAGAGTTGGCGACTTGGTTACATGGCATTCTTGGCACCCTTCCTGCACCAGGACTAATCTCCCCAAAAAGTCATCTCTTTCTGAGAACCTAAAATCTGGATTAAACTGTTTCCTGGTCTTTCCAAATCTACTGCACGTCTACGGTAAGATTTCAAGTACTGACCATCTTGAACATCCTGGCATTCCAACCCTTTTCCTATGTGTTCATTTGTTCATATATTTGCTAGAAACTTTGCAAAAATGAACATACTGTTTTCAAAAAACAGTAGGCAAATAAATTTTTACTAAATAGGACATATGGTACTTCCTAGGCAAAATAGTGTTTGGATGGTTGTGATGTGTCTTATAAATTCAGGTTTATAATTTATAAAGAAATTACTTGTAAATAACTTAAAATGTAGATACTTATAATATTTAGAAATTCATGTTTATAAAAACAAAAGTATTTTTAATTAAAATACATTCATTATATTGTTTTAGTCTCAAACCAGTTAAATACATACATCTTCTTCCAGTTAGAAGGATTTATGATGGCTCTTTGTCCTGACAGAAGCCTGGGTCAGTAAGAAAGCTATGTGCCTATTGCCCCTGCATGGTGTGTACACTGATTTTTTTTCTTCTTATAAGAAGTGCTCATTTCAGCATCTCTGTCAAGATCCACTGCCCCCCTTCAATTACAATATAGTGATTAAGAATGAAAAGAAAACCTTAAGGATAACTCATCTGTTCTTTAGATTTTTAAGTTGTTCATTCAACCGAAAGGTGATTTTGCAACAGATGGAGTGAGGCAAGTTATTGATGCAGCGTTTGGTTCCAGAGGCAATTCAGTCCTTTCTATTTAATTCACATTGGTCTTGTGCATGAAAGACCCAAGAACTTCTCTGACAGTTTCCATTGTCTTATAGTAATTTAATGAAACAATCCTGACTAAGCAAGTCTAAGTGGGAAGAAGAAAGTAAGCACTTTTGCCCAAATAACAAAATGTATAAGATAGGTTTTTTTTTCATTGGGTGGGGCGTATTGTCCTGTTTTGTTTTGTTTTGTTTTGTTTTGTTTTGAAGTAAAGTAGGGAAAACCCAACTCAAAGGGAAATGGAAGGGCTATTCACACTTTGGAGTTAAAAGAGTCATAAAGTAAAACAATTTTTTGGATCAAAGCTGCTTTGCCTGCACATAGCAGAGGCCCATGCAGCCAGTTCAAAGATGTCAGATCTCACTGATGTCACATGAAAATGTGATGTTAGGCATCGCTGGGCAAAAGGGGAAACTTAGCTGCAAAAGGGTACCACTGAATTTCCCCCTCCATTCCTCTTTGCCTCTGCCTGACCTCTCTCTTCTCATTTTTCTCCCTGTTTTTGCTCACATTAGCATTTTCCTATCTCTTCTCATACTTGGCTTTAACTTGTCAGGATTCCAGCCTTAACCCAGCATGATCGTTCATGTTAATCTTCCCATTCCCAAATACCTACAAAAGGAATGTTATTGGACCAACTAGAAACAGATGTGCATATCTGAAGTAGCTGTTGTAGGGAAATGGATCACAGGACACAAATCTGACTACCGCATTTTAGGTGGGAAGAAAAAATGTTTCTATACCCTTCAAGATTCTTCTACCTGGTCTAAGAATTAAATTGACATGAGACAGATTAACAGGAGGGAGCACATGGAGGCTCAATAATGAAACTGAGAACCAAAGAAATGACAAAGGCAGGAGGTTTTTATACTTTTTAGACACAGAGATATAAATCTCTGAGAAATTGACAGGGCAAAGAAAACTTATGTTTGGGAGCTTCAATTAGTAAGGAATTCTAAATAAAATTTGGGCTGGGGTAGTAAATTAGAAAAAGTGGCAAAATTTGCTTATATAGCCTTCTTGGCTCTGAGTTTCCTATCTCTGATGATAAGAAGTCTCTTTATCTCTTGGTACAGAATTGGTACTTTTCACATGGGAGATTTATTTGCTGCTTGCAGGGGGTCAGAGGGGGGCCAGATGTTCTTCTTGCACCGGCTGTTCCTTAATTAACTTTAATTCAGAATCATCAATATGCCATTATTGCATATTTTGGGGCAGCCTGCCCTGGGCCTCTACAGTGTACTGATATGTGGTTGCTATAAATGTTTTAATTCAAGAAATGTTTAAAAAAAAAAAAAGCTCAGAAAATGCACCTCCTACAATATCTGCTACATTGAGGAGTCACAAGCATCAAGTTTAAGTCACCTCTTATCTCCAAAGAGAGACAATTACTGCCTTCTGTGTCATCAATGATGGGGAACATCTCTACCTTGTATCTTCACCCTGTTGCACTGTGCAGCAGTCTCTCCTCTACCTGCAGTGGCTAAAAGAGCTACAGCACAACTATTGTGGCCTGACATAATTCACACCTAACAATCTGGTTGTATGGTCTTGATTAAAAACACTTCACCTATTATTCCGTTTCGTGGAGGGTGGAGTGGGGATAGAGATATTAAACTAAATGATCTCTGAGATTCCCTCCAGATCATATGTGTTTGTGAAATGCTTTGCTCTCAGTCATTTTGATAGATTCAGTATTAAACTTGGTTTGGTAAATGTCAGAGAAATGACTACAGCTTCTCTGTTTGTAAAATGGTGTATTTCCTAGTTAGCTCTCTCCCATCTCATGGCACTTTATCCCATACTGAACATCACCAGTATCACAACTTCTAGTGGTGTGAGCATGTCAACAACTTTCCTCTGTGTCCCTGTTGCTGTTCTCTTAATCAATGATGCCCTTTTCACCTTTTCCTGCTATTGAAATTCTACCTATATGTCAAGGCCCAGTTAAAACATCACCTCCTCTCTGCAGCCTTCCCTGACAACAAGAATTAATTGCCCTTTCTTCCAAGGCACAAGTTACTAATGCATCTCTTCTAGCATGAATTTCAACTGGGATTGAAACAGCACTTATTTGGTAATTTATTTTATATTACTTACTGAGTCACAATGCTTTAAGTACATGGATTCTTTCTTAGACATCTTTGTAACCCCATTAGTACCTAGAAAAGCATTTAGAATCTGCACTGAATGGATGTATAAATGAATGAATGAATGACTATTCATTAAATAAAAATATCTAAAATTAAGAATCCAGCATTCTTGAAAATAAAAAATTTTACAAACGATAACATTTTGGAAATCCTTTCACAGTATAATGAGGAATTAATTTTTATAACTTTTAAATCTGATAATGGTCACCAATCCAAGTAACTGGGCCAACAGGAAATCAGTTTAATAATCTTTTTCTCCACTTTTATGGCTTTATATTCAAATATTCAGTGTTTAAAATAAATTTCCTTTGCCCATTGTCATGCATCATCATGAAATTCAGTGGAAATATTTTGTTCTATACTTGGAATCCTCTAAAAGGTGAATTTTCTATCTATCCTGCCTTTTATGCCTTCTCTCTAATGATGGGCACCTCACCTTGCTGTGTTTTCTGACTTTATCCTCAACATCATTTAAATACTTCCACTAGTTTCATCTTGTAAAAATGTGGCATGGTCTGCATGCATGAGTGTGATATTGTCTCCCATGCTGACTTGGACTCCATGGCTGCATATAGATAGTTTATAAAGACAAGTTATATCCTTCTTTTGGGTGTTGCTCAATTACATGAATGCATGTCCTAAGATCTTGGTCTGGAATTAAGAGTCTCTTCTGAGGGTTATTTGGAAAATATCAACACTTCAGTATGTGGGTTTGTAATCAGTCTCTTAATTTTCTGTATCTGATCCCTATGACTGCTTGACTAAAAACAGATAAGCAAAAGATGGTTCATAGCAAGAGGAAGTTTCTCTGTGATTTCTCAAATCAAGAACTTCTCCAAACCAACTGAAAACTGAGTTTCTCCCAAGAATACTACTACTTGTATTATTCTGTCTTCATAGTTCTATTGTTTTCTGTCTTCCATTCTGGAACTAGTAAAAAAGTGAGATAAGTTTTGAGAATAACTGTTACCTTCCTTGAAAATACTTCACAGTAGGAGCGCCTGTGTGTTTCAGGCTGGTAAGCATTCACCTCTTGATTTTGGCGCAGGTCATGAACTCACAGTTTGTGAGACGAGTCCTGCCACTGGGCTCCACCTGACAGTGTGGAGCCTGCTTGGGATTCTCTTGCTCTCCCTCTCTATGTCCCTCCCCCACTCACTCTCACTCTCTCTCAAAAATAAATTAATAAACTTAAAAAAATACTTCAAAGTAAAATAAAGTCTTATCTAGTTGAACTGGTTTATGTTAATATAGTTGGAATTGGGGAAAGAACAATGATATTTTAATGTTTCTTCTAGTTTTGTGATTCTATGTTTTAAAGACATGAAAATAGTTTAGCTACTTCAAAAATATCAGAGATTCATAAGTGAGACAAGTTAGCTCCAAAGAACTTGAAATTGAGATGGCTCTTTGAACATGCCAGCAATGAACAGATACGATTAATCATGTGGGGGGGTATACTAAAAGATCATTAAATGTATCACACACACACACACACACACACACACACACACACACACACAAACAAAACAAAACAAAACAAAACAAAACAAAACAAAACAAAAAGAAACAACTCTGTGAATCCCCCAAGGTAATCTGGAAATCATCTCCAGTAAACAGAACTAAGGCATATCTGTAGTTGCTGTTGTCAGAAACTTCATTACTTGTATTGCCCTCCATAGGAAATGAAAAAAGAAAAAAAAAAGATATGAACAGGGAAAATGATCAGCCTGTCCATGAGAAATGGGAAGCCCACAGAATTAATAGCAAGTATTGTTTACATGGCACCCTCCATTAATGAGACCACCCTGGGGAGATGCTGGCACAGGCATCTGGGGCAGGGAGTACTCTGTGGTGTGAAAGAAGTCACTGGCACCAACACATTCTAAACAGAACGTACTCACTATTATTTATCTGCCTCTGCATTCATTCAACTCTCACTAAAACCACTTTCTAATTATTAACTTGACAGTAATAGAAGAGTTTACCTAAACAAGTGACTTGAATATTCCAATTAATGAAAATCATCACTCACTGTAAATTAATGCATCTATCTTAATTTATCCATCAGTTTCCCCTATAAATTTAGTTAAAATAAATTGTTCTGAATCTAAACACCAAAAAGTGTCCTGATAAAGATATAATGTGGACATGCTGAACCTCAGAAAAAATGAATAACCGTATTGCCAAGCATGAAGACTGTCCAACCATCTATTACTAGTAAAAGAAACTCATCATTAACCTCTTTGTCTTTTAAATGTTACATTGAAGTATAATATACATTGATGGGATTTCAGGTAGTTTTTGATCTGGTGCTATTACAGATGGTGCTGCTTTCAGGACGTTGGGGGTATATTTCAGGAGCAGAGGGACTAAGGCTGGGTATGACCTGCTTTGGTAGCTGCTACCAAAACAGTTCTTTCAAGGAGTTGTACAGGTTTCATTCTCATCAGCAATATGGGTTGCAATTACTACATAACTTCATCAGTGCTTTATTATCTTCTTTCAATCTACAATAAATAGTGTGGCTCTCTGTGTTTACCTAGTACATTGATTTCTTATGAATATTTTTAAATCAAAGAGTTATGAACTAAGAATGTAATTTGTTGCATCAAATACTGTATTAAATTAGCATCGCTGTATGAGCTCTCATGATGTATTTCAGTAAGTGATGCAGACACTTAGGTAAACAAATCTATTCCAACGAATCAATGGCAAATAACAAGTAACAACAATAATTTCCTAGCAACTAGAGTTTTAATGCAAAATGGATAATCCAAAAACTTCATTCATTTCTTCAAAGTAGAGGAGAAATAATTTTTACCACACTATAAAATATGAAACTCATTTATACAAAAAATGATTCCAGGAACTTTGATTAGAAAGTTTAAAAGTCCCTAATGAAAATTTCTGTTTGGTTTGACAGTGATTAAAAAAAATACCATCATTCAGATCCTAGCTGTCTAAGAATAAAAAGTTCTTGTCTCTGAAAATGATTTTTTTGGGAAAAAAATGTTAAGAAAATTATGCAAATATGCAGAAAGTGGGAAAGACAAGATTTTAAGCCTCTTAATATGACTGAAGACTGCATTTTCAAACCAAACTCAGCTTTTATAGCTATTATTCTATTAATCTAAAAACAATGACAAAATAAACAAAAAATATTATGTGCCCACCAGTTTTCTGATGTTAACCTGAAACAACTGTGACCTCTGCTGTCCACATGTGTTTGCACGTTCAAATTGTCAATGCAAAGCTCAGCATCATTACTGAAAATTCTTTGAGTTTCTAGTGAAAAAGGCTACTAGGAAAACCGATGCAAAGTCTAAAAATATGCCTCTGATTCTGAAGAAATGGACAATTCAGTAAATTCGGAGGGAAGAACAAATGTGTCAGTATAAAATAGCTCTGCTTTTCCTGGAAGCTTCCCTGTAAACTAGTTGTAGACACTGTGCCTGCCCTACTTCAGCCCGCATGTATGAATGGAGTAGACTGTAATGTAGAAAGAATGGCTCGAGATATTGTTTAAAAAGACTTATTAAGACATATTGTCACTGATAATTGCAACCTCTATTTTTATTGATTCTTCAGATTTCTTAGTGTAAACTCAGGAATTAATGCAAGTTTCCCCATGTACAGAAAAATATACTTAGTTGTAGATTAAGCATACTAATAGGTCCTCCCGATATCTAGGTGGCACTTTAATGTAACATTTAATGAGAAAGATTAACTGGGCATCTCATTAGACCAAAGCAGTGTTTATTTACATATGCAGTTTGGGATGAAGGATGTAGAAAAAGGGAATTTATTATTATTATTATTATTATTATTATTGAGCATTTCCTATATGACAGTCACTGTTATAAGTGCTTTATATGTATTTTCTCAAGCTAGTACTTGGGGCATTATGACCTATTGATTATTATCCAAATTTCAGACAGTCTAAGTAAAACTGTCCAAGGTTACATGGAAATTGAGTAGTAGAGCCAGGACCCAAGAGCAAGTCTACCTGACTCCACAGCATAGACTCTCGTATAAAACCATCCTGCCTCCCACATCCTACTGTATTTAGGATTCAGAACAGAGCACAGAGATCAGTTGTAACAAATGCACCACTCATGGGAGATGTTGATAAGGTGGGAAGCTGTGCATGTGTGGGGGGCAGGAGCTAAATGGGAAACCTCTTTACCTTCCTCTCAATTTTGCTGTGAACCTAAAACTGATCTAAACAACAAAGTCTTTTTTTTAAAAAATAGCACATAGAAACAGGAAGAAAAAGACAACTTTGTCAAAGATCAATAGGACATATTTTCCTAACTCTATGAATTAAATAGAACAAATATTTATTTATTGCCACTATGTAACTAGAACTTTGTGTTATTCTAGAGAGAAGTTAAAGTGTGAAGACATGTCACAAAAGGCAAAGTACAAGAATAGGTAATTTCCTAAGAGGAGAAAAACTTAATAAATCCTGGGAAACACATTCAATGTCATTATTATTAAAATATTGGATCAAGTAATAACGAGTTAGCAGTTTTTATTTTTCATATTGGCAAAAGTTAACATTTGGCCCTAGTAAGTATTGGCAAGGATATATGGAAATTGGTTGTGCTATATATAGCTAGTAGGACTCTAAAATGGTTCAGCCTGTTGTGAGTTGGGGAAGCAATTTCGCAAAGTCTAATAAAATTAAAAAGGAATAATCTTATGACTTAGCATTTTCATTTCTGGTAACATACCCTTAGAGGAATTTTTATACAGAACCTTGTGCAAGATGCATACATAAACATATTTTGCAGCATTTTTGTCATATTAAAGAAATAGGAACAACTTAGAAATTCAGCATTCAGGAACAGATAAATTAAATATGGCCTATTCATATAATGAAATACTAAACACCAATTAAAAGGCATGAACTATATAAAAAATATAATGTTGCAGAAAAGAAGCAGATGCAAAATAACATGTCTAGTGTAATAGTGATCTTATTTACCTGAACATGATGTGAATGGCTTCTCCTAGAACTATGTGGTGCTTTTACTAGTATTTATGGAGGTTTTTCAGATAGGTATTATTAATACATAAATGGTAGATTGATTGATCAATAGATAGATGGATAGATAGATAGATAGATAGATAGATAGATAGATAGATAGAATCTGTGTTTGCATGTGCCTGAGTGTGTATCTATGTATAGATGGTATTATTTACACATCTGTATTTATCTCTATATCTATCTGTTCACAAGAGAATAATGATGACCAGAAGAAAACAAACCAAGTTCACAATAGGAATGCCCTAGGAATAGACCTAAGTGATTCGAAACTAACAGTGGTTGATAAAAGGAACTTTAGTTTTATTTGTAACATTTTAATTTTCTTTAGGAAATGGTAGTAACAAAACTAATGAAATATTAATGCTATTCTGGGTGGTAGAACTGTTTGTAGTTATTTTTATTCATTCATCCAAAACGTATGCTATAGTACCTACAATATGCCAGCCATTCTCTCTTGGTGGTGTGAATAGAGAAGCTCAAGTCTCATATTCTGGTTTTTTTATATTATTAATTTTACTCTTATGTATTTTATTATCAAAAATTCAAAAACAAAATATTTTCAAAGAGATAAGACATCTTTGTCACCAAAATACACCTACAATGGAATGAGAAAAAGCTGACTTCTATAAAACAAACCACGGAAAAGAAGGAAAGAACATTTATGACAGTTAGTACATGGATAGGCATTTGTGAACTGAGGAACCTACCTTTCTGGCTTACTTGAATTCCAGCCATCCCCCACCTCAACCTGGTTTCAGGCTTTGAAAACGGAAAATCAGGGCCAGGAAAATTACTGTTAAGCATTTTATGCTGCTATTTTATGGCATCACCAGCTCCTACCAACCTGCTAATGAGCACTCTCAGAGCTTGATGTTTGTTTTTTTCTTTTTCCTCAGCACTTTAAAATGTGTCATTCTACTGTCCAATTGCCCAATGCTTTGCATAATTTCTGAAAAGGAATCTGTAGTAAGTCTTTTTCTTCTTCCTCCCCTTCCTCCTCCTCCTCCTCCTCCTCCTCCTCCTCCTCCTCCTCCTCCTCCTCCTCCTCCTCCTCCTCCTCCTCCTCCTCCTTCTTCTTCTTCTTCTTCTTCTTCTTCTTCTTCTTCTTCTTCTTCTTCTTCTTCTTCTTCTTCTTCCAGAGCGAGCAAGAGAACATGAGTGGGAGAGAGGGGCAGAGAGAGAGAGAGACAATCTCAAGCAGGCTGCACACAGAGGCCAACATGGGGCTCCATATGACAATCCGGGAATCAGGACCTGAGCCAAAATCAAGAGTTGGATGCTCAACCAACTGAGCCACCCTGGTGCCTCTGTAGTAATTTTTATCTTTTTTTTCTCTCTGTGTATGCTTATTTTTCTCCAGTTGCTTTTAATATTGTTTTCTTTATCATTGAATTGCAGCAGTTTGATGGTGGTGTGCTTTGATGTGGTATTCTTTGTGTTTATCCTACTTGGGTTCATGAGCTTTGTAGATCTGGATGATTATCAGCCATTATTTCTCAGAAGATTTTTTTTCCTCTCCCCCACTCACTCTGGGACTTCAATTACACAAATATTATGTTGCTTGATAATTTCTTATAACTCTTCAAGTCTCGGTGGGTTTTTGTCATCCCAATCACATTATTTTCCAGTTTTCATTTTGGATTATTTCTATTCTTATGCATTCAAATTAACTGATTTTCTTGTGCAGTGTCAAATCTGCTGTTAATTTTATACAAAGAGATTTCACTTCAGATATTGTACTTTTCATCTCCAGAAGTTGCAATTGGTTGTTTCAATTTTCCATCTCTCTCTTCATTATGTTTACATTTGGTTTACATATTTGAGACTATAGAGCATGCTTACAATAGCTGTGTTAGTTTTCTTTTTTATATATACTAATTTTTCTGGTTATTGGCCATATTCTCTGCTTTTTTATATATCTAGAAGTTTTTATTTGAATGATGAACATTTTATATTATTTCCTGCTAGATTTTGGGGAGGAGGGGATAGGAAGTTAAATTACTGAAGATCAGTTTGATTCTTTCACATATTTTTTGTTCTTTTAATTTTTTAAAAACCTTTTGTTTGTTTTTAAAATGATTATTTGAGAAAGAGAGAGAGAGAGAGAGAGAGCACACGTGGGGGAAGGACAAAGAGTGAGAGAGGCACAGAATCTGAAGCAGGCTCCAGGCTCTGGGCTGATAGTTGGGCTCAAACCCACAAACCATGAGATCATGACCTGAGCTGAAGTCAGACACTTAACTGACTGAGCCACTGACATGTCCCCTTTCACACCTTATTAAAAACTTTATTTTAAGGAAACTCAAGTAAAGACTACTCTTGGATTAATTTAATTCCACTTCTATGTCATGACCCTTCTGCAGTCTCTACTGAATGCCCAATATATTAAATAAGATCTCTCAACTTTGGCTGGTAGGAACTCAAATGATTCCCAGTCCTCTGTGAAATCCAGGAATTGTTTAGCTTTCAGATTCTTTCCATAGAACTTGTCCTTTCCTGTCTTCATAGGGTGCCTATGCATTCTCAGATTAACATTCACCTAAAACGTCAAAGGGAACCCTATGCAGGTTTCTGGCACTCTTTCTCTGGCCAGCTCTCTCCTACTGGGTACTATGCCCTCAAAACTCTTCCCAGAACTCCATTCTCTGTATCTGTTGTTTAGATTCTCACTTTCTCCATCACAGTCTGCAACTTACCTCTAGATACAAAGTCTGGCTTACATAGGGACATGTACATATTTTTTTATATTGAGTTGTATAAGTCCTTTATATATTTTTCATATTAACTCTTTATCAGAATATCATTTAAAAATATCTTCTCACATACAGTAAATTGCCTTTTCATTTTGATGATGATTTCCTTCACTGCACAAAAGCTTTTTATTCTGATGTAGTCTCAAGAGTTTAATTTTGTTTTCATTTCCCTTGCCTGAGGAAACATATCTAGAAAAATGTTGCAATGGCCAATATCAAAGAAATTAGTAGTGTTGAATTTTAAATGTGTATTTTCAATCACTCATTTTCCAACAGTGCAGACCCAAGGAGGCAAATATTTTAGTTTAATCAGAGTTAAAGTTTCATTTTGGTGACCCAGAATTATATGGCTTTCTATTTCATTCGCTAATTTGTTAATTTATATGTTCATTCCCTTGCCGTATATATTCATGTTCCCTATAATAGATGATAGATAGATAGATAGATAGATAGATGATATAGATATAGATACTCTCTTTCTTTCTCTCTTTCTTAGAGAGAGAAAAAAATATATATCTCCAAGGTAATGTACACCATAACTTAATTTGTTTCTTTTGTGTCTTTTGTATGCTCAAGGATTGTATCCTGAAGCATGCCCAAATTTCACCTTTGAGCTGGATATTTTAAATAACTTAACTGTATAATTCTCATATTTTTTACTTTTTCAACTTGGCCCATTTGTGTCTAAGAGGAATTACAACCTGAAGAAAATATATATATTTTGCCTCTGATACTACTCTGATAATTTCAGCAAATCAAATAAAGCACATGATGTTCATTTTAAAGTTGGTGTATTTTATTTTCAGAACAGGATTTTTAATCCATGGTAGAATATGTTTATCATTAAATACTCACAGATTGTTTTGCTACCATTGCCTATTACTTTTACTGGTTACACACCAGAAATTTACTATACAATCATTGTGAAAATATCAAGGGACACAGCTACACCAACGCATTATTACATTACACATTCTTTGGGTATTATCTCATCTGTTTCTTTAAAAGTGATGTAGCATAGCAGTCTCAAAGCTGCTTCTTTTTCACTTGAGATATTTTAAGAAGCAAGGGATTTTTACAGCTTATTTCTCAATCTAGAAGTGTTCCATCATTCTGGGGGGAGAAAGAGAGACTTCAAGTCATGAAAGTATATCTATGCTCTTTGTTTGCTTTTAACTTTAAAATTTATAAAGTACTACCTTCAAGCTTATAAAACACTATCAATGCATGAATATATAAAAATTATATAATAAATCAGGACTTAAACCAAAGAAAAAATTAGAAATTATTTTACAAAGTGGAATCTTATTACCATTCACACCTTCTTCATAAAACATTTTCCTATTCTACAAAGCTACAAAGTCATAAATTATAGAAATTGAAATACAATGAACCCAAAATCAAGGCCAAGATCTATGGTCTCACTGACAAAGTAGTGGTATTTTTCTTGAGGAAAATTCTCCCCTTCAATGAAAATCAATTCTCTAATTCTAAAAAATCATATATTTGTGGGGTGACTGGGTGGCTCAGTTGATTAAGAATCTGACTCTTGGCTTCAGCCCAGGTCATGATGTCACAGTTTGTGACTTCCAGCCCTGCATCGGGCTCTGTGCTGAGTGTGGAGGCTGCTTGGGATCCATTCTCTCTCTCTCTCTCTCGCTCTCACTCTTGCTCTCGCTCTCTCTCTCAAAGTAAATAAGTAAACTTAAAAAACAAAACCAAAAAGCCATATATTTGAGAGTGGGAATAAGTCACTGCATTCTTCATGTTAAATAGTTTTAAATTTGTATTGCTTTGACTGCTTTCTGCATACCTATTCAATTTTGTCACAGTCGCTCTTTTAAATACTGCACTAAGAACTTTAAACAATTATACAAAGGTTCTGACAAATGTGATGAGACCCGTGGAATTATCAATGCCTCTGCACTAAACATTCTACTTCAATCTAAACCATGGTCTTTACTTTCTTTGACAACATCATAAAGGGGACTCATTTTGAGAAGGTGTTGCCATTATGTGACTACAACTCATTACGTTTTTCACTATTAAATTTTCTATTAAGGACAGTTGTTTCATCCCATGAAGTTTTTATGTTTTAATTTTATTAATTAACATATTTTTGCTTTCATTCACAAGTACAATAAAAATGTCTCATTTTCAATGAATCAAGACTATTTAGGTTTTTTTTCTGTGTGTGTTTTAGGCACTGAAAATCATATAGGTTAATTCATCCCTTGCTGTCCTATGACTTACTTTTTATAGATTTCTAGGTCTTGAAACAAATAGGTATAAAAAATACTGAGTGGAGCAGATTCATGGCTCAGCACAGCTTGATTATCAGTCATTCCTATTGTCTGAGGCCAGGTAAAGTGCCCCCTCTGAGTTCCTGCAGCCCAGTGTGTTCAGAATCCAGTATACACGCTCTGAGCCCACAGCACTTGGCACAACACCGAATCCCCATGTTATGTTTTCTCCATGACTGCATCCTGAGGCCTTGACTTTTCATCTCAAAATTTCAAAATCCCAATCATTATACTTTCTGAATATGTTAGTTGAGCTATTGAACTGGACAAACCAGGACAAGTACAGAGACATGGAACATGATATCCATTCACGCAACAATGAAAACTCCCTCTAGCTTTCTTCCAAACCATCAGCTTTCAATTAAACAAGCTACAAATTTACATAAATGTTTATCTACTTTGGTAGATAGATAGATAGAGAATAGATATAGATAGATGAAGTTACACACTGATATAGAAAATATAGATAAATATGTATAGACATATTCACCTTTTCTGTAAGACTATTCTAAGAAATACTTCAGTTCCTCAAAACTTTTGCTCTCTGTAGTGTCCAGGCTATTGTATGTGAAGTTCCTTTACCTCGTCTTCTCTGGCCAACCCCCACTTGCCCCCAGTAAACCTTCTCTGACCCTCGTTTACCAAAGTTGGCTTTGCCTCTCTGTTTATATAATACCTTGAATTGCCCACTGTACTGTAAGTACTAGTTTAGTTGTCCTATCCTCCAGATTCTTGGCCCAGTGAGGGACAGTATGTTTATCTTCCTCACTCTTACCTCCCCAGAACCTCACAGTGTCCTATCATAGATAAGAGCCCATTAATAATCATTTGCAAAGTGAATAGATGGAGTTCAGGGCAGGCCACCCCAGAATGTGCCACTTTGGCATATGGGTTATTTCATCAAGGCCCAACAATCAAAACAATCAAAACCAACAGACTCAAGAAGAGCTTTTTACTTCTCCCTTGCCCATCTAAAGGAATATAGTCGGGGGCCCAAATCAGGAAGGGCTATTCCCAGTGTAGAAGGCAAGCACAGGCCCCTCAAGATGGGACGCTTTGGCTTGTGGACTATTTTGAGCTAAAGTCAATCTAGACCCTGTAGGCTCAGGAAAAAAAAAAGCCGCTCCCTTAACCAAATAGAAGAATCTAAATTAGGGATCTTTCCCAAAATAATTAGGGCATTAACAGAGATAGATTTTACGTGAGTAACTCATCTGGTTATCAGGGCAAATGTCTAATTACCAAATATCTGCTCTTAGTGCCCCATGAACTTCATTCCTTCTCTCTGAAGTCCCAGACCCTACCCCCTTCACCTTAGCTCAGGATGGCATATTTACCTCATCTTGCATGACTGTCTATAATTTCCATGTCTGTGTGGATTCCCCATACATATGAAATTAATCTCTCTCATGTCAGTTTGATTCTTAGTATAGCTAGAGGGACCTTGAGGGGGACAGGTAATTCTTCCTCCCAAAACCAGAGATAACGTCTTTACATGGTAAAGACTCATCTGCATGGCATGGTAAACATTTGTTCACCAAACATTTGCTCTCCCATGTTCTATGAATTGTCTTCCTCCCCATTGAAGTCCCAGACTCCTGCCCCCTTCTTCTTAGCTTGGGATGGCACATGAGTCTCAACTGCCTGTCTGAGAGCCTCACACACCTTTGTAGGGCTCCTGAACGTAAGAAATTTGTTTTTCTCCTGAATATCAATTTAATCGTTAGACCAGCCAGAGAGCCTAGAAGGTAAGAAGGAAAACTTTTTCTACCCCGCAGAATGAACGATCCATACTATTTATGGAAACTTTCTGGATTGCTCAAACTTTGATTAAAAGGGAAAACAAATGTTTAAATGTGAAAAACATTTTAGACTTGCATAGCTGCATACAATTAAAATTAGAATCTTTGATGTGTTAGGTAAACATGGAGTGCACATGGTATTTCACACAGTCGGACACTTACCAACATTCCAATATTTTATCTCAATATTTCTCTATATGGACCCAAGAGAAAAATGCATTTTTTCTGAGTTGTAGGCATGTACCTTTCTTTTGTGTATTTTATTGGGCACTTAAACGCGTAATTCTGAGAATTACCTCTTTCTCTTTTACCAAACATTACTGTTTAACTCTTACACTAAATTTTTTAGATGTATATGTCCAATTTCTCAAATGATTGAAAGTTTCTGAGGATAGGGGCTGCATGTTTCTTTGTATTCATACACTCTGATATCTCAGTGTTGGGTATTTTTATTTTTCAAAAAAGAATTTCTAAAGTTATTTTTTTTAATCATAAGAACTATTGAGGTCACCCAGGTTTATTTACTTCTCTGTAGATCTGCCAATATGCTAAATGTTGCTGAGCTTTACACCAGAGAATGAGAATGTTGGTATTCTAAAAACATTAATTCAGATTAAGTTCAGAAAACCCTCAATTCTTCCTGCCAATTACTAGTAACCTTTTATATTATTCCCTAAGTTGATTGATGTTGACCTAAAGAAATCCAATTCTTATTGCAGTTGTATTTCTCAGAGAACATGACTATATCAGCTATTTTTATGTCATTTCTGTTTTTGCACTATTATAATACATAAAATCTATTTTGGACGATGCATAATTTAAGATCGTTAGTAGATCTGCAACATAACTGGATGAAGTAAGAGACTTTGTTAGGTTTACAAAAAGTTAGGAACTCAGGTAGGGCTGTTGAGCAGAGCTCCTCAGGCATTACCATGTGGCATGTGCTGTTTACAGCATGGTGGCTAAATGTTGAAAGGGAGCCCCCAAAAAACAAACATTCCTGAAGGACAAGTTTTAGTGTGCATGTGTTATCAGCCTTTGAATGAACATGCTTGCTAATGTTCCATCCCAAAGTAACTACAGGAGTGTGCAGTCTAGTGGGGATGTATTGGGAGGGGGTCATCCCAGCGGGGAGATGTGTGCTATCGCTGACATGGTTTCAAATTGAAATACATGGTGATAACAAAAAGCTGACAAACTCTAAGTTGATTTTATCATATTTTTAATTTCTCTATAAGCAATGCCTGCATTCCAAGACTGATTGCCCCATCCCTTTTGGTACACCACTGGGGAAATGCATAAATACTGAAGGCGGAGTTCATCTGGGCACCATCAAAGTTGTAGTCTACCACAATGTGAGACTTTGGGCTCTCACATGGGAGAGGAAATGTTTTGAGGCAAAAGTCAAAGACTTTGGGAAATTGATTAAGTATAGCAAATAAAGGAGAAGAAGAGTCAAAAGTTATAGTGAAGAGTGTCTTAGCATATAGTTAAGGTCTTAGAATATTGGCTGCTTCTCAGAAATTAGAGAAGCAAATAAAATAAGATGGGCTTATTGTAAAATGTTGATAAAATGTACAGGTGGATATTCCCCAGATGTAATTGAAAATATGTCCCAAATTGATACTGGGGGGATGACTAGAAATATGGATGTCTGTTTGAGATACAAAAGCATGGAGAGAAGGATACGGAGGATGTTCAATCATTGCAGGGATGCTCACACGCAAAGGCTGATGATAGGAGAGTATGTCATGAAACGATTTCATGAGAAGGGACTGGAAGCAGGAGAAATTTTCAAGAAATGGGAGATAATTGGGCCAAATGTTAGAGGGAAATATGGTAATGGTGATATCTGAAAATAGGCCAATTAACTTAGCGATCAAGATGTCCCTTCCAACAGAACATTTCAGTTGAACAGTGCAGGGAGAATCAGGCTGCAAAAGTTTTGGAGGAGAATCTGCGGTGATCTACTGATAGTAACAGCACCTGGCATGTGAGTGATCACTATATAATTTGTATGGGCTTAACATACAATCCCTTATTTACTACAACAACCTTGTAAGGTAGGTCAGAATAACCACATTTCATAGTGTCAGAAAAATTATCTCAAACTTGGAAACAGGTAAGACAGTACTGCTTTTTTTTCAGTGCAATGCTAGACATGACTTTTATTGTCTGAGCAATTTACAAGTCTGAGAGGCAAAGGTTAATTCAAAGATTGTTGCCTAGTAGATATGCAAATAATTTCTCTCTGGTGGAACATGAAATGTCTGTTGGATATTAACCAAATTAGTATCTAAACAAGCAGCTTTCTTTTAAAATTCTTCTTAAATTGTTGATTACTCCTAACTTTTCAAATACTCTTGCTTATTTTGAAATCTTAGTTGTTCCCTCACAGCAGTTTTCAGGAGAGAGTAGCAGTCAAGGACTGGGAAGGTGGGGTGCCCCCAGCCTGGGCTAGAGATGTTCACATGCATATCTATACCCCTAAAGCAGGCACTCTCAATCCCAATGGGACGTTGGCTAAGGAATCTATCTCCCCTCTGACTCAGCACCTGCCCACATCTAGCCCTGTCCCTGTGGTCTCTCCTCAGACCTGGGGTTCATAAACATGCACAAGTCCTTCCATCAGAGGCTGTGGGATAACCCCCCCATCTGTGCTACCTTCATCTGAACCTCTCCACGTTCCGTTTCTTGGGGGAAATTGGAATACCAGGGAACAGGTGCCTCTTTTTTGTTTCTTGCCTACACAGTCATAATAAGTGAATAGGGGCTCGACTCTGAATTTCCATTTGGCTCATTATTCTCATGACCACCTTCATACCCAGCAGCTCATCAATGTGCAAAGTACAATATTAGAAACTTGATTTAACTAGAAATTATGAATACGAAGAAAGGACTACTGGCTAAGGAAGATGGCTTAATAAGGATAATTTAAACTCACTTTTTGCCAGTGAAGGGGAAGAAAAATAATTTTTCCTTTACTCTTCTATGTTCTTGACTGCCACCACCACCTCTCCCCCTCATGAAAGACAGAGTAACAGAAGAAAAGCAAACATATGTACAAAAGCAAACATGATAACATATGTGCCTCCTATGTACATGGAGAAATGCAGGAAAAGAGCAACTCCCTGAAATGGCCCAGGCCACCACCTTGAATGCCATCTCTAGGTACAGACAAGGCATGGGGACAAAGGAAGCAGTTTTGCAAGGTTACCAGGAAACAGTGGCCAGTAACAAGGGTTCACAGGTAACAAAGACAGTAAACAGTATAAGGTTATATGTCTAGTCCCTTCCTCCTCCATCCATAAGCGTTTCTGGAGAGTCAGCCATCCTCTTCCTGGTACAGGGAGGGAGACTCTCCTACAGATGGAGACTCCCCATATACATGTAAATACCTCTTACAAAAGGGTAACTTCTACTCAGTTGTCTGCTGTTTCTTAAAAATAGCCAGCTCAGAATAATCAATATGCCAAAGAGACATATTTTGGGGTTGTGTGTTGCTCTTTCACCAGGCATTCTACTATCACTTTCAGAGGGTTATTTATTGTTTATTTAGAAATTACAGCAGCCCATATAGGCAGGTGTTATATGGAGAGAAATCAGAACAACAGAGATACCTAAGTTCAATGCTCCTTTCTAAATTTTTTTTAAATGTTTATTTATTTTTGACAGAGAGAGAGACAGAGCATGAGCAGGGGAGGGGCAGAGAGAGAGAGAGGGAGACACAGAATCTGAAGCAGGCTCCAGGCTCCGAGCTCTGAGCTGTCAGCACAGAGCCCAACGCGGGGCTCAAACTCACAGACCACCAGATCATGACCTGAGCTGAAGTTGGACGCTCAACCAACTGAACCACTCAGGTGCCCCAATGCTCCTTTCTTTTTTTTTTTTTAGAGAGACAGACAGAGCATGAACGGGGGAGGTGCAGAGAGAGGGAGACACAGAATCGGAAACAGGCTCCAGGCTCCGAGCCATCAGCCCAGAGCCTGATGCGGGGCTCGAACTCACGGACTGCGAGATCGTGACCTGGCTGAAGTCGGACGCTTAACCGACTGCGCCACCCAGGCGCCCCCCAATGCTCCTTTCTTAAGTTACCAACACATTGCCAAATAAACATGGGGTGTTTCCACCTGTGCATGGGTTTGGTGAGGACAGGAAGGAAGTGGTAAATTAAATGGTAAGGGGACACTCAGGATCTGGAAAAGATATTTTCAGATTGAGTATAGCATGTGTGCATGCATTCTGGTACCAGAAAAGCAGCAGGTGCAGAGGGAGAAACTGAGGCTTCCAAGGAGACGGAGGGAAGCAGAGGAGTGCCACAGAAGGAAGGGGCAGGGGGCAAAGCATGGGGGGGGGGGCGGTGAGGTATAAGCATCATGGAGGAATGTTACCTGCTTTCCTAAGTCAGAAAGAAAGAAAAGAGGCGAGGAAAAGCACAGAAATAATTAGATGCAGCAGGGTGGCATTTTGGCAGGCAGCAGGAGCTGGAGGGATGAACGAATTCTCACTAGGTGACCTCAATCTGCTCAGGAAAATGGGAGACAAGGTCATGTGGTGAGGATCAAGGATCTGAGTTTGATTGGAAGGGACAGGACTGGAGCAGCCACTCCGATGATGAATTAGAAAGTGAACGTGATATAAATAAAAGGATTGCTAAGCAGAAGAGAGAGCAGCAGTGTTGTTACCTGGTCCAGCCATGCGGCCAGAGACTGGGGAGCGGGGGTTGGACAGAAGGAAGTTCATGGGAGAGGGAGGGCAAGCAAGCTTGAGACTGGAGAGGGGTGGGTGGACATAGGGAAGGTCACAGGAGAGGGAGGGCAAGCCCAAGTCCCAGGGGACAGAGGGGAGATCAGGGCAGAGGGAGGGCAAGCCCGAGACTGGTAGGGGTTGCCCTACCAGTGGAATCTTGCGGAATTCCAGGTTCCACAAGACCCCTGGAATTCAGATAGGTGGGGGCAGGACTGGAATCCCTGCTAAGTGTTCCCAGAGCACCTGCACTGCCACAGTCACAGCTTTGTCACAAAGAGATGTAACTGCTATTTTGCAAGTGTCCCCAGCTCAAGTGTAAACAGACTGAGGGCAGGGCTGTGACCCCCTTGCTGCTCTCTCAGAACAACAGGGGGCACAACCCACCTCATATCCACTCAGGGGCCAGAAAATAGTGGCTACCTGCTTGGACTTTGACCAACTGCCCAGTAGCCTCCAGGCTTTGTGCTGTGCTGGAGCTGGTCACATGTTCTCACCTGGGTTTTCTCCTGATGGATGCTCTGGTTCTCACGATCTGTGTCTCTCCTGACCTTGACCTGCCTGGATTTGTCCAGTGCACCTGTCCTTACCTTTCAGAAGAATTACTTGTTTCCAGGTCCACTCTTCTCCCTTGGCCACCAGTTCCCAGACATGCCTATCTCCATCCATGGCTTCAATTCGTAGCATGTGCTGCCACTTTATGCCCAGTACTGACCGTGATGCAGTGATAGCAACATGGGATGAGAAGAAAACATCATCCTGTGGTGTAGACAGGGTCCAGGGACAGAACTGACAATGCCAGAGTGAAAACAGGAGAGAGGGGTTCCAGAATCTGGCATCAGTAAGGAGAAGAGAAATGGAGGAGGTCAGAAACATGTCAGAGGCTGAAAGCCAGAGGTCAAGGAGGGAACAAAGAGAAAGTGGAGTGAAGGGCGGCCTGAAGGAAATAACTTACAAAGAATGCATGTGACCTTATGGGTCAGAGCAGGTGAAATGGAAAGCCCACTCTCCTGAATAGCTCAGCTCTGGCACCTGTGACTTCCTGGGAACATAGAAATGAACCTGACACTTGATGAGAGCATATGTTCTCACTTATTTTCATGCCCATAATCCTGGTGCATTGTAATTATCACAAAGGGGCTACGGAGTCAGGGCTGGTCTAATATCTAGAGTTAGAGCTATGAGGCTATGCATCCCCAAGACATTTGTTGAATATCCTTTTCATGCAACTCAGAAGCAACATGAAAATGGCTGCCCTCCTTTGGCAGGCAGTGAGGGGGAGGGGTGAGGGTAAGCTGTCCAATCCTGGAAGGATTTAGGAGGACTTCCAGAGCAGGAGTCACGAAACCAAGGCCTAAAAAATGATAGCTGTTTGCTGGGTAGGACAGCTCTTCAGGCACAGGAGAAAGAATGTCTCCAAATGCATCACTGTGAAAGAGCACCTTGTGTTTGGCAAACCACAGGTATTTTAGCATGGTGGCGTATAGGAGAGGTATCAGAGAGTGACAGGTGGTAAAACTTAAAAAAAAATGAAGCAGAAATTAGATGATTAAGATAATCATCTAATCATGATAAAACATTTGGCATTATTCTGTAGGTGAGAAGAAATATTCCATAAGAAGCTATAGGAACAGGGCATTTTCAACAAAGGAAATACAGAATTCATGGGGAACATTATGCTTTTCCAGGTATCAATGGGGTAAAATGCAGAAATGTAAATTTCCTGTGGGCATTTTGTAAACCTAGAGTCAATGTGTAGAATTTAAAGAAATGCCGTGCATACGGATGCCCTGTTATTTCAGGAAGGCTCTCTAGCAATGAAATGGTATCATAAGGGAGTGAGCCTCCTAGCACAAGATGTATTAAAGTGGAGGCTGGAGTCTGCCCGGGAAAAGCACATAGAAGAAGACGGTATGAAAAGGAGAAAAGATAACCAATAATAACCCTTCCAAGTGTAGGATTTTCTATTGCTTTTGCACTTCAAAATCAGAATGGTGTATGCTTCACAGATACTGAGCAGTAAGTTATCTGCAGCAAAATTCAAAATGAACTCTGACGTAAGCCTTTAACAAGCAGTTTCCAGGCCTCAGTGATTCCCTGAAAATACAGTTATATACCCAATTTCTTTGTCTAAAGAGCCTCTCCAACTTCAGAGGCTGAGATTTCAAGCTAAACGTCCAAAAAGAGAAAGCCCTAAATTATAGCTAAAATAGTTTAGCATTTTTAAAAGTCGGTTTTCTGCTGGTAAGGATATTTTAGCCTTCATTCCACAAAGATATGAAGTTAATTATATTCAAGATTTTAAAACCACCTTCTTGCAATCAGGGGTTTATAACAAGGCTTTGTTCTTCAACAAGAAATTGTTCCTATATTCCTCTTAGTCTAATTTGTCTTACTTGAATCATTTTTCATGGAGATTGAGGTGAAAAGGTGTGCCAATCTAATCATTTTTCAGCCCAAATGTGACAACTTCTCAGAGTTGCATTTAGCTTATCAATATGTTTAATGACATACAATTATTTGTGTTAAATTTTAATTATATAAAGGTTCTCAAATGCATGAAAGTCTATGAATGGTGTTTTTTTGATTTCATTTTTTCTCAGTGAAAGAGTATTTGACAGACTAATCTTTTGTGTTTTAATGTAATCAGTTCATAATGAGAATTTTGGAATTGGTTCTTTAATATAGTTAACATTTCTCAAATCCTGTTTGGTTTAATCCAGACAAATTCTGTAGTTCTTAACAATCCAGGCAAAAATACGATACGACCAGAGACAGTTTGTTTTCCTGCATTGCAATTTGTAAGTCTCCCTTATGGAAATTTAACTCAGGAAGGTGAAGGTCAGTCTCTCTGGAGAATTTGTGCCTGTGTGGCTACATCGTCACTTCCTCACCACCTGTTATGTGCATTCAGAAACTTTTCCTATGCCCTACGAATTATCTCATGGCAGTGTTTCCCAAGCCTGACTGCTCATCAGAACACTAGGAAAAAAAATTAGATGTCTAAGCCTTACCTAAGATTGAGACTCATTGGGTGTACGGGTCTGACATCTGTATTTTCTAAAAAGTTCCCCAAGGGGAAATGATAAAACAGAGCCATTGGCTGATGTGTCCAGATTTAATGTCAGTTCCTTGTTAGCCAAGTCTTTATTTTGTTGACATCTCATATTCTCTATAAATGTTCTCTACAGTTGTTCTGGAAGTTTCATATCAAAAAATGCCTGCTATAAAGTATCTCTCTCTACTTTGTCATATTGTATTTAAGTTTCTCCAATGCTTTTTCTACCCCTCTATTGGCTCAACTTTGGGATGTTTTCCCCATCACTAGCGTTCAAGCCCTGAGATAACCTCAGAATATTCCTTCTCCATGGTGCCAAACAAATTGTGTCCTCCATAGTTTACCATGTAGAAAAGCCTTCATTTATTTCCTGGTGAAACAGCCCTAAGCCTGTGCAAAACTTCTCCTATCTTTTAACCTTTTTTGTTTGTTTGTTTGTTTGTTTGTTTTGTTTTTTTAAGTAGGCTCCACACATAGAGCCCTATGTAGAGCTTGAACTCATGATGCTGAAACCAACATCTGAGCTGAGACCAAGAGTCAGACACTTAACCCACTGAGCCAGGTTTCCCAAAACGTTGTACTGTTAAAATCAACTTTACATAGGCATAATTTGCATACAAAAATGCACCCATTTTAAGTGGACGTCTTGGTGAATTTTGACAAACTGATGTATAAGCGTAATCACTTCTACAATCGAAATTAAGAACATCTTCCAAATGTACCCTGTGTCTCATTCTCCCCCAAATTCCAGCCTCAGGAAACACCTGACTTGCTTCCTGTCACCATAGATTAAATTTGGCTTTTCCAGAATTATACAGTACAGGAGACCCATGGACAACCTAGGAGTTAGGGATATAGTCAAAAATGTACATGTACCTTTCTACTCCCTCGAGAACTTTACTGATAGCCTACTGTTGATCAGAAAGAAACCTTACCCACAACATAAACAGCTGACTATGTATTTTACATGTTGTATATATTACACGCTATGTTGTTTCAATAAAGTAAGCCAGAGAAAAGGAAATGTCATTAAAATCATAAGGAAGAAAAAAATACATTGACAGTGCTGTGCTGCATTTATCAGAAAAAATCTGCACATAAGTGGACCCACACAGGTCCCACTCACATTGTTGAAGGGTCAGCTATATGCATGCTTTTGTGTAGAGCTGCTCTTTTTAAGCATAACCGTATTAGCCAGTGTTCTCCAGAGAAACAGGATCAGTAGGATGTGTGTGTGTGTATAGGGTTATACAAATGGGTCATACAATTTTAGAGGCTGGCAAGTGCAAACTCTGTGGGGTGGGCCAGCAAACTGGAGACCCAGGAAACAATGATACTGCACTTCAAGTCCCAGGCCTTCTGCTGGCAGAATATCCTCTCACTCAGAGGAGCTCTGCTTTGTTCTACTAAGGGTTCCCCTTATTAGATGAGGCCCACTCACATTATGGAGAGCGATCTGCTTTTCTCCAAGAGCACAGATTTAAATGTTCATCAATGAAACATTAATATAATCCAAACAACACCCTCACAGAAACATCCAGAATAATGTTTGACTACATACTGGGCACTGTGGGCCAGCCATGTTGGCACATAAAATTAACCATCACAAGTATGTTCCTCATATTCGTCTGTGTTTTACACAAATGAACAGATCGGTCCATTTAAATATCGAATAATATTCCAATCTGTGAATACGATACAGTTTGTTTACCTCTTCTTCTGTGGGTGGGAACCTGGATACTTCCAGTTTGTGTCTATGACAAGAGAAGGGGCTTGGAGCACATACATGTAAGTATTTGCAAGAACAAATGTTTCATTTATCTTGGGTAAATGTGTATGAGTGGGCATTACTGGGTCATATGATAAGTGTAAATTTAACAATGTAAAAACTGTCAAGTTTTTTCTCACGGTGGGTTTAAATTTTAAATTTCCAAAAGTAATCTAGGAAAGTTCTACCTGCTTTGTATTCTCGTCAAATTCTTGGTACTTTCGGTGTGTTCTCATTTTAGTGGTGACTAAAAGTATCTCACTGTGGTTTTAATTTGCATTTTCCTGATAACTAATGATGTCAGGCATATTTTTATGTATTGATCAGCATTTGTATCTTACTTTTAAAGTGTTTCTTCAAATCTGAAGCCCGTTTTTAAATTGTGTTTAGTTTCTATCATTGAGTTGTAAGTGTTCTTTACGTGTTATGAATACAAATCATTTGACAAGTGTATACATATTACAAAGGTTTTCACCCAATCTGTGGCTTGCCTTTTTTTATTTTCTTGCCGTTTTCATTAGAAGAGCAGAAGTTTTTAGTTTAGGTGCCTCCCTGTTTTCCTGTTTTCTTATAGTTTAGTTTTCATGCTATCTTTGCTTACCATAGGCCAGAAAGATGTTTTCCTCTAGAAGACTTTTAATTTTTGCTTTTACATTTACGTCTATGAGCTATCTTGGTTTATTATTTGTGTACCACATGAGAAGAGAACTGATATTTATTTATTTTCCGTTTGGATAGCCAATTGTCCTAACACTATTTTTTATAAGGCTCTCCTTTCCCCATTTAATTGCCTTGTCACCTTTGATGAAAATCAATTGACAAATATGTGTGGACCATTTACTGGTGTCTCTGTTCTGTTCCCTTGATCTATATGTCTATTCACATGCCAACAGAACACTATGTTGGTTACTGCAAATTTCATGGTGAGTCCTGAAATCAGGCAATGCAGGGCCTCCAATTTTGTTCTGACTTCACAAAATTGTCTTGGTATAATTTTCATTTTAACTCTAGCTGTCAATGCATTTAGTATTAATTTGATGTTTTTATAGGATGAAGTCAACGGATATGCATATGCATAAGCAGAAACATAGCACCCTCTTTCAATCCTGCATAATTATCCTTTTAAATTTACTTTTCTTAAACATAGTGAGTCTTCAGGGGTGCCTGGGTGGCTCAGTCGGTTAGGCATCAGCTCAGGTCATGATCTCACCGTTTGTGAGTTTGAGCCCCGCGTCGGGCTCTGTGCTGACAGCTCAGAGCCTGGAGCCTGCTTCAGATTCTGTGTCTCCCTCTCTCCCCTCCCCTGCTCATGCTCTGTCTCTCTCTGTCTCAAAAATAAATAAACAGTGAAAAAATAAATAAATAAAACACCATAAGTCTTTCAGTAGCCCACGTGCATGTGCTTTCTGTATTATGACCGGTATCATTGTTCTGCACGTTGAACTACTGTCAGGTTACATCTCTTCTCATCCTCATCCACAATGAACCTCTGCATCATGACTCTATTCCTTGTCCCATATTCTCCTCTCAAAACAACCTCCTCAATGCTTAAACATTTGAATTTCTTTAAACCCAGCCTGCTGCTGTCAACCCTCATTTTCTTAATCTTAAAGACAGCACCTGAGGTCTGACCTTGTCAGAGCTTAGATGCAGAATAATCACCTTATGACATGTACAAATGTCACTGCACATTTTGATGGCATTCTCACTGTGTCACAGCAAATCCAATTTCTGCTCTGCTCTCCCTGAAAGTTTTCTTCTGCCTTAATGATTCATAACTCATGTTAGCTATTATGAATCTTCCCCTCCAAACAATCATGACATGACTTTCTTAAAGTAAATCATGATGGGTGGTTTGCACTCATCTCCAATTATTTATTTTAAAAATAAAGGCTAAAAGAACAAAAGGAGGGTTGAATTTGAATGCCCTATTGTGAAGGACAGGCATGCTGAGTTATTTCTGAGGGTGGGATAAACTGGAGAAATTGCAAATTAAGAGCAGAGGAAACAGAGGAAGAAGAGGAGCTTTGCTCTGGAAGGAACAAGAATTGGGGTGACAATCAAAGGAGCAGGAATTCAGAGAAACAAGAAGAGCTTCACTTGCTTCACCAGCAGCCTCCCCACACCCCACAGCCTTTTCTCAGTAGTCTCAGTCCTGTTATTTGTCAGCACCATCATTTAAATGACCCCGGGTCTGAAAGCTTATGACCCTAGCCCATCCACCCAGCCCCCACCCCCGCAAGTACAAAGGTCACCACTGCCATTTCATTCTGCAACTCCATCAGCACCTGTCCTTATGATCATGTCCTTAAAAATATAGAAGAGACTACAGAATATGTTCCTTTTTCTTGATGGCCTTGTGGTCCTCTTAGTGTAAGAGAAAATACATGACACAGCGACCCCATGAGTTACAGCAGCCGCCCCCACCCAGGGTCTGAATTCACAGGAATTGAGCATAAGCCTTGACCAAGGCAATGCCCGCAGGATGCTTTAGTAAAATCCAGAAAGTGCTTCCAAAGAAAGTAGCCACACCACACCTGTCCTCTGTGAGCCCACAGACCGGACAGAAGGGGAGCCAAGCTCTTTTCCCTACCCTCTACTAATAACCAACATCTATGCATTTTGGAAACATCCTCACCAACACAACTATCTAATTCTTGATAAACCCTGAATTTTAGAATCAAAAGAGTCCTTTGGAAATCTTTTTACAGGTGTAAACATTAGAAAGAGAGAGAAGTTAAATGGTGTAAGACCACATGCAAATCTAGTCCAAAAAGTAATTAATGCTGGTTTTCTGTTTCTATCTTACCAAACCAATCGATACCAAAAATATTCTACACCCTCACCTTTCCTAGATCCTTTTGGGGATATTGTTTCAAGGGTGGAAGAAGCATTTCTGGAGACGAGAAATTTCATTCAATAAGAAATATGATATTGGCAGTACTCTCTGAGAGCTGATACAGGACATCGCTTCAAGGAAGCCCAATGTGCTGGAATGAACGATACCTGTGCCAGCTGACTGATAATATACACGGACATCCAATGCCTCCAAAATTAGAAAGAAGAAATTTCCAAAATATAGTGAAGAACTGAAGTCATTGTCTTCATCTATAAAAATAAAAACCTACTTAAATTTTCTATGAAAATTTTTTAGATAGAAAATTAATCATCAATTGTTTCTCCCTTTCATTTTACTCCACATACTTAGAAGAACAAAGTTTGAATTTACCAAAAGCAAGATCAATAATGATCTGAGGGATATTTAACAAATCACATGGCCCAGGAAATCCAATGCCATCTCAGCAGTTCCATCCCCTTCCTCCAGGCCACCTGCTGTTGACAAAGTAGCAAACAGTGTTGTTGTGGTTCCTGCTAACCATATAATACCTCCAAACAATACACTTTGATGGCCTGTGTGTGTCTCTGTACTCCACCCTCAGTGACAGAGGAAAACCAAGTGCCAGCTTTCAGCACTTACCTTGCCAGGCTGTCTCAGCTGATAGAGAAATTTTTCTCCATTATCTTCCCTGTAGAAGGTCTTACATGTTAAATTATAGCCACCTAGAATGCAAAATAGCAATCATTATGATTGTGTCAGGGTCTTGAAAGCTACAGATATTGAGGCATGACTCATTCCCCATCATTACAGATCATAAAATTGATGAATAAATACACGTTTTGGCAAAGGAAGGCCATCAAGCCACATATATATTAAAAGTTTGCAACTTGAAATGAAAAGCGGGCAATAGTTTCATTAACCATATACTGTTATTGAAGGACAAAATCAACAACAGATGAATTTGGCCGACGGAAGGGCAACTGGATGCAATCTCGTGCAGGATTTCATAGTCCTAGCTCTTAATCCCTCTCCTCAAATTCTAATCAAAAATATGATCTGTCCATACACAAGACACACATAAAGCCAGAGACCATTATAGTCTTTATAAGACATTGAACAAATTCACCTCTTTACAACTGGAAATTGTCAGACTAAATATACCATTTTCTTCAAATCATAAGGTAGTTTATAGGGCAGCACGTTGTTGACATGTGTGAAAGCTGGTAATGTGTGGATTATGATTTTAAACAACCTTAGGGTGCTTGGGTGTTAGGACAATTTGCAATCTGTTTTGGGGTCTATTAGAAGCCACTGATGTAGAAGCAATCAGCCTCTTGATTTGCTTGTATTACTACTGGCAGTCTCCAAAAACTCAAAGAGCTGATTGGAAAATGAAATTGTTCAGTCAATTATCAGTCAGCTGGTAATAATTTTAGTTCAGGTGAGCATTCTGTGAGCGGGCCAGGGTTTTATTTACAAAGAATAGCATATTTTCTGCCAGAACTCCTGCATTAAAAAGGCTTGTGTATCCATTGTCCATTTTCAAAGAAAGCTGTAAATTATAAATGCTTATGACTATCCGTACCAACAAGTCATCTCAATGGAAATGACATTAAAAAAAAAAAACGATACATTCATATGTCCACTGGAATTATAAGACAGTACGGGTTTTATAATGAGAAGCACCAGTGTTCTCCCCAATTTCCACACAAGCTATCTGCTCCTCAGAGGTCATTGCTTTTAACCATGTCTGTCTTTATTTCTGACTGTTACTTCCAAACTACTCTAAATAATATGCTTATGTCTCCATTTCTTTATTTTCTTTCACCAACTCTACTCCCTGCTATAAAAAATAAGGACTTATTTCTTCATGATACTTCTTTCTTAATCCTTTCAATTTTTGAGATATGCAAAATTTCCCAGTTCTTTTATTGATTGTCTTGGTAGAGTTGAATAATATATCTAAAATTCTGTATATTTTGCTATCAACTTTAAACAGTCACTTAGATGTTTACTATGTAAAATGTTTATGTTTGTATTCTTTTTTTCTGCCAGTCTTCCAAATTTTGATCTCCAATTTGTGCCATTTTCTCTATTCTTACATTAATAGCACATAGAGGCTTTTTTGGTAAACATGATCACATCAACTGTGTTTTGACCAAAGGCTGATGGTGAAGTTGAAAACTAATGAAGAGGTTACATTGACCTGTCTAGAAAATGCTTAACACCTACAGAAAAGATGAGGGTGTTTCTAGGAAGTTACAGAACGGCTGGCTTTGTTTTCCTCCACAGGCCTCACAGCTGAATGACAGAGCGAATGGGCTGTCTCCAATGGAAGAGTGTATGGCCTGGGACACTGACTTCAGGACACAGAGCAGTGTGTATCTAAATGAGAAGCATGTGACAGTGCAGGGTCATTCTCCTCTAACTCCTTTGGAACATGGTCTTCAGTGTGTGGTCCCAGACAGGCAGCAGCAGCACTGTCCGAAATTTGTGAACTGTAAATTCTGGTTATCCACTCCAGAACAACTGCATCAGAAACCCTGGGAGTGAGACCAGCAATCTGTGTGTGAACAAGCCCCCAGCTGATCATGAAGCAAGCTAAGGTTAAAAAAAACACTGCTTTAGAGGAGACGCTATAGGGGCTATAGGGTTTTGCATTGAGGTGAATGCCAAGTAGCAGGCAGAAACAGGGTAAAAAAGCTAGGGCCAATTGGCACTGCTGGTCTAGACCTTTAATTATCTCTGCTCTCTCTTGGGGTCTCACCCTTCATTCTTACCTTTTGGACCAGGACACCCAAAGTGGATTTTCTATGGGGTTCCTTTCAATGATATGCTGGTAAATGATTAACAACCAGCTAATGAGAAGGGAGGGAGACCCTGATCTGTACTCCACGCAAGACCAATTTCAAGTTGCCAACATGACATCTCTGAAGAAGATGGGAAGACATGGGCACAATCCCAGACCGGTGAGACCTGGTTCCACCACTGGCTCCCTGGGGAACAGATTCTTGTGCAGCTCCCCTCTGCCCATTTCCAGCTCTGTTTCCTCCACCAACGTGCCTTCACAAGCTTCTTTTCTTCCAGAAATTCTGTTGACATCTCTTTCAATTGTTGATGTTTTACTGTTAAAGGTTTTACCACCTTTGATTGTTCTTTACTAACATTCTTCTGGGGTTTTATATGCATGTGTTCAGTCCAACACCTTGAAGCAGAAACCTAAGGATATATTATCATCCAAAGTTTATGACCCATTTCACTGGGTAAAGACAAAGTAACTATTCACCAACGTGTTGTTGAGGTTACCATCTGGTATTTATAAATATGCCGTGACCCCCATGGTAAAGGTCAAAGGTAGCACTGAAATTCAGTGATCCTCTATAATCCCTCATCATTTATGTGTTCAACAAATATTGAGCGCTTCCTATATGCTAAGAATGATTATAAGTGTTAGGAATAAAAAAGTAACAAAAGAGAATAAAACTGCCCTACGATTTTCATCCTGGGGACACTGGAATAATGTAGACAAGAGGTCCAGCCTGGAATGGGAACATCACAAAAGGGCAGCTAAAAGGAGGGTCATGGCCTGGAAGACTGGCCCAACACTACTTGATATCTGACAAAGTAGGTTGGGAGAAATGCACAAGGCTGACTGTAACCATATAAACCAAACATACTGTAAAACAAATGTAAAGTGTGTAATTAATACATATTATTCACAATTTCCAGCAAGATTCAGCTCTCAGTCATGCACATGCATCTCTGATATACCAGACACAGTCACCATTTAGGTACCAGAAGACAGTAGAACAGGATCCTCTAAAAAGATGAAGCTTAAAATAACGACACCAATCCTTCAATGACTTCTTGCCTTGCCAACAATGAACTCATTCCCAGAGAAGCCTCTTTTGAACTCTAGTGGGTGTTATTGCCTTTGAGGGAGGGCGCGGAGTTAGAAGGTCAGCTTGGCTGTGTGCCCTGGCTTGGCCCCTCCCATCCTCTCAACCTCTGCAGATTCACAGCTCTAAGGCAAAGTGTCCTCATCTATAAAATTAATTTGATAACAGCACTTCAGCAATGTGCTGGAAGAGTTGAATGAATAATGCAGGTGGAGGTGAGGCACACAATCCTTGCTTATTAAGTGCTCGTTGTGTGCGCTGAGTTGGCATTCTCTTTTCTGCCCTATTGCACCACAGTCAGTGCTGTCTTCCACCCACTCAACTTTGACACTGACAAATTTGGGGGATGATTTGAACCCTTCTTTTTTTTAACAAAATATGCTGCATGTCAGCTCTCAAAATTCTCTAGTTTATAATGAAGCAAACATTTCCTTTTCCAGAGCCTCGCTGTTCAGTTCAGCCCCCCTGCCTGGTGCCACACACTGAGATTTCCCACAGCCACCTGAAGGCTCAGAAATGGGCCCTTTCTAATTTGTCAGCTCTTTGGGTAGAGCCTGAGTTATCATTGAAGGCAAACTTTGGTCCTTGGAGGTGAAAAAAATCTAAGTCTTCCTAATTATAGAACACAAATATACATACAATATGGGTTGTATGATAAACAAATGTTCCACCAGAGAGCACAAACATAAACAAATACACAATTTGTCTGTGGTATTAAAATATCATGGGCTGTCTCTAGGAAAAATTTACAAAAAGGCTAGAGGGGAAATGATGAACAATATTTGAGAAAGAGAAAAATACAGTTTTCAACTTACAAAGGGGTAAGTTGATCATAGAATTTTTATGGAGAGGGCATTACAGGTCAAAAGACTTTTAAGTACCACCCCACCCCACCACCCCACACCCGGCAAAAAAAAAAAAAAAAGCTTACTTTACTTCAAAATGCTTTTTAATTCTTACCTGCTCAGTCCAGGAAAGGGCACTTCCCTGCCTTCTACTGCAGCCGCTACAAAAGACAGAAGGCTCTGCAGAGTCGGCAGGAAGAGGGGTTCCTCCACAGTGGTAGGGAGCACATGAGAATATAATTATAACTGAAGCCTGGACCCTGAAGTGGGGAAACAGATACACCTGTCAAGAAAGCCCAGGAAAGACTATGATCACAAATGATTCCACTGTCTCCGTGGAGCCTCGAGGATCCTGTGAGTAGACTGGCTGGATGACCTTGAAGACCCCTTGATCCAGAACACTCTATGATTCTGTAGGTCAGCCAGGTTCACACAGCTCATCAGCAGCTGGTCAGTGCAAACATCTTTCTCCCAAATAAGCACATATACAGAAAGGGGAAAGCAAAGCTCAGGGTAATTTAGTGACTGGCATTCAGGTGTCCTTGCTCTAATATATAAATGTTGGAAAAAGTTCTCTCACATATCAGTCCTTGATCAACATGCATCAAATGTCTGCTGTTGGTTTGGTGACTAAAATGCCATGAATTATTACTATGCATTATCAAATTGTCCGAATACTCTGGGTTTGCTGCCCTGATGTGGTTCTGAATAACAGAGAAGCTTACTGGCACTCGCATGTCTATCAATCCCCCAGACACAAATATTCTCATGGGTTGCATGATAAATAAATAAATGTTCCACTAGAGCCTACAAAACAAGTAGAATTATACATCATTGCTTAAAGGAAAGATTGTCCTTGAACAGATGAATTGTACTGAGATCTTGATTTTTAAGATATTTTTAGAACTATCAAAGAAATAATTTACTTACTGATGATTCTCCTTCCTTCCTCCTCTTATTCTATCATGAGTTTTTGGCTTTATTAGCACTAATTTCTACAGCACTGTGATTCTAATATGATTACTTGACAGAGTGATCTGAATTTTTACCACCTGTCAAATGAAACTGTATTATTGAAAATAAACCTCATTTTAGCATCTTGAACACTTTTACCAAAAAAAAACACCCCACCTTTTTCATCTAACCATTTCCCATTATTAGAGCTAAGCAGGCAGTGAAACATGCAAAGAGTGATGTGTATCTGCTTATTGTAAATGCATTTGCTCATTCATTGTTCATTTCATGCCTAGAGACCTAACATTGAATAATTAAAAATAAATAAAGAGAGTAAAACTTTCTCTTCCAGAAACAAAGAAAGGCTCAGTACTTCAAGAACTCAAAATACGGCATCTTGATGGTGGCTCAGCCCGTCCAGAGCCTCTTGAGCCAGGGACCAGCAGCACAGTGTTCACAAATGAGTCTTTTCAGGCTGGTCCTCAGTCAGTGACCCAGTAAATCATCTTCTTCAAACTCAATTTTAAGCGAGGCCAACCATTTAAAACTGATTTCGGTTTTGGCTCTCAGGAAGCGAGAAGTCATGAAGGGACAGGTGGTCCAGAATGCATATGTCTCTGGCAATATTTCCTCAATAATTCCCCATGAGCTCTTCCCGTGACATGGACTTTGACCTGATTGTGGGAGCAGTTTGGGTATGCCCAGTGCTAACACCTTCCTGGGAAAAACTCAAGTCCCACTGCTGAGTATAAACAATTAGGAAACATAAATATGTACATTCTGCCTCACTAGATTTGCTCCCAGGAAATAGCAGTGAACCCCAGAGTGGTGTTTTCCCAGCATGATAGCCAGTAGGGTGCACAGAGCCAGAGAGGTACCACTGTGCTGAGGTGAAGGGGTCTGAAGAAGTGTGTCTGAAATCAATTCAGCTTCTACAGAACCTATGGGTGATTTTTCTGGTAAAATTCCATTTTGCTATATTTGACATATCCAAGCTCAGATAAAGGGACATGACAATTCATAACTCTTAAGGAACATTTCAGGTATTTTTAAAAGCTTGGGTGACTAAGAGGTATTCTTTCAAAAGCAGTTTTAAAATAAAGAGGGGAGAAAAGTAAAGCTAATTTTACTTTACAAAATCCTACATTTAATGCTTAGAACTCTTTCTTCATGGGAGTTTTTGTTTATAAGTTTCAAGCTATTTTCTGGATTGGTCATTTACACAAGAAGCTCTTACCACAAGATCATATCATGTAAATGTGCCAAGTAGACCACATTTCACATTCCATTGTGTGGGGAATACAAAGCAAGGCTTTTTAAAAAAATATGACTTGATTTATTGATTTTCTTGGGATTTCTACTTACATAATGATATTAAAAATTCAATCTCAGTCTTAAATCGCTGTTCTCCCTAAGGGTCAGCAACTGCTCATTTTCTTTTTTTTTTAATTTAGACACACATACATCTGTGATTATTTGAACAACTCATAGTGACAAAATATGAAGTCTGGAGAAACCAGGGATGCTAGAATAGGTCTCCCTATATTTAAATCTCAGCTTGGCCACTTCCCTGTTTGACAGCCTCTGGGAAACCACTTAATCTCTCTGTGTCTCAATGTCGTGTAATGTCAAAATGTTGATTATGATGATACGAACCTCATAAGGTTATTTGCAGGTTTACATGGCTTAATACTAATGTGCTTAAAAAAGAGTTTCATACTGGGGTGCCTGGGTGGCTCAGTCAGTTAAGTGTCCTACGCTTGATTTCGGCTCATGTCATGAGATCGAACCCTGCATCAGGCTCTGCACTGACAGTGCAAAGCCTACTTGGGATTTTCTCTTTCCTTCTCTCTGCCACTCCCCTCCATGCTCTCTCTCAAAATAAATAAACATAAAAAAAAACCTGGTACCTTATACATATTTGTTGTACAATCAAACACAATAGAAAGCAATGACTCAAATACATGCAAGAACTTCACACATTCATTCAACTGCCATTCAAAATTCATTTAATAATTGTCATTTTCATCTCTTTTAAATCTATAAAATTTTGTTTTGCATAGCTTTTTGGGGCAGTTGGGTGGCTTGGTCGGTTAAGCGTCCAACTTCGGCTCAGGTCATGATCTCATGGTCCGTGAGTGTAAGCCCCGCGTTGGGCTCTGTGTTGACAGCTCAGAGCCTGGAGCCTGTTTCAGATTCTGTGTCTCCCTCTCTCTCTGCCCCTCCCCTGTTTATGCTCTGTCTCTCTCTGTCTCAAAAATAAATAAACGTTAAAACAAAAATTTAAATCTATAAAATTTTCTTTCTGCATAGCTTTTTAACTGTGTGGCCTTGGACACATTGTGTAACATATATACACTTCAGTTTCTTCATCTGTTCAACAGGAAAAATAAACGTACACATGTCATAAAATTATGCGTGATAAACATGATGTTGGTAAAACGCTTAAGAAAGTCCTTACTCTTTCAGCAAAAGATTAACAAATGTTATGTAATCTTAATAAATACTCTAAACAAGGCCTTGGGCATATAATCGATACGATATTTCATATTAGGGATGAACAGATGGATTACCCAGTAAGTGGTGTGGAGGCAGCCAGCATGTGGGAATGTAATATTAGATTTTCACATTACATCTTAAACCGAAATAAATACAAGTGTAAAAATGAATCCTTTAAATCTAGCTGGAAATCTAGGTACATTTATTTAATCACAGCAAAAGGTTATTCATTGATTGGCAAACCTTTTCTACAAAGGGCCACGAATTTTAGAATTTGAGGCCCATAGAGTTTCTGTTGCATTTGTTCAGCTCTGCTGTTATAGCTGCAAACACCTACAGAAAATCAGTGACCAATGAGGTATCGCTGTGTCCCAGGAAAACATCATAAAAATAGGCTAAGGGCCTGTTAGACTCCAGGACCATAGTTTTCCAATCCCTGTCTACTTCATTCTAGTGTCCCAAACAAAAACTATATAAAACCTTGTAAAAGCCATGTTGGGTTACCAAGTTTGTCATATTATCTCGGGTCTAGACTCTACATAGTATCATGAAAAAGAAATAAATAATGTGTTCTCTACCTTTAAGAGCATTGTCATCCAGTCAACTAGTTCCGGACAAAGTGATGCACAAAATGTTATAAAGAGCACACAGACGTGCGATCGGAATTACAAATGGTTTGTAGTCAAAACAAGTCACGTCAGTGCTTGAAGAAAATTATATGAAATCCAACTGGAAGATTTCCCAGTGGGGCAGTAATTCCATCTGGGGCTCATTTTCCATGGACACCAACCTGTTTTTCTTCAAAAATATGAAGGAACTTGAAGATTTAATGTTCTTTCATAAACTGAATCAACCATTCACATAAAATGTGACATATTTTAATCCACATACTTTTTGAGAATTTTGGTTTTAAGAACTCCAACATGAAAGTACCCTCTCTGGGCTTTTCTTGACAAGTGTCTTAAGACAAGGAGGCTTCTTAACCCCATTTGTTCATGTTTTTCTCATCCCATAGTCAGACACTGCCTTTCATTTCATTTGCCTTAATGAATTGGATGGTAAATTGATTTTCTAAAATGAAGAGTTATCCCTCAATTAACTTGTTAAATTAAATATCAGCTGTGCCATCAAGGAATTCTTTCCTAGTGAACAATTAAGTTTTACAAGCATTATTCTGTCTGTTCATTCTGGCATGACAAATATAACACTTCAGGCATCAAGCTTTTATAAACTGTTAACATGTAATCTGATTCATCATGAGAATGCACATTTTGTCCAGTGGGAAAGATTCTACACAATGCACACTGAAGGAACAGCAAAACCATGAACTGCTCTGATGACTCGATTAGTCATTTCAAGTTCCTTAAAATCATCCCACTGTCCTACCAGGAATCATTCTGTAATTCCCACAGCGGTCTCTATATTTCCCTACCTCCGAAGGCAGAGGGTTAATGACTTGCTTCACTCCAAGTGTGATTCACTACGTTCCTGCCACACTGGACTTCTTGAACCCCCAATATCATTCTTGGGTCTTTGCATTTGCTGTTTCTTCTGCCTGAAAAACTTTACCTGTAAACTTATTGATGTGTCTCATTAATGAGTGTTCTACAAGTTTTAACTCATCTTTAACTCTTCAAAATACTTTTTCCAGATTACTTAACCTAAAGTGTGACACAAACACACCCTCCATCAATCACCATCAGATGACCCTAATTCATTTTGGTTACCAAGATCTGATATGATCCTGTTTGTAGATGCATTCTTGTATTTTATGACTCCCGTCACCAGAACATAAGATACATGAGTGCATCTTTGTGCATCTGTAGCTCCTAAAAGATGGTCAGGAATACAGTAGGCCCTCAACAGTAGAATAACAAAAAGAAGGAGGAAACAAAGGAAAGGAAGGCAAGAAGGAATAAAAACCAATAGATAGTGCAGCCTCGTCTGGAACTCCAGAGACACAGAACTTCTCAAAGGCCCTTCCTTATTCTGTCTGCTCCAGCAGGGTAAAAAGCCACTTGAGGTTTTGAATGCAGGTTTGAGTCTGGTTCTCTTGGGAGAACGTCATGTGATATGCAAAGGGAAGACCAGTATGTTAGAGCTATACATGAGTTCACATGGCTAGACATGTTAGAACATGTTAGAGCTGTTTGCTCATGAATTCACACTGGTGTGTGTGTGTGTGTGTGTGTGTGTGTGTGTGGTTCTATTCTACCCAACAACTCATTGATACCCTCTGATCCAGTGTTTTTTCAGCCCTCTTATTGTTTCCCTTACTTAAGCCCACAAACTTCTTTCAATCTGTATGTCTCTACATAAAACAAAATTTGATTTAAATAACCTCTTTTCATTCTGTGTTTTAAATTTTGATTAAAAAAATAAAAATTAAGTATTAAATTATTTTTTATTAAGTAATTTTTTACATATTTCTGTCCACATATTTAGTCATTATGGAATTTCTTCCATTACCATTCTTTTCCATATTTTTACTAGATTAGCAAAAAGCATTCTCAGAAATAAGCTCCCATAATTCAGTCTAGCATTGAACACACTGTCCCCCAGCCATGAGTGCTACAACTGTTTTTAGTGCACATTATAATCACATAAATTTAATTTTTGTGCTAACTATAATGGAGAGAAGAGGGTACAACTTGGGTGTCAAATATTAGTGGAAGACATCTCTTCAATGAAATACCATGAAGTTAATAAATATTATGTGATTATGATGTGTCTGTGTAAGCTCATCAGTTGAAACAAATGTACCGTTTTAGTGAGTGATGCTGACAAGGGCAGAAGATATGCATGTGTCCAGGCAAGGAATATTCAGGAAATCTCCATACCTTCTCAATTTTTCCGTGAATCTAAACTGCTCTAAAATACAAAATTTTTAAAAATATAAACAAAGTATATCTGTATTATAATTGAAACTACAAAAAATTAATGTGCACCTGATCTGGGTAAGGATGATAATAAGCACCATGAGAGTGGTCAACAGTTCATGCACTTGAGGGACTTCAAGAGGTCTTTTTAAAAAAAAATTTTTTTAACCATTAATTAATTTTATCAATAATAATAAAACAAAATAGCACAAAATTATATTTATACATGAATAAAAGTAAATACCCATCTAAAGTAATTTTCCAATCAATATGAAGATCTTTTTTCATTCACTGAATGTAACCCAGAGCTTTGACAGTGAGGATATTTTACGGATTTCCTACGAAGGCTCACTGTGGTGTCTAATCTGCAGAGCTGATGATATCATAGGGGAGCTTAAAAACAGTTACAAAAATTCCTTCTCTGCCAGATAGCACATGAAGAAGTTTTAATGTGAGCTGCTGCCCTAAGCTGCTTTGTATTTCAAAAGTAGACAGAAGGCTTTGGACAAGGAAAAGAGGAAAGCCTCCTGGCAGAAGAGCCTTTGGGTTGGACCTGAGAGAGGCAGGTAGTCTCCACAGACATCATGGGCACCACATAACTTCCAGTCAAGTGTGGGCAATCCTAGCTGTGATTTCTACGGAATCACTGAATCATTGTCATAAGTAATTGGTTGGATTTAATAAGTTCTTTCTGCCAGAAGAGTAACGTTTCAGCCTATCTATGAAACTTCTTTCTGGCAAGATTACGCTGGAATACAAAGGCTGGTTGCTTTCATACTGAGTATCAGCTTTTCTTCAAATGTGTTTTGCAGAATCCTGACTCCTGGAGATTTTCTGCCAAACCCACCTACCCCCATCACAGATTAACAGTCCTGAAGTCAACCTTTCTATTCTCATTTCACCACAAACCCTTTTGGGTTAGTAGGTAATGCTTATTAACAGCCTAGCAGCATTGCAGAATTAAGAGGCAGTACAGTGTAGTGGGGAGAAGCCTGGACTAGAGACAGCCTACCAGGGCTGTCACTGCAGCTTTCCATCTAGGGCTGTGTGACCTCAAGCAGGTTACTTAACCTCTCTGTGTCTTACATTCTTCATGTACAAAATGACAATGACAATAATCACCAGACATGGTGAGCACTAGGTAAGGGCTATCCTTAGAGCAGCGTTCTCTGGGTTCTCTGTCGGAAAAAAGAAATTTCTGAGACACAAGCAAATGTAACATGCTCTTGTTGATGTTCACATAAAAATCCAAGAAGGCTGCTTCAGCCGTGCCTCTGGCCCCTGGACAGAAGCTTCTGACTTCCCGCACAGCAGAGGAATGAGAGCACAGGAATGACAGTGGTGCACTCAGGTGTAGGAGTTGTTAAATCTGAGACGGTCTGGTATGCGCAGTAGATGGCAGGCCATGCAGATTTGCAGTGCAGAGCCGAGGACAAGGCTTTTCAATGAATTACCCCTGTTGTCTCTCCTGATGGCTTCAGGACATGGACCCTGTCACACTCACATACGTTCTCTTCCAGGACTGGCTAAGTCTCAATGATCTGCTGAGAGACCTTGGTAAAGCAGTCCTCTATTTATGGATGTGTGTCCATTCCACCAGGGATGTAGGCACTGGTGTCCGAGAGCGTGCTGAACTGCCTCCTCTTGTCATTTATGTGTCCCTTCTTATACCTGCATGGCTGGCTGGCAGCATTTCCCGCCAGAGGCAAACCATAGTTCCGGGTCCCAGACCTGACAGAGTGTATCAGCCCCTGCAATGAGGATGCCTCTGAAAGCATCCTCCCTACCTCCAATGAAGCCGAATGTGGTCCTGTCAAATCAAGTGGACCTGGAGTTTTGCTCTGAGGCTAGAACTGGTGTGATGGCATGTAACAAAGTTGACTGAAAATCTCGAGAGCCAGAGAATGAATCGGAACTAAAGTTTCAGAGAGCACAGAGGCTCAAGGCTGAGAAACAGCCGTCAAATTCCAGGAGTCTTCTTGAGTCACTATAGACCTTTTAAACCACTGATCCTTCTTTAGGAGGTCTGGAGGGGTCTTCCTATTTATTCATTTTTATATTTATTTTTATTTTTATGTTATTTTATTTTGTTTATTTTATTTGGGTCTTCGTATTTAAGCTGCATTGCCACTGAAATGTTCTGGTCATTGTGCTACCTCAGGTTGGATTATGATGACAATGATGATACCGTGTATTCCAGTGATTCCCAGACTTCTCTAGTCTGCAGAACCACGTGTTTCTGCTGTGAAGCCATAAGGATTCACTGGTTGATATATGTCCCTGATTTACAACACTTATTTGGTTCTCAGTCACCTGAACCTAATGATGTCCCACCAGCAACAGTGGTACATTGGGTGGAACACTGCTGTGGACTGAGTGCTCCAGTTCTCTCCCACCCCTACCCCACACTCCCCATCTCCACACCCCACTCCTGAAAAAATCCATATGTTGATTCCCTAATACCCAGCGTGATGGTATTTGGAAGTGGAGGCTTTGGGAGGTAATTCCATCTAGACTAGGTCATGAGGATGGGGCCCATGATGGTATTCTTACCTTTGTAAGAAGAGGAAAAAGACCAGAGCCCCTCTCTGCTATGTGAGGACATAGCAAGAGGTGGCCATCCACAATGAGGAACAGGGTTCTCACCAGACACTTAAGTCCACCAGCATCTTGATCTTGGACTTCCCGACCTGCAGAATGTGAGAAAGACATGTTTATTGTTTAAGCTAAGCAGTATATAGCACCTTGTGTTGACTGAAGCATGCTCACCATCCACGAGAGCATAATGTTAGGGAGTGAGCACACTGAAAAAGTTGCCATGGAATTCTGATGCTTCCCATACTATGTCTCTGAGAATCACTCTTGTATGCAAACTGCTTAGGAGATGCCTATGAGATATGAGCTATTCATTAATCTGCCTCTGCATACAAAGGTATTATCATTTTTTTAATTGTTTTTCTTTTTCTCTCAATGAATTTAAAATTCTGTAGCAGAGAAAAACCTAGTAAGTTAAACATTAATAAATGGAAGATAGAGATGTAGACTTTGAAAACTCATATGTTTATATGGTTTCTCCTTCCAATTTATCTGTCACAGGCATTTACAATGTCTAGTAGGTGTTGTCAGATTTCAATGTTCTCAAGTCTATAATAGGGACAATGATCTTGCCCTATCTCACAGAGTAATTAAAGAAAGCAAATTAGAAAAAACAACACCGGGGTGCCTGGGTGGCTCAGTTGGTTGAATAATTTCAGCTCAGGTCATTATCTCATAGCTTGTGGGTTCGTGCCCCGCATTGGCCTTTGTGCTGACGGCTCAGAGCCTGGAGACTGCCCCTCTGCCCCTCCCCTGCTCATGCTCTGCCTCTCTCTTTCTCTCTCAAAAACATTAATTTTTTTTTAATTTAAAAAAAATAATTAAAAAAATTATAAAGAGAGATACCATTAAAAAATAAATGAAAAGAAAGAAGAACACAAATGTTCCTGGTAGTGTATAAAATATTCTACTAGTTAAAATTGAATTTATTTTAGTTAAATTACCATCATTAGTATAAGAAAGAAATATTTAAAAGTTTATTGTTGCACTAAGTCACTGTTGACACAAATCAATTCTAGTAAGGGGGCCAAAAAGAAGAATAGCCTGTCTTCCAAATGAATAAATAAACAAAAAGCAGAATAAGAGAACAAATTTATGGTGGCCATACAGGAGGTAGGTAGGGGATGGGAGAAACTGGTGAAGGGGAGTGGGAGCCTACATAGGCTTCCAGTAATGGAAGGAAGAAGTCATGGGGCTGAAAGGCACAGCACCGGAAATGCAGTCAATGATATTGTGATCAGCTTGTGTGGTCACAGATGGTAGTTACAAGTGTGGGGAGCACAGCATAACGTACAGAGTTGTTGGGTCATTATGTTGTACACCTGAAACTAATATCACATTATATGTCAACTAGACTCAAATTTTTAAAAAATAGCCTGTTTTTGCTAAGCCCTTTACTAGTGAAAACTAAACTGATATGCAAACAAATATGATAAATAATATGATAAAAATGGCATTTACTAGTTGCTTTGGACTTGACCATGAAATAACCAAGCCATTCAGTGCATTAAATTTCATGATCTGTCTTCAACCACTGCAAGTGAATCAGTTGTGTGATACACATCAGTCATTACATCAGCTGCCCTTTTATTTTATTTTTTTAATTTTTTGTATGTTTATTTTTGAGAGACAGAGAGAGACAGAGTATGAGGGGGAAGGGCGGAGACAGAGGGAGACAGAATACGAAGCAGGCTTCCAGGCTCTGAACTGTCAGCACAGAGCCTGATGCGGGGCTCGAATTCACAAACCATGAGATCATGACCTGAGCTGAAGTTGGATACTCAACACACTGAGCCACCCAGGCGCCCGTCAGCTGCCCTTTTAGACATGGGCTAGGATCCAATGCTACAGGCACTATGTTTATTTCCAGTAAGCACTTTTGGCCTTGGGCAAGTTGTTCCCATTTATCAGAGAATAGGGACAATTCTGTGGTTTCTTAATTGGGTGAGTGGCTTTGACAGCGCTTCAGAAGCATGAAGAAAGTCCAGTTTTGAGGATCCTCAGTACAAGCATGAGCATATGATAGCCCCAAGAGATAACAGACCTTATGCTGCTCAAACGGAACCAAGGTGCTGGCCAGCATCGTGCTGAGCCCATGGACACATTTTGTTATTGTAATTCTATGTGGCATTCACTAAGGATATGCAGTATATTTACATTTCAAGCCTGCAAATAATTCTTTAACCTTTAATCAAGAAAGCTGGAGAATGCTACCCCTTACCCATTGCTCTATTTAATTTAAAAGAGAAAGCCTTTGCTTCAAGCTTTCTTTGAATTTGGAAACCAAATTATCCATTGTAAAATAACATGAAATTTATAGCATATTAAAAGAATTCTCTCTGGACTTATTTTCATCATATCACTGAGAACACAATATTACGGGTGACTCAGAGGAAATAAATAATTCACCAGCATGTTACAATGGCCCTTTCTGGATTTAATTGTCAAGCCTGAGATATTGCATACTGTTTTGGGGAGAAAACCTAGCATAGGAGTTGATTTTAATGAAGAAACAAAAATGTAAGCATTTAAATAGAAGCAGAACTTAAAGTTATCAAGTCACTGACAAAGAAGCTAGTCAAGGACAATTTTACACTTGTGTTAAAAAAAGCCATAGGTTGTGTGTGTCCATTGTGTGTCACACGAGCTGGCTATAGTTTGTCTGTGAAAAATGGAGAGATTTGTAAGGGCAGGATAGGGTCTGGCTGGATCACCAAAAGCAGACTTTAAGTGCAACTAACTTTCCAAAGATTCTTTAATACAAATGCTATTTTTATAATCAGATAAAAATAACACACATTCTAAGCAATCAAGTAACTTTGTAAACAATTTTCGCCTCTTGCATAATGTGGGAAATTTTTCTAATCATATTTTAGTCGGTAAACTTTTTAATAAAACATTTTTACCTGAGGTCTAAAATCCAATATACTGATGTATATAACAGACAAAGACAAAAAAAAATGCTTCTCAAGCCTAGGAGTTAACAGAACTAACCAACCTTTTCACCCTACATCTAGTAATCACTCGATTTCAATTTCAACATTTATTAGTCAGGCTTCAATTACTGAAAACAAGATGCATTCCAGCTGGTTTATGCAGAAAGGCTCTGCACCACTTGCAGAATTATTACGGGACTGAAGATATGGTCTGAGCAGCCAGGATGGACTGGACCACCCATGGGCAGCTGACCTGAAAAGATCACAATGGTCTGGACTGAATTAAAGAGCCATCAGCCAGCCACTGACTCCAGTACAACCACCTCTGCTTGGGAAGTTACCAGCCAAACAGGGAAGCTGTTTGGAGGAATCAGAAAATGTTAAGTTCCTCTGTGAAGAAAATGTCTGCACAAGACAGATATTCCACAGCTTCTACCTGGTCACAGAAGAAAGAAGTCACCTCACCTTGAGAAACTAATTCAATATCCATCATATTTAGTCATACCCAACCCCACTCTGTATATGGTTCTGAGCTTATTCCTATGTATTTACCTCCCACTGGAGACTGTCAAAGTCATTGGACAACCTGTTGAACCAAGATTCTAGGAAAATTTGGGATGACTAACAGCTATAGATAAACCTTTATCATTTCCCTAAAATTTTAAGTGTCATTTTTTTGACTCTACGACACTATTCAGAAATTGGAGCATTTGAATATTTTGCTAACTGGTACTCATGGAACACATGAGGCTTGTGTCTGTGAGATTATGACACCCGGGAGCTGAATATGACCTGAGGTCACCTGGCTCACCCGCTTTGCAGGCCAGCACGTCTAGGGGGTGGTCAGGCCACTGTGCTCTGGCACATGCACTTAAGGAGCATGGTGGCAGGTGTGTTATTCGACTTCATTCCTCCCCATTCTTGCTGTCACCACCACCAGGAAGATGGAGCAAGCATATGCCTCTCTCCCTTGTCTCTTCTCAACCTAAAGCGATGGCTTTCCCATCTCTTGTCAGTGGCAATAGGGACACTGTTGGCGTCACACCCAGGTCCTTGGTGTCACTCTGTCCAGTTACTGTGCCTGTTGCTACCAACCGCTTTCTCCTGCTACCTTCTGTAAAGAGCACCCTGGATGGTGGACTCTGCCTGCCCAGAAGCACAGCAAGGTGATGACAACTGTCCACCATGTCTGGCCGCCAGTGACTGTTCTGTATGAGGGGCACAACAGCCCAATGCTCTTGACCGTGGAGAACTTGCCACAGGAGCAGACCAGAGCGAGACTTCACCTGGAAACACTTGGCTAGCTTCTCTCTCCAGTATCCTTACTCCCATTCAGGTTTCTCTGGAAAGCACTGCCTTAAATACCCACCACAGACATCTGTGTCTCAGCCCCATTTCCAGAGGCCCACCTGCCACACTGCCTGTCCCCGAACGCCTCCTCAGAGGCCGTCTCCCAGCCTGCCCCTGTGTGGCCTCCATAACCACTAGCACAGGACATGGCACCCAGGAGACACCCAAGAAATGTCTGATAAAGGAGTATCAATAGCACTTTTCAAGGAAGATTAAAAACTGGTCGTTGCTGCTGCTTTGTACTTTTCCATGACTCCTGAGTTTACTTTCTGAGCATCTCTGACCATGGGGCAAGCTAGCTTCCTCTGAATTATTCTGTGGTTTTACAGTGCTGTATAACTAAATGTATTGTATATTCTAAGTGTATTGGATTTTCTGATAAACACAATTTTTAAACCATACTATGAAAGAACAAAGTTATCCCTTTCCCAGAACTTTTATAGTGCTTTTCTGCAGATTTTGCTTTTGTCAGAAGACAAGAAACTGCCACCTTTATTTAGTGTTACAACTTGTGAACTGCATTAGAATTCAGTCCAGGCAGACAACTGTGTTGGGTGGATGGCATTAGAGTCCTGGTATCTGGGATAGAGAAGGATATGCATCATTTCCACCCAGGCCCATGATGGCTTCCTAAATAGCTGTGTTGTGTCTCATATCAGTGTGACATGTGGCATAAGGGAACATCACGCAGGATGTCCCAGGACTCCCCTCTCTTTGGAGAATAGCACAGTAAAACGGTATTGGACAAATGCATGAACCCAAGCTTTTCAGATTCCATGCAGTGCCGTGAAACCCTGGACACACTTGAGGTCATTCGCTAAATACTGCTTCATACTGGTCTTTCCAGCAACATTTGCTGCTGGTCTGCTCTTCCTTTCTTCCTTCTCTTTTTTCCTATAACACTTTTTCTTTATCTGTGTGAAAGAACATTTGACCACAACTTTCTTTTCAACTCTTTAAGTTTTAATCATCCGTACACAGCCAAATTCCCTCAGCGAACGCTGAAACAGTTGAAGCACACTATACTTGCCAGCCTGCTGAAGAAACAGAGGAATTTTAAATATGCCAGGGGCTGCATTGGTCTGCCCTCTTGCCTTCCCCTGGTTAAGATTTTTCTTTATTCTCTTACTTCCCTTTCTATGGTGTAGAGTATTTTTGTATTTTGTATCTTCGGGCTTTAGGTCTGTTACAGATTCCTTTGTAACTAGACTACAGATAATGACAGATACTCTAAGAAGTCAGGAACAACACAGCTATATTTATAGAATATTTGCATCTTCACTTAGGGAATGTGGTGGAATAGTATATCAGAACAGGAAATCAGAGGAAATGGCTATTCAGCAGTGGAGAACAAATGCACAGGGCAAAAGTGAAAGGGAATATCGTTTATGAAGCACCAGCCAAGAAAGGAAAAAAATGGTGTGATATTAAAATAATTATGAAGGAAAATGAGGTTCTTTTTTCACACAGCATTTACAAAATGTGTTTTAAAAGAATTTAAATTAATTCATTTTAAACGTAGAGAAATGCATGGTTGAAACTTTAATAACATGGTAATAATATAGTAAAGCCCCACAGTCACCAAGCAGTCATTTTTTAAAGAGAATATAAGTTCAGTGTGAGAAAATTTCTACTTGTGTTGTATGACTACACATAACTTCAAAAAAATTTTTTAATGTTTACTTATTTTTGAGAGACAGAGAGACCAAGCATGAGCAAGGGAGGGGCAAAGAGAGAGGGAGACACAGAATCTGAAGCAGGCTCCAGGCTCTGAGTTGTCAGCAAAGAACCCAACGCGGGGCTTGAACTCACGAACTGTGAGATCATGACCTGAGCTGATGTCAGAAGCTCAGCCTACTGAGCCACCCAGGTGCCCCTGAATATACATTTTGAGCAATGTTATAGGGAATCACTATTTGTTATCAACGGAGGGAGGAATCCCCCTAAACAAGCCACATAAAGATCATCCCTGGGGCGCCTGGGTGGCGCAGTCGGTTAAGCGTCCGACTTCAGCCAGGTCACGATCTCGCGGTCCGTGAGTTCGAGCCCCGCGTCAGGCTCTGGGCTGATGGCTCGGAGCCTGGAGCCTGTTTCCAATTCTGTGTCTCCCTCTCTCTCTGCCCCTCCCCCGTTCATGCTCTGTCTCTCTCTGTCCCAAAAATAAATAAAAAACGTTGAAAAAAAAAAAATTAAAAAAAGATCATCCCTATGTTAAGCTGGTAATGACAATCTAATATGAAAGTTTTTCAGGGAGGTAGTTTTGAGGAAGTTTTTTTTTTTTTTTTAATCGGTGAAAAGAGATTATCAGATTTTAACACAAAGTGGTTTCATTGACTCCTTTTAAAGACTACCTAAAGATATTTCTATTAGTTCTTACATACATTTTGAATTCCTATAAATTTATAGTATACATTGAAGGCAATGTCACTGACACATTTGTATAAATCAGTATAAAGAGAATGATACTGAGGTTAAGAATATAAAAACAAAGCTCCTGATACTTAAATGAAACAGCATTAATGGTTGTATTAAAAATAGCATCACAGGGGCACCTGGGTGGCGCAGTCGGTTAAGCGTCCGACTTCAGCCAGGTCACGATCTCGCGGTCCGTGAGTTCGAGCCCCGCGTCAGGCTCTGAGCTGATGGCTCGGAGCCTGGAGCCTGTTTCCGATTCTGTGTCTCCCTCTCTCTCTGCCCCTCCCCCGTTCATGCTCTGTCTCTCTCTGTCCCAAAAAAAAATAAATAAAAAATGTTGACAAAAAAAAAAATTTAAAAATAAAAAAAAATAAAAATAGCATCACAATTAAAATTGAGTTCTAAAAAAACTGATTTTGTGAAGTATTTTGTCTTGAATATACGAATACGGGCAACATAGTACAATTTCCCCCTTTCAGGGTTTAGCACTGAGCTGGAAGACCAGACAAAAAGACTGGGATTTGAAATCCTCTGCTGGCTTAAATCTACGCCAACTTTACACAGTTCGAGATGCAGAATCTGCTATTAGGTCCCGGAAAGAAGGAACAGATCCCATGTAAGCTTAATGCTCACTGTGTGCCGGGACCAGAACTCAGAGTGTTGTGTTGCCTCAGACCTCAGATGCCATCTGCCAATGGTAGGCACCCTTCCCACCCACACCAAACGGGTGACGTGAAAACAAAATAGAGGTGACTGTGCTGGCACTAGCCGTAGAGCTGACAGCCAGTGGCCTTCCTGACCTGGCCTCGGCCTCCACCCCCACTGACCCTGCCTCACACCAAACGGCCCCCTGGCACTGGTGCTTGTTCCCCGCCTTCAAGTTCTTCCCTCCCCCTGTGCCCACCCACAGGCTGGCCCTCCTGCAGCCTCTCTCTAGTCATTTCCATTCATCCCTGGATCTTGGCTCCAGTATTGTTTCCTCCCACAAACCTTCTTAGAAGGTTGACCTTACCCTGAAGTTAGGTCAAGGTCTCTCCCATTCATTCCTGAGGCATCCTTAACACACATTCAGAGCCCTTATCTCCCTTTCAAGCTTACATTTACATATGATTGTTTGCTTCATTTTGCCTGCCCCAGAAGTTTGGTGGAAGTAGGGCAGGATGTGCTTGTCATTTTATCCCCCAAAATGTGCAAAATCATGCAAATTACAGTAGTTTGAGAATGGGTGAGTACAATATTTAATACAGACTCACTTATCTCAGGGAGTTTACACGAAAAGTTAAAATTTGTTATATGATATATGCTGAGAAATAAACAACATAATTGCTGTAAATTAGTAGATAGAGAGCTTGTTTGCTGATGTAGTGAACAAGACATCTCCCTAGGGAAGGCTGAATTTGCCTGAACTGAGGCAAGTGGCTTAAGACAATGCTGTAGAGGTAACCTCTACAAACTACAAATAATTGGAATTCACCTCCTCCCTGACCAAAAACAAACAAACAAAAAATCAGATGAATCTATATGACCTTTGCAAGAGAAGTTAGACCATTGCAAGGCTTAAGATCGATCCTGTGATCAAACTTCCATTTCTCCTCCTGAGTCAAAAAAATGGTGGACTGAATTATTAACAACTCTATCTGGACAAACATGAAGTATTGTTCCAGAAGCTGAAACTCACTTCTAACAATTTATGAACATACAACTAATAAACAAATAAAAAAAATATAAATAAGTAAATAAACTGCTTACATGATTCATTAGGATTAAGGAAAAGTTATTTTCAACTAATAAAATGAACTTTATATTTTTAAAAGAAAAACTTTTTCTTAAACTTTCATGCATTTACAAAACCTAGAAAGAGGCTTATCAAGTATTATGTAGGAAGAGATTTAAAATTACTTTAGAATGTTTTTTATTAGGATATAAGTTATATGAAATAATGCTCTTATGTTTGAAACTTATTCTCTCTGGTGGTTTTAAATATTTCCTTTATAGTTGTTATATTATTGATATTTTAGCCTATCTTTTTAAAAAAAATTTTTTTAATGTTTAGTTATTTTTGACAGAGAGAGAGAGAGACAGAACATGAGCGGGGGACGGGCAGAGAGAGAGAGGGAGACACAGAATCTGAAGCAGGCTCCAGGCTCTGAGCTGTCAGCACAGAGCCCGATGCAGGGCTCGAACTCACAGACCGCGAGATCATGACCTGAGCCGGAGTCGGACGTTCGACCGACTGAGCCACCCAGGTGCCCCTAGTCTATCTTTTATCTATGAATAATATCAAAATCAATTTAAGTGCACCTATTGCTTTTAAAATTACAAATTCTGAATGTAAAATATTTAAACAGTGATTTGTGGTTAAATTTCATTCAGTCAGAGTGTCTTTATTTTTATATGTAGAAATACATTTTCTGGGAATTATATTTTAATGGAATGAAATTGTAGGGTCTTCAGAGTTGGGCTTTCTCTTCTAAAAGTTTCTCAGTTCACTAGAAACATTGTAAAGGCATCAGTCATGGCCACACAGAGCTTGGGAGAGCTTTATCAGCTGGAATGGGTCAGAAATCAAAGCTCATTTTTATAAAGATAAACCAGGCTGGTTTTAGAGAAGCCCATCCAGTCAACAGTGCCTAGAACCCTGTGAACTCAAGCATCCCCAATGATTTTGACACTATCCATTTTAAGAGGCAGCATTTTTCAAATTCCAAAGAAGCAGTTTTTTTCATCTGATTTCATGAGCATGTCCTAATTTCCATACTGATGTCTCCAGGCAGCTGTGACCTCAGGTTATGGCTCCCTGAGGATTCGTACCCAGGACCTGAATGACCCATCATTAGCCAGGGAGCTGAGAAGTAATAACTTTCCTTGGATGAAGTTAGTTTTAGTTGGAAGTGAAGATTTATTATTTCTTTTTCTCTGGTCCAGGTACAAGTGAATGTGCATTTAATCTCAACTTTCCTGGTTTGCCAGACACAAAGTTTGCAGATTTATTGTTCAGTCCTCATGCTTCAGTTTTATTATTATTATACAATTTATTTTCTGTTTAAATGAATGGCAAAATCATATTCTTTGATGAGGAGCTAGAGAATTAAAATATTAATGCTCTGAGAAAAAGATTTTAATTTCTGACTGATATAAGACTGATAAATCTTTCCAACAGGAGGCATTGCTGGTGGAAATATAAATTGTCATAGCCCTTTTAGAATGAGGTAAAGAATCAGTTGATTAAAACTTCTGGAATGTTATACCATTTCTGGGGCATCATCCCATTATACAAGGCACTAGTACAACGGATACATGTAAAGGGAAGTTTATGGCAACCATGTTTGTAGTGCAAGACAAAACCCTAGACATAAAAATATAAATGCCCACTGCTAAGTAAATGGTGTCAGTAAATGTGCTTCCATCCCACGGGACACTCTGCAGCTGTTCAAAAGAGTGAGTTGTCTTCAAAGCCCAGCGAAATAATAAACTTGTCAGAAAAAACACAAAAAGAAATTGCCAGGTGCCAAAAGCAAGAAGGAAGCAAAAACCAGGACAGTAGGCACATCTGCCGATGGTGCAGCAGCCCTGGGGAATTACTGGAGCAGGCAGGGGCTAGAAGTGTGGGACTTAACACCCGCAGAGGACAGGGCAGCAGGCCTCAGGCCCATACCAGGCTAGGGATTGGAACTCAGCACTCTGTAGACATCTGGACCCTGGAAGCTACAAATCCAATGCAAGAAACCCTCAATCATTCTGCCCACTGACCCAGAGAAATGACAAAGTTTGACAGATGGTTTCAGTGCCCCGACCATGTCTCCAGAATTCAGACAGCAAATGCCTGAGACTTGTAAAATCTACTTTTCTGAGGGGTGGGTGTGGATGTGGGGCTTCGTGCATAAAGACAGCAAGCTCAACATGTTGGAGACACTGTCCCTCAGAAGTGCCCCCAACCAATGATGAGCAGGAAGTGGCCATATAAACATCTCACCATTCTCCCCCCTTGACTGGGATAACTCTGGTGTAGGCTCTACATTATCCTCAGCAGGATGTGCTTCAGGTGCACCGCGGTAACCTGATTCTATATACTAAACATGGGCATGCAGGAACTAAATGTGAAAACATAATAGCATTTACAATTGCCACTGAACTTCGTTGGTTTGCTTCCTTTTTTGTCTCATGTTAGCCATTCCCCTATAGATGTTTCCTGGGATAACTTCCCAAATGAACTACCTGCATTTGAATCCTTACTTTGGGGTCTTTTTTTCTGGGGGAACCCAAACTAAGATAGATTATGTCTGTCCCAAATATGGAAGAAAAAAAACAACACATTTTTCTGTGAGAAATTACAGGTATGCCTCCACTGGCTTGGAGTCAGAATCTACTACACCTGAGTGACACAGAGAGGCCAAGCCAGTAAGTAATTTTAGAAATTGAGGAAAATTAAGTAATGCTCCTAAGGCATATGACAAAAGCAAATTCAAAACCGTTTCTGAAGAACACTTCCCCAAAACTTGCCATATTTACATTCTTTAAAGGAGAATTTTGGGGGACTGCCTGGATGGCTCAGTCAGAAGAGGATGCTACTCTTAATCTTGGGGTCGTGAGTTTGAGTTCTATATTCAATGTAGAGATTACTAAAAAAAATTAATTAAAAAAGTAGAACTTTTGTTCTTAAAATGACTTTATAATACAGAATATAGATTTATTTTTTTTTAATTTTTTAATGTTTATTTATTTTTGAGAAAGAGAGAGAGACAGGGTGTGAGCATGGGAGGGGCAGAGAGAGAGGGAGGCAGAATCTGAAGCAGGCTCCAGGCTCTGAGCTGTCAGCACAGAGCCTGACATGAGCTCGAACCCACAAACTGTGAGATCAAGACCTGGGCCAAAGTTGGACGCTTAACCAACTTACCCACTGAGATGCCCCTAATAATACAGAATATTAAAACACACAAAGAAACAATCTACCTTGCGTTGGAATCAAAGGACAAAATAAACAGGGTAATATCCTCTCCCCACAAAAAAACGTGAAATAACAATTTGAATTCACAAAATAGATATTTTAAAATTATCAAAGAGTGTTTTTTTAATTATAGATCAATAAGAAAAATATTTAATATGACAATGGCTAACTTTTCCTCAATGTTTCTCATGAGCTAGGCTATCACTCATGGAACAAAATAATGTCCAATTCAAGATGAGCTAATAACTTGGCTTTTGTTTACTATTAGTTTTTGGTAATGACATAGTAATAAATGTATATAATACCACTCTTTTCAACATAGTGCTGGGAGTTCTAGAAACTTCAATAAAGCAAGAAAAAGAAATAAAAGATGTACTTATTGGAAAGCAAAAAATAAAACTTTCCTTCTTGAAGACAACATTGTTGTCTATGCAGAAAATCCCAAGGAATCTAACAAAAAAATCTTAGACTAATAAGTGAGTTCAAGAAGTTTGCAGGAGGGGCGCCTGGGTGGCTCAGTCGGTTAAGCATCTGACTTCTGGCTCACGTCATGATCTCGCAGTTTGTGGGTTTGAGCCCCATGTCGGGCTCTGTGCTGACAGCTCAGAGCCTGGACCCTGTTTCGGATTCTGTGTCTCCCTCTCTCTCTGACCCTCCCCCATTCATGCTCTGTCTCTCTCTGTCTCAAAAATAAATAAACGTTAAAAAAAAATTTAAAAAATAAGTTTGCAGGAAATAATCACACAAAAATCTATTGTTTTTCTATATACAAATCTCAAATGAATGATGTTAAGTAAAAAAAAAAATCGAATCTCCAAAATTTACATACTGTAGGATTCCATTTATATAATTTTCTCACACTATTTTAGAAACAGGTTAGTTGTTGGCAGGAGTCAGGGATGATGGGGTAAGGTAGCTGTGGGATGTGGGTTTATAAGAGCAGTACAGGGATATGTGTGGTTATGGAAGTGTTCTGCACCTTAACTCTAGTGGTGGGTCCATTAAAGTACACATGTAATAAGACTGCATGTGATAGAACTAAATACACACACACTTGGCATGCAAGTAAAAAGGAAAAAAAACTGGCATAACATCAGTGGATTGTATCAGTGTCAGTACCCTGATTGTGATATAAACTGCAATTTGTAAGATGTTCTCACTGGGGAAACTGAGGAAAGGGCACAAGACACCTCTGTACCATTTCTTATAACTACATGGGAATCTACAATTATCTTGAAATAAGAATGTAATAAAAGAAAACGCAATAATATTCCACAAAAGCATACAGAAATGTGTGAACTAAAAACTAATCCATTAAAATATATTTTACTAAACAGTTCTCACTTTCTTGGAATTCCTGTACTCTAGTTGGGTTCACAATAGTCTGAACTAGAGACTATCTTAGGAAGGGGTTGCAGTTGACCTAGTAACTCTCAGGAAATCGCATCACCACATATCATAATAATTAAGAACATGATATTTGGAGCAGAATAACCAGGTTTAAATTTAGCCTTTTCCACTTCCTGGCAGCATTACTTTAATAGTCTCATTAAATCTACAATCTTCAATTTTCATATTACAAAATGGGGATAATCACACTACCTAATCCACTGGGTGTTGTGAGCATCAAATTAAACAATGCATGGCAGGCAGTCGGTGCAGGGTTGGCACATGGTAAGAGCTCACTATACTTAAATATGGCTTATGTTTATGTTTGTTGTGGAGCCTGTCCAGTGGCAGCACAGATTGTACTTGGATCCTGAATTATGGTGTAAGGTGTCTCACTCACATGCACTTTGTCTCTCAATGCCCCTCTCTCCCTCTTACACACACACACACACACACACACACACACTATTCAGTAGAGAAAGGTTAGGAAACTGTGACAACAAATCCTTAATTTTATTGCAGAACCCCAGGGCTTTGGAGTTTTATTCCATGGTAGAAAGACCAATTTCCACACCAGAAGTCAAGTATGAACTGACACATGGACACCCATGTTTTCTGCCACATCTGTGATGTGTTCCAGTGATGTTTCAGAGACACTCAGGCTGGGGAAACTGCTGGCCGGCTCCCGTTCTGTGTATCAGCAGTTAGCACCCACCTTGACTGTGTGCTCACCACAGCACTGAGGATGGGTGTGTGTTCACTTCACAGTGAGGAAACAGTGAAATCCTGTCATTTGCAAGGATGTGGATGAAGAAGCTAAAGAGTATAATGTTAAGCAAAATAAGTCAGTCAGAAAACGACAAATACCATATGATTTAATTCATATGTGGAATTCAAGAAACAAAACTGAGAAAAGATGGGAGAGAGAGAGAGAGAGACAAACCAAGAAACAGATTCTTAACTGTAAATAACACACTACCAGAAAGTAGGTGGGTGGTGGACAGGGGAAACAGGTGATGGGGGTGAGGAGAGCACTTGTGATGAGCACGGCGTGATATGTGGAAGTGATGAACCACTATATTGTACACCTGGAAACAATATTACACTGTATGTTAACTGGAATTTAAATAAAAACTTTAAAAAAAAAGGAAGATGAAGCAACTTGCCCAAGGTCAAGATTACTAAAATCTAAAAGTAAAAACTTACATCCATCTGACCCTAAAACCAAAGGTCTTATATATTATATAAAACCAAAGATAACATCATAATTACATAAAGTTTTGTAAATATTTTCCCCTTTTATCTATGAGATGGGTTGCCTAATATGGGCAGTATTTCACAAGACAATAGATGTGCTACTAATGTCTAAACCTTGTCTTACTATAAAACTAACCATTTGGCAAATACCACAGGAAAACTGATTTATTTGTACACTTCTGTACTTTCTTTTGTAATGAAAATGTATTTGCCTTGTAAATCTAAATTCTGGTATATTTTGCTTGCTCACAATATAATGTACTTATGACCAGCTATGAAAGCTCATTGGACTCTCATAAGTGTATCAGATTGATCTAAGGACTCAAACCCCAATAGGAAACAGAACGATATCCTGAAACATACACATGGCTTTGATTTCTAACTTCATCACTTTACAGATAACCTTCCTTGTGTTATATGCATGATATGTCTTGCCCCGTTGTACCTTCACCACAACCCTTTAAGGAAAGTTCTTTCGTTATTCCCATTTAATAGGTGAAGAACATGATGTATCAAGAAGTCATGAACCTTGCCCAAGGACACAGGAGCTCAGTGCTCAGAAGCCAGGGTCAAGTCAGGTGGCATCACTCCTCAGCAGTGCTTGTAACTACTAATGACTTCCAGATTCTTCTGCCCCCTCCTGACCTCAGGAGTCTGTCACCTCTCTAAGGCTCGGTTTGCCCATCCATTAAGTTTTAAAGTAATGCCTTCTCTAAAAGACTTAAAAGAATTAAAAGAGATAATAGATACAAGTTGCCTTGGAAAGAAATGTAAAATCTTCCTCCAATCACTGTCACTTTAATTGCCAAGAAGTGTCCACTAATAGAAAAATATGAACCAATGAATTGATTCTAAATATGTAAAAACAGAAGTATAAAGAATAGATATTCTTCCCAGGGCTGTTGGAATGGAAATCCAGAATGTCCTCCCTAACTTGCACACACTGGCTTGCTCTTTCTTGGCCCATCCTTACTTCTAAAGCCAGGAAACCAGATAGCTTTGAATGTGAGCACATGTTCATGCTCCCATCAGGCCCACAAAACAGTGTATGTGCTTGCCGTTGTCAGAAATAATCCTCTAAGCTTGAGGAAAATTACAAGGCAGCTTCACTGGAGTCCCTCTGCTATGCATAGACACACTTGCCCCTCTGTTACAAGTCCACTATCTGGCAGTCATGCTTTTGTGAATCTGTGCACATTATTCTAACAAATAAGCCCCATCTCTGCACACAAGGAATAATGGGGCAATTCTAGTTGCAAACAGGACTAATGAACATGGACATAGGGATATACAAGTTTGTGATGACCCATCAGGGAAGACTGATCTTGCCACTTCAATGATCCCACAGAACACTGACTGACGAAGAGAAATAGGTATGAATAGGTATCAGTGTCCATGTACAGTAAATGCTGAGGATGACAGTGATCATCTGGATTCTCATTGCCTTTGGACAAGCCGAAATCCAAGGTCCTCAGGTCTTCTTCTTCCATTTGATCTTAACATACTCTATACTTCACCAGTCCTCTTGATGTGACAGCTCTGGCCGTGACCAGAGAATTGTTACCAGGTGGTGACCAGGGATATGACTACAGTGCTCCACAAATATCAAACACATCTTAGGTTCTATATGGGAAGCCAATTGAAGAGTTCTTAACCAATTCCAAATTTTAAGACCCAGCGCCACTCATTATTTTACATACATTCAGGACCAAGCATAGAATATCATTCAATAAATTTTGAAGTAATGAATGAGTATGTCGGACCTAAGTCCATTCACTAGCTCCTGGTCACTAAAAGTGAACATTAAAGAAACATGTTTGTAGACACTTTAGTTATCAATCTGATAGAGTGATAATTTCTGGATTCGGGAAGATTTAATTGAAACCTCAATTAAAATTAATTGAGCTATGCTAGTGCTGGTGATTTAGAAACTAAATAACAAACCTAAAATATGCCAATTTGCTGATGATTAATTCACATTAGAGTAAGATGGTCATTAAACTGTCTTGTATATATGATTTTGATTTGGAAATAGAAATGAATTACATTGATCATGATTTACCAGTTTAGAGTCCAATTTTTACTTTTCTTCCTTAACCCAAGAATTGAATCAAAATTCATAGATAATATATTTAATGTTTTAAATTATTTTTAGTTATCATTAGTTATAAGTTTTTATTTTAACTATTAAAGATTTTTGATGTTTTATACGAGTTCTCAATCTATATACAATATAAACATTTAGATTTAGAATATATTGGTGGTTATTCAGGAATTCAATGTACAGGCTATTTTAATAACTTTGTAAAATGGGGAATAATTGTAAGTTTTCTAAATGGACTTTTACTTATCTAACCTTCTTCAAACATCAGCGTGTGCCAGATGTTGTTCTGGGTTGTATGGATTCAGTGTTAAACAAGAAAAAGTCTGTGTTATTAAGGAGTTTACATTCTATTAAATAGAACAAGAAAAGAATCATTATAAGCAAAATTCGCCTACGTTTTCACTCATGCTGGTTATTTCTTCCTCTTTATATTGTTCATATCCTTTGTTCATGCTTTGCAAATTGACATATAATTACAAATCAGAAATCACAATGGCATATCAATGTATATAAATAGATTTTGATAGAATTTTCCCTTGATTAGCACTGATGTCTGATTTAAGAGGATATTGTGTTTCATTTTATTGTATATGGTGACTTATGTTTAGTTTTAAAACTTAATCATTAATAACAATTGCCAAATTTGATTGATATCTAATTCAGCTGTAATACATTAACAATCTAGTTCTGACAGCAGAGCATTTAATCATGTGTAATTATTTTAAATAGATATGCATTAAATTTTTAAAAAGGTCACTTTGCTATAAAACATATTCACATGGGAATTAATAACAGATTTTGTGTGAGTTCCTTGCAATTTGACATTTGTTATGATTGACTAAAGAGTCAAGTGTAATTTGTTCCTTGAATAACTTGGCTTATTTCGGCAGTCTTGTTTTGAAAATATCACAATCCAATTCAATGTTAATTTATATTCAGTCACACAAATAGAGACTATTATAAAGCCCATATTCTAAAAGCCTAAATCATTACCTTTCCAACCCTTCCTTGATAGCTTCAACGGAGCAAGATTTGCTAAAAAGGGTACATATCTATATCCATTATGACCTTGGTCTTTGTGCTGCTGCTTATGGCTGAAAGCAATAGATGGCGAACCTTGAGAGAAGCAATCGGAAGGTATAAACATCTAATCTTTGGGGAATGACACTGATAGAAGAAATGCTAATATCCACACCATTTCTCATCATTCAAAGTGGTAAACGTTCAGTGTCTCAAACTGTCAGCAGTTTTTCACAGAAGCAACAGCTGAGAATGCCAAAATTCATTTGATTTTGAAACTTCAGTTTCATCCCAAGACCAGTCTTTTTTAATTTTTTTAATGTTTATTTATTTTTGAGAGAGGAGAGAGAGACAGAGTGCAAGCAGGGGAGGGTTAGAGAGAGAGAGGGAGACACAGAATCCGAAGCAGGCTCCAGACTCTGAACTGTAAGCACAGAGCCTGACAAGGGGCTCAAACTCAAGAACCGTGAGATCATGACATGAGCCAGAAGTCAGGCACTCAACAGACTGAGACACCCCGATGCTCCTCATCCCAAGGCTGTTTTGTAGGGGAGCTGTTGGGTCCATTTCTTAAGAATGAGCTGTATTTAATTCAGTTTGGCTTCAAGTGTGAACATTTTTATGGGATTTTAAAATGACAACTTTTCATAAGATCTCTAGAAGCCCAGCAAATAAATTACACCACTGAAATAATAATCAGAAGAAAAATATTAAATGCTTTGAAATAAGTTTGTAAATCCTCTCTTTTGGAATGTAAGAATCTGAGAAAACTAAGGGAATCACAGGGAAATACATTTGAGAAGGACCGTGTAATGGCACAGCCTGCCTCACTAAATGGGCTTGGGCAATGGCTGGGCTGTAATGCAAGTCTAACCAAACCCAGCAAGGAAAGAATAAGAAAATCAATAGCTTAGTTACTCAGAACTTTAAATAAATAACTTATACTCTCCATTTCCTTACAAGCCTAAAAACAAATAAGACAACAGATTGCTAATGTAGGAGCCTATCCATTTGAGGGCAATCAGTGTGGAGTTTGGAGCTTTGAGAAAGTGTTTGCTCACTGCTGCACCATTAGGCAGTGACTTCCATATTGGGAGATTGTACACATGTGAACCATTATCGCCAGCAAAAACCCAACGAAGTATATGGCTAATAATTCCTGCCCAGATTAAAACATTTGATTTTAAATTCCCCTAATAACTCTAGGTATTTAAAGATAAAATCAGTTGTTAGACTGAATATTTTACTATGATGAAAATTAGAAATAGTATTTTTCTAAGACCTAGTTTTTGATAAAACCACCATTAATACAAACTTTCCTGTCTGTCAATGATTCTGCATCCTTTTCTCTAGGCTTAGAGGGATGGGAGCTAACACAAAACCCAGCATCTTTGCTTTATTTTATTCATGGGAGTGCATATAACTTGTGCAGGTTTAAGGAATGTGACTTTACACAACTGAGTTTTAAGTGGAAAGTGGGCTACCTGAACAAATCCCTCCCTTTCTATAATTGTGAATTCCAATCTCCATCACAGGCCATAAAAACGCATTTCTTACTACTGATATTCTGGGGAAACAGTATATCCTGCAGGGAGATCTAAGAATTTCCTGTGCTGTAAAAAGGGCAAGGCTTAAAAACATAAATTCATTCCATATAGCTATGTCACAAAGGGTGAGGCTAGACCTCTCTTGATTTACAACTACAATAGACACTGAGCAGTATATTACAAAATATATTCGTTTGCAAATTTACTTAGAACATATTCTTTATGTCTGGATGTATTTCTTTCTATTGTAGTCAGCAAAATAGGACTTAGACTCCAATGCGCTGCAGAGAAGGCCACATCCTCTATCAAAGACAAATGGATAAAACAAACTCACAGATCTTCCTGCAGAAGCAATATTTTAGCAGATCTACCTGGAGCTGAGGCTTTTGCTCCACACTTTATGGGGACAGAGGAGACAATCTAGTGAAAGCTTTGGTATATTCCAAGGCTCTCTTCAAAAATAAAATATTGGATGTTGTCATGAAGCAGTTCCTATTCCAATAAGTTATTCTACTGATTTTGAAAATGAGAAAGGTACTAGACTATATAAGATATTTTTTTGATTTATGTAAGATACTTTCTTGCTGCGGATAACAGGTGTCCTTCTTGGATGAGCCTAAGCAGAGAGTACATTCATCATAAGGGTGCTGGTTGCCACAAGAACCCACGCTGATGAATGGGATAGACCTCTGCACTGAGCTAGAACCCATGACCCAGAATGCCACTGCAACTATCCCTGTTCCTCTATGCACCCCTATCCTCCTTGTTTCCCTCTAAGCCATTTATCTGTTCCCTAAAACCATCCCCTCACATGTAGCTTGGATCAATCCCAACTCCAAATGTAAATGGGCCCACTCAATCCCTCCCCCAGGATTTGGGAGCCAGCATGGAACATGTGTCATGTAAATTATGGGGATCTTGATGCAAGGTGCTCTGGCACTCACCTTAGCTGACCCCATGGCCACATGTCAAGTAGGCCACCTCCTTTGTGAAATTCTCTGCCTTTACTTAAAAATTCAAGTTAACATAAATAAGATTTGCATAAAGTGGTGAATGTCTCCTTAACTTTGATGAGCCTACAGATTTGGACTTTAAGAAGACTAAAAGAAGCAGGAGGTGTTTTCATAATCCCTAACTGTTATAAGTATTTCCTCTTCACATCCCTATAGGAATACATAAAACCACAGAAATCACATAACAAAAGACCCTCAGAAAATTTTAAGGGAGCATATGTGTAAAGCACATTCCCAAACTGTATGCTAGACTTGGGGCAACATAAATGGAAGGATAAACAGGAGGTTGGAAAAATAAGCAAAAGCTTGGAACACCTGGGTAATTCAGTTGGTTGAGTATCTGACTTCGTCTCAGGTTACGATCTCAAGATCCATGGGATTGCGCCCTGTGTCAGGCTCTGTGCTGACAGCTCAGAGCCTGGAGCCTGCTTCGTTTTCTGTGTCTCCCTCTCTCTCTGCCCCTCCCCTGCTCACACTGTCTCTCTCGCTCCCCAAAATAAATAAACATAAAAAAATGTTTTTAAAAAAGAAAAAGAAGCAAAAGTTTAATATGAAATGAATTCCTGGTATGATTTCAATATGAAATTTTAATTAGCTTTGGAAATGAATGCTATTTCTAATGTGTAAATATGTACAAACTAACATGAAAAATGTACTTAAATTTTTAATTAGAAGTCCATTTTGTCTTACTATCAGTTTGTATTATTAGTCAGTTCATATCTGGTTTTCACAAAAGCCCAATAAATAAACATACAACAGAATAAAATTCTTTGAAATAATAAAAAAGATAAATTAAAATTTAAATTTACTTCTACAGGTTTCTGCTCAGAAGTTTCCAAGTATTAATTAATTTAAAGAATCACTGAGATAATTCACATAAATATATTCAGGATTGTCATTTGGGAAATTCATGTTTATGGGTACCAAATTTGCATGCTGTTCATAGGCTAATTTTTGTTTAATTAAAATTTAGAAAATTTAAAAATTATACAGTAAGTGTGCCTAAAATCCATGGAGTAGAAAAGTTGAAGCATAGTATTGACATTTTTGGAAGGTTCCTCCAGGAAGATATTGAGAATTAATTAAGGGCAGAATTTTTAAAGCATTCAGTCATTTAAAGCATTCATTTAGGTAATAAGATTTTGATGAATGTGACATTATGCTCACCAAACTGAAATTTTTATTCAGGAAGCAAAAATAAATTAATATCTTTAAAGGCAGATAGGAGGGGCGCCTGGGTGGCGCAGTCGGTTAAGCGTCCGACTTCAGCCAGGTCACGATCTCGCGGTCCGTGAGTTCGAGCCCCGCGTCAGGCTCTGGGCTGATGGCTCGGAGCCTGGAGCCTGTTTCCGATTCTGTGTCTCCCTCTCTCTCTGCCCCTCCCCGTTCATGCTCTGTCTCTCTCTGTCCCAAAAATAAAAATAAAAAACGTTGAAAAAAAAATTTAAAAAAAAATAAAAATAAAAAATAAAGGCAGATAGGAATATTCTGCAAAATATTGGATTTATGTAACCTCTGAGGCAGCCTCAAAAAACACTGGCGTGAAATTAAAATTTTCATCTTGCAAATATGAAACACTCAGGGAAAAACTTTCCTGAGTTAGCTAATTATTTAGACCAGATGAAACAGAAATTCTAGTATCTGGAAAACTGCCATCCAGTTTCTTCATCTGGTGGCACACGCGGGTGCTTCTGTGCCAGTGTGAGCCTCAGGGGACACGAGGCTCCCATGTGAGGCCATGCACTGCACTCTGAACCTTGTCTGTGTGGCCATCAGACCCCTTGTCCTTTCCTTCTGGCCCTGCCTATGTGTTTGCACCCCCAAAATGACAATCCTATGCTTGAACTTTGCAACATGATGGATTTTTGGAAAGTGTATTGCATAATTCTTTTAATTTTCCAAGTTTTTAATTAAGTAAAAATTGAACCGTGTATAGCATGCAAATATAGTACCCATAAGCATGAATTTCCTAAATGGCAAAAATGAATATTTTATATGGATTATTTCAGTAATACTTTTAATTAATGAGCTTGGAAATTTCTGAGCTATAACCTTTGGAGTAAATTTGATCTTTAATTTATCTCTTCAGTGGAATATGAGCAGAGCCATGGGTACCACCTCACAGCCACACACCTTTGAAATCTTGCACATAACCTTCTGCGGTCAGTCACGTATACAGGGCCCAGAGCAGGACTCTAAGGCTCTGGAGGATGGTGAGGCCACTAGCCAAAAGCATCCCAGTGCCTAAATAACTATGTGGAGGAAAACCCACTGCAGACCTGCACTGGACTGTCCGGACAGGGAGAAACAAAATGGCACTGGGTAGAACCACTGAGACTTGGAAGTTGTTTATAACAGCTGTTACCTATAGTGAGTTAAGAGCCTGACTTATTTCTAGTAAATGTATCACTAACCCTAGTGGATAAAAACTTGGAGATTTTAAAGAAAGAAGCCCAAACTTACCACCTCTATTGGGAAGTAAGTACACAAATAGGCTCAAGATATTACTGACATATACTGACTTTTTGGGGTAACACTGTGATTTAATAAACTATAATAACATAATTAATGTTTATAATGCACATGTGTGCCAGACATTGAGTCAAGCACTTGGCACATAGTATCCATACCAGGTATCCATACACTAGTATCCATACCAGGTATGGGAATTTTTATAATGGAGAGATGTTTCACGGGTGTGTCTTTTTTGGCCCTTTGGATACACTAGTATCCATATCAGGTATGGGAATTTTTATAATGGAGAGATGTTTCATGGGTGTGTCTTTTTTGGCCCTTTGGAAGAAAATAAGCAATAATATTGCTACGTTTAGGATTTAGAAACTGAGTGAGGTTTACAATAAATAATGAATCAAAGACGTCCTGAGACAAGGAAGGCAAGGCCTGGTCATTTGTAAACTCGGGAACCAATCTCTCTGAGCCTTATAAACCAAGGCCCTGACATGAGCTCATGTCCTCACTACCAGTCTTTAGGAGGATAAGCTGCCAGGAAACACTACTCTGACAGGGCAGGTGTGGGGTTTCAAGCCGTGCAGTGTCTTCCAGGAGCATCTCACTTTTGAGAAGATGATCTGGGAGCAAGCTCAACCCTAACAGCTCCCATGAGAGCCAGACAAACTAGGGAGGCCCAGAAGAAACCAAGAAGGGTCTTCGGAATGTTGTCACAAACATCTGAAGAAAAAAATCTGTTCCGGAGAAACTTCCAAGCCAGGATCAGGATGTATGAATAGGGGTAGAGACGATTGCTGTTCACTATGTTTTCCCACTTTCTCCTTAACACCCAGTAAATTTATCTTCCTTTCTGGGGTACCTGGTGCTAACAACTCTTACACTGAAGACAGTGTATGAGTAGCCGAGAGAAAATTGAAAGAAGCTGTCTGTAATATATTAGAAATAATCCAAAAGCAATTCTACTAAACCTGGATATACACACTTTGTTCACATGCATATCTTTTAAGAAACACTTCACTGAAAACTTATCTATTAACTACTTTAGGATTCCTTCCCACTCCCCCTCCTTTTTTTTTAACTTTCAGGCTTGACTTAGGTCTGTCTATGTAACCAATCTAAACGAGAATTGCACTCCTCTTTATAACATGCCACGCACATTTCATAATTTAACTTGGTCTCAGTCTTACCGTAGCTTCAGCTTCTGCTATCATTTAAAGCTTTTTATTTTAAACAACTGGAAGGATTTTAAACTACAGCATAATCAAATTTATCTTTAAATCATGTTTTCTCATTCATAACGAGCATTTACACAAAGTAAAGTGCCTTTCATTTATGGCATTGAGTACTTGCTCTGATGGCTCATGGATAGCGAGAGTGCCAGACACAAAAACAAACAATGGAATAAAGAAAGGAATAAAAAGAGGGTGCAAGTCTACCCAGAAGCCTACTTCTGTGGATGGGAACACAACTTAGAGAAGGGTTCTCAGAGGCATCGGTTGCTCTGAGGAATCAGTCGGTGAAAACCTTTCAGAGGCCAGGAGCAGCACTGTGCTGTCCCAGCTGGAGCTGTCACACGGCCACGTGGAGTCTCTCCTGTGTCATTCCCAGGAATACGAGCCACATTAACCAGCTTAAGCTATGCACATCCTTCTGCCTTGGATCAAGCCCTTATGATATGGACACGATGGGAACGGGCTTTTTCTTAACTGGATTAAACCCAAAGGGGAAAAGGTATTTCTCTCTCTGGCTTTGCTTATCCAAGCACTTCACGCTTTTCTCCAGCCTCACATGCTCAGCAACTATTCCTGGCATGTGCATATTGCTGCCACCTTCTTGTTGAGGAATATCTCCCAGAAGACACTCAGCAGTGTCAGAGTTTTGCCAACTGCTAAATGCTTACCAGTTGGCTTTCCATTACTCTGAGCTACAAGGCACAATGAGGAAGGGCTCACGTGCCCTCACAAGTATTTTAAGGATCGATTGTTACGCTCCTGCCACAAACTTCACTATCAGCCAACAGTTGAAGCGCTCAGGCTTTCATCCTCACACGTTAATTTTGATATCTCCATCACATCTGGCAAAGTCTATGTTACTCTGAACCTCTCCTCACACCTCCCCTACCAGAATGCACCCCATACTGCTACCTGAAACCACAAAACTAATAAATATTAAACACTGATGGGGTACATTAAAGCTCTAAACAAATGAAGACATTTACCATGTGCATGGGTGGGAAGAGTCCATATTGTCAGAGATCCACCATGACTAAAACCTTCTTTTCTTCCAAATATGCCATCAGGAAGATGTAAGCAAGCTGCAGACTGGGAGGAAATCTCAACATCTATATTTAACAAAGGCTTGTACACAGGAGATACAAGAGCTCAGTAGTAAAAGAACAAACAACTTCATAAAAGTAGAGCAAAGGACTTGAACACCCACATAAACACAGCTAGAAAAGCTGCAAGTAAACACATAAAAAGGTGTTCAAATCATTAGTCTTCAGGGAAGTTTAACTTAAAAGCACAATGAGATATAGCTTTGTACCCTCCAGAAGGGCTGGAATTAAGGAGTCTGGTGATACTGACAAGTGTTGGAGTGTTGGAGATGTGACCGACTGAAAGCTCTATATATTGCTGGTGGGAGGGAAGAAAGTAAATCAGGGTAACAGTTTTTTTAATTATAAAGTTAGACATGGTCCATATTACCTACCTAGCAAGGTCACTCACAGATATTTACTTATAAGGAAACACACTTTCAGGCAAAGACTTCTCCACAGATATTCACAGTAGCCTTGTTTATCTTACTCAAAAACTGGAAAGAAAATGAGTGTCTTCAAACAGGGCCATGGGTTAGTATATTCTGGGATATTCACACAATGTAATACCACTCAGCAATAAAAGGATCAGACCAATTAGAGCAACAACATGGATGATCTCACAGACACAAGCCAAGTAAAGAAGCAAGAATTATTTTTTAAGTGCTATACTATGTTTAAATTTATATAAAAATCTAGAACATGCAAAATCATAGTACTAGAAATCAGATCAATGGTTTTCTGGGGGTGGAAGCTACTGACTTCAGAAGGACACGGGGTACTTTCCGGGTACATGGAAACACCCTATATATCAACTGGCTTGGTGATAACACAAACACTGACCTTTACACTTACACATATGAAAAGCATTGTATGGAAACAATGCTTTGATTTTCAAAAGTATGGTAAAGTGTAGAGCAAACAACACTCTCTGTGATTCCTAGATCTAGGGTCAATCCCTAAACACCAACTCCAGGCTATGGAGCAATTGATTGATGGACTAAAGCTGGCAACATCACTGCTAGTCCTCTTTTAATAACACCAATGTTTTCAATACAATATTAAGATCACATGTGGCTGAGGTGTCTAAATTAAGGAACTACAGATTAAGTTATAATTAATTAAAAAATCATTATCACAAGGCCATTTCAAAGTCCCACTGCACTGACACCTATTAAAATAACATAAACTCTGATGAATGGAGTCTGCTTAGTCACACTATAGCTGAAAAGCAAGCTTGGTCTCCAACTATAACAGAAAACTTGAGCATATCTTGTAAACTGGAAGTCATTGAGCACTTTGTCATACAGTACAGACCAGAAATGGCAAATCACTGGTTCGCCTACAGACGTGTTTCATATGGACCCTATGTTCTTGGCTACACCTTACTTTAATTTCTAAAAATTACTTGCAAAAACTTAAAATTTGGGAGAATTCCCAAATACATTCACCTATTTTTCCTTTATTTAAGTAATCTGTCCACTTGGCATTCTGAATGTCATTCTGACGTGGCATTTCCACACTGCCATGGTCACAGCCACTCCCTGCTGCTGTTCCTTCCCCGGAATGAGTCCTGTTATTTTAGTAGCAAAGAGGGAAGTGAAATAAATACATCTTATACCTACATCTGTGAAACAGTGGAAAATGAAATCAAGAGTGTTTTTGAGAAAAGGGAATGAGCACACTTCTTTACAGCTGTGCTACATTTAACATGCAAACCGAGCATGTAACTCATCTACCCAGCTGCTGTATCTTATGTTTCCTGTCTGGCTACTTAGAAGCAAGTAACAACTAGGAGCCAAAACATGATGACACATGATCAAGTACTAAACTAGATAAGAAACATTTAGAAATGTGCTTTAAACATTTTTTTCAGAGGGGCGCCTGGCTAGTTCAGTTGGTGGTGGAGCACATGACTCTGAATCTCAGGGTCTGAGTTCAAGCTCCACGTTGGGTGTGAAGCCTAGTTAAAAATTAGAAAATAAAAAAAAATGTTGTTTTTTTCAGAGATGGGAAAGGTCAATGTTAACTAAAAAGTTTGGGAAGTGTGTTGAGATTTGTCCTGAAGATTGTTTTTGAATAAACATAACAAATAAATATTGTACATATTTCCATGTTTATGTCATGGGTCTTTAAAAATTTATCACTCAGTATGAAAAAAAAAAGAAAATTGTATTAGTAATATTCATTGTAACACTATAATAATGTCCAGAGAGAGAAATTAATTTACAAAAGATAAAAAGCACAGAAACTAGTAACTTTGGACCCTTCTTAAAACATTATACATAATTTCATTTGATAATTCCCAATTACACTACCCATTGGAGAATAAGGATTGCTATTCAGTCACCTCAAAATGTGATAATTGAAACTAAAAACCTGCCATCATATCATAAATAATTTACTGGTAAAGATGTAAATAAAGTTTCTATGAGACATTACTATCAAAGGTCAATCTTAGAATGCTTCTACAGCCAAAGGAGAAATTTTAACCCAAAATAAGTTATAATAGTGGAAAAATCACTTAACAGGCCCTATATGTATCTTCATATTATATTACCTATTAGACTTTATATGAAGTCAGCAAAACCCAGTGATGTGAAGAAACAGATTCTTCACATTCTAACTGTAAAACAATGAATTAGGAGGAGTAAAGAGATTTTTTTTCTTATTATTAAGAAAAACTATAAATATTTTATAGAAAACTATGTTAAGTATGATTCACTCTTTTCATTTTATTAGGTTCTGGCGAAAGACTCTGTGCGTGTGTGTGTGCGCGCGCGCGCGCGCGCGTGCATGCTTGTACACATGCGCACAAGCACGTGCGTATCTCCTCAAAAGACTATCAATTCTAAAATTCTAAATTCTAAATTTGTATACTGTAGAAACTCTTTTAAATGAACTGTAACAGCAATAATTGCTTTTCTCTGGGTCAGCTTCATGGCAAATGGTGTGTGAGTCCATACCTGATGATATACACACAACTCCTCTTTGTGTGGTCCACCAGAAATTCAAGTGCTTAATTAGATTATCCTTGATCTCCCAAAAGAGCAAAATAAATAAAGCTTGTTACTTGAGAGGTAAAAAAAAAAAAAAAGGAGATGGAATAAATATAGGCCAACGTAGGAAGGTGCTGCAGTAGTTGCAAGGAAAAAATGTTTTCTGGGAAAGGACTGGGGATGCAGGACTGACAAGGCAAGTAGGTCTTACGTTTGCAACCCCAGAGCTGACATTTGTAGCTTTCATGTATAACACGGTTACATTTATATTTTTATCACATAACGGGTATATAATATATTATATATATATATATATATATATATATATATATATATATATATATATACACACACACACACACACACCTACTATACAGATACACACAGGCCAAGGTTAGAAAACTACACACAAAATTTAACAGTGCTTTACTCTGAGGAGAGAAATTTAGGAAAATGAAGGATTTTTAACTCTTCACCATATAAATTTCTAAGTCGTTTGACTTATTATAAATTGAACTTATTTTATAATTAAAAAACAAGATTTTTGAAACCCTGTACTTTTAAAAGTATACAGGAAAGATATACATCAAAATGGAAAAGTCTTTGGATGGTAGGATTGTGGAGGAGCCCTAAAAATCTTCCATTCATTTAGTTCTTTAGTAATCACATATTACTTTTAAAAGTGGAAAGTAATCAATATGTTTTATGTATTTTTTTGTTTTTGATTTTTGCTTTTGTTTTGTTCTGTTCACTAAGTTTTATTATAATTCCAGTAGAGTAGCACACAGTGTTATATTAGTTTCAGGTGTACTATTTATTGCACGTGCCAATATGCATGTGTGCTGGTGCATATCTGGCATTTGCCCATTGATCCTCGTCTTGGGTCTGAGCTTTCCTGGGCACCCGAGAATGCTTCCAGACACACCTTTCTAGTGTCCTGTCGGAGTGACCTTTCACCTTCCCGTTCCCCTCAGGGCGGATCTGAATTCCTGCCTCTGCTATCCTGATTGAAGTCACATCTCACCCACTTCTTTGGGTAATAGAAAACTCTAACTGATTCGGTCTTCAAATATATTTTCTCACCTTTTGTCTGCAAACTAAAATTGTTTATTATTTTTTTTCAACATTTTTTTATTTATTTTTGGGACAGAGAGAGACAGAGCATGAACGGGGGAGGGGCAGAGAGAGAGAGGGAGACACAGAATCGGAAACAGGCTCCAGGCTCCGAGCCGTCAGCCCAGAGCCTGACGCGGGGCTCGAACTCACGGACCGCGAGATCGTGACCTGGCTGAAGTCGGACGCTTAACCGACTGCGCCACCCAGGCGCCCCGTAAAATTGTTTAAAAGAATAAAGAAAACCTTTGCATCTGTGGTCTGATGGTCTTGCGTTGTTTGCTTGCCCAGTATTCCCAGAGTAACAGAAGCTGTCACTCAGCCAGGAACTGTTTCCTGCTTCCCAGAGCATCAGACCGTTTGTGAAACAGGAGTTTATTGCCTTGCACATCAGCCCTGACTGGGAGGCTCTTTGAAAATGAGAGTGTGACTCTTCAGAGCCACAAGTGGGTATTCTTCTCAAGAGGGAAAGAAGATTCACAATGTGGAAACAGGATAAAAACCTTACATTAACTTAGTTTCATTACTTGCTCCAGAGAAAACATTTCTCATATAAATCCTAAATATGATAGGAAATAAGAAAAGATATTAAGACACATGAGTGAAAATTTGTAAATATGTCCCAGGAACCTATATAAAAATTGGCATTTCTGAAACTTTTCCAACTTAGTTTTACTTAACTATTTTCCAGTTTTTTGGCAGCAGCTTTCTGTATTTCATGTCATTCATACATCTCAAAGCATGTAGGAGAGATTTTTTAATCAGTCTGATTTTACAGAGAATAATGTAGCTGCTGTGATTAGTGTGGCATTGAATGTTTGTACTGACATCATACAGAGTTCCTTTGTCTTAAACAATTCGAAATCATTTATGCTAATAATAATTAGAAGATCCAGTTGGAACGATCTAATTCATGTTTCCAAAACATCTGTCCCCCACTTACGTGTTTTACTTAATATGTTACAGATAAGCATAATGATAAAAATATTTTCCTACTTAGTAAAAAATAAGTTTCTTCCCTCATAATGTCCTTATATAAAGTAACATTATTTATGAGTTTTAAAAACAACAGAGGCCTATCAGAAAAGAAAAAGATGTAAAAGGAAAGAAAAGGTCAAGTTCAGTGTTAGAGAAGAAGGTATTCTTGTCCATTGGTAAGGGGAATGGCAGCGTGGCAATGCTCACTAAGCCTCTAATATGTGCAGTTTTAATCATTTTTGACTCATTGTTTCCATTTCTAGAAAATTTATCCTAGGGAAATAATTAAAATCTGCACAAGATTTAGCTATTAGGAAATGCAACAACAAAAGAACCCAACAGAATTTGAATTTTGAATAATCAGTCCTTCAGAAAGTCTGCTAAAAGTGTGTAATGACATAATATGCCATCTTTTCAAACAATGTTATCAAATGTGTAGTGAGACTGAAGGCAGTCACAAAATACTAACCAAAAACAGAGTGTTACAAACTGTGCATACAGTATGATTTTATCTGTAGTTTATATACATAAAAAGGTTATCTGCAAAACTGTTAAATTCTAACCTCCTCTTCTTGGTCTAAGATCCTAAATGATTGAGTTCCTGCCTGATTTCCAATCTCACATGTCTCTCCCCTTTGCTCCCTGTACTTCACACACACTCAGCCTTGCTTTCTTTTCATTAAAAATAAAATAACTTTGTAGTTGAAGATGCTTTTAGGAATGAAATAAGAAGCTGAAGACTGACACATGAGTCATGGCCTTGAAAGGAAGTGGAGCAAGGTCCTGGGGCAGTAACATCAAATGGGAAAACACATGCACAGTTGGTCATGTTCAAGGAGGGAAACGCAAGTCTGGCAATTGCTCCTGGCAAATATCCCACCATTTTATCTTTCTCAGTACCCACTTGTTACCCCCACTATCTACGGCAAGAGTACCCACTTGTTACCCCCAGTATTTATGGCAAGTTATCAGTGATAACTCCATCACGTGCCTTAACCCTGTTTTTGTCACTCACCACAGAAAGCCCACGACCCTCATGTTAATCCCTTTCCCCTGGATCTAAACCCACACAGCTCTGCCCACCCCTCTTCAAAGTGCCGTTCAGAACACAAGGTCAGGCAACAGCCTCTTCTTCAAACATCGTTTCTCGTTCCAACAACAGATTGACTCCTAAAGACCCTGCATCCCTCTCCTGCCACATACAATTTTCTCTTCATTGCTACATCCAGACCATTCTCCCACTAAAATCCCAAGTGTCTAAGACTCGTGCCATGAGACTTTGCCATCACTACCCCTACTTGACCAAAGTCCCTGACTTGCTTCCTTTCACTCCCTGAAGATTTCCATTCTTGCTTCAGTTACTTTCTCCAACCTTGCTTCTGAAGCAATCCTTTGGTGTTTATAAAATTCTGGTCTCCGATTTCCTTGGTCTCTCTTCCAGTAACCTGATCCTCCCTGCTGCCTCCTGCACTATTACCACAGTCATACAGTAGACCCGCACCTTCCAACCATTTTCCTGCCATGGATGAAAGAACGTGACTGTGTGGTACATTCAGGCAAAAGGAGAAGGTGCCCTGGGGCCCTGGAGCTCTGGCCACTCCATATTTATCTGGCTCTTTGAATCTCCACCCTCCTGGATTAGTCACCGGGAGAACTGTTGTCATTACCAAAAACTTCAAGCTCTCCATAAACATCCAAGTGTCTGACCATACCTTCCGGTCATTCCAAACAATCTCTTTAGCACCCAGTTCCAAGACTGTCAATACCATCAGGACCAATTCTATAACAATCCTGCTCTCACCTTTCATTTCCTCACAGGCTTTCTTTCCTCTTGCCCAACAGGAAGTGCAGGATCCACCACTACAGCCCCATCACTTTGTAGAGTCTCAGATCCACTGTCTTTCCCTCACCTCCCACTTTGGTTAAGTTCAGGTCTATGCCTCCATCATGTCCCTTGCTGAATGCATTTGGAGAAGAACACAGCTGGCTCTCCTCACTGTAAACGTGTGACCACGGCCTGGATGGGATTCTTAGTGCTGGTCAGCAGTGTCTACATCCCAAGACACTCACATGTCTGCTTTCCTACAGCATTATTTCACCTCTTCTACCCACACTCACATTTCCTGCAGACCTTCTGATGAACATTTCCTGCAGTTCATCTGATGACTAGTTCCAAGTTCACTGAGAACACAGAAGCAATCAGGAAATAAGCTCTGCTTATAAATCACACACATTTTGAGGTGTTATTACTTGTTACATAAATTCATGATTTGTTTTATTTATACTTTAATTCACTCACTTACTAAATCATTCATTCAAGAAGCATTTATTGAATGCCAAGCACATGTCTGTTTGGAGCTCTAAGGAGGATCCAGGAAACAGAGATGGGATCTTTTTTTAAAATTCCTGTCCTCATGTGATTTATGTTCTGGTGGAGAGTAACAGACAATTTAACACATACAACATACACACATGAACACACACATACATGCATGGACACATACATACGCACATACTTGCACACATGGACACATACATGAACATACATGTCCACATGGACATGGACATGCATGAATACATGCATGGATACACACAAACATAAATACACATACATGCACGAATACACACATACAATGAAAAGACTGGATAATAGAGAAAGATAAAGCAGGAAAGGTGGTGCAAGAGTAGGAGGGTTGCTACTTCAAACAGGCTGATCTGGAACAACACAGCTAGGTTGTGTCATCTGAGTGCTATTGGAGGGGGTGAGAAATTGTGAATGAAATACAGGGAAAACACATGAAAATGCAGGGAAAACACTTTAGGTGGAGAAAACATATCTTTGAAACCTCTTCAGTGAATAGGAGAATATATCTAATTTATATTTATTACCATAGCTAACATCACTGGTTTCAGTATCTAGCATAGAAAAATGATCATTAGAAATATATTGTAGTTAATGAACTAATAAAAAGCTTTCTGATGTTACAGAGTTTCAGCTTTTATCTTCTCTCGACTGCATTTAATGAACTGGTTAATTTCCTTTTATTTCCCTTGTCCCCCCACCTCCAGTAAATCCAGAAGAATCCAGTTTCTTTTTAATTTTCCAAGTCATTGTTAGTTTAACTAAAACTAACTTAAAATGGCATTTCTCAATGTATCAACTTCAAAACCAAAGCACAACTTTTCTTTTTTCTTTACAAAAGATGAGGGAAGCAGCGTGACCTATTACTGCTCTCCCCCACTCACTTTTCCAATTTTTGCTTAGGTTCTTGGTCTAATCTAGTTTTATGAAATTATTATTTTCCTTATAACATGTAACTTTCTCCAAGAATTTTAACTGTCATTCTGTTTCTCACATAGAGCTAATGTTATTTAGATCATACTCTATTTTTAAGTAAATATACTGCTCATCATAAATTCACAGTATGGACTTTTCCATTATGATTTTTTGATTTGGATTAATCTTTGTAAATCCAACTAGACTGAGCTATCCATAAGCTTTTACAGGAGGGAGCATTGGCTTTATTTTCTTAATTTTAGCTCATTGAAAAATATTTCTCTATTCCCTTTATTCATTCAAGAAACAGGTGCAAAAGTTTGGTTCTTGTACATTTCTTCCCCAAATTCTAGAGACATTGTCCCACCTACTAGACTTGAGAGTTGCTGAGAAGTTTGAGGTCAGCCTAATATTATTTTTCCACTTGTACTTGGAAGCTTCTTCTTCTTGGTGGACTGTACAATATCCATCCTGCAGTATATTTTCAGTGTAGATGACTCTCTTGGAACATGGTGAGATTTTTCTTCAAAATGGTCACCCTTTATTTGAGAAAAGTTATTCTCTTTTTTTTCTATGCCATTTGTTGTATTTTCATAGATCAGATCTTTGCTTTCTATGCTCAATGACCACAATTTTCTCTTTAATATTTCTTAATTTTCACTTTTTTTTGAAGCTACTAGAGTAGGGCTAGGTTAAAGGAAAGGGGAGGGGGAGACATAACAATGTATATATGTTTCCAGCCTGTCCCAGAAAGGAGACCTGGATTTCTCCCACGTCAATTCTGTTTATTGTTTATAATGGGATTTTAACTTCTTCAGTGGTTTAGGTTTTCTTCTGTAATCACCTAAAGTTACTTTTCTGTTTTAATTTTATTCTATTTTCTTATTATTCTTCTTAGAACTCTTGCATCTCTCGTGTTTATTTGTAAGCTTATTTCAGAGTCTCTTTTTTCCTAAACTTCCTAAAAATGCACAGAAATTGTTTATGAATACATTTTCTTTATTTCCAAGAGTAAAACATTTAAAATTATTGTTAAAATGTCTTTTGCATGCTGCATCCTTCTGATTTTCAGTAGAATTTGTTCATAAATTTCATTTATTTCTTTTTCTCTCCTAAAGGAGAAATCTTATTCTGGCCTTATTAATTGTAAGCAAAACTCAGGTAGATGCTCCTTAACCCCTGCCCCAACAGCTGAAATACAGTTTGAATGCCCCAATTAAAGATCGAGATAGAGTGCAGAGTAGGAAAGATAGGTATTCTAGGTTCACTAACCAAGTTTCTTAAAATGAACTGGAGAGGGGTTAAAGAGGAAAGAGGAGCAGAAAGCCATGGGAGTTCAAATAGGAATACCCCATCCAGGCTTACATCAGTGTTCAATTCAGGCTTCAGTTCTTCTTTACATTCAGGATGATGAGGAGACAAGGCCAAGTTCAGTGCTCATGACTCAGAGTCACACAGTGAATATGTGCAGAGGTCTATGCCAAGATTCCACTGAAACCCACTGAACAGCTACCTTTCTTCCTTGCTGCCTCCACTGTTCTCATTCTGTTGCCCTGTTGTTCCCAAGCGGAAATGAAGGGGACTCCTCATGTTCTCAAGATCAGCCCATGGCCTCAAAGACAGTTTCTGAGCTGGGAATGATTTGGAGAGCCCTTGTGACAGTTTTCACCCACCTCATGCATAAATCATGTGCTCATAACCAAGGAAACTTGTATTAAATGTCTATGTCTCTCTATTGCTTGACAAATAAAGTTGAAGGTAGGTGTTACAATGATGAGTCTCTCAAACTTTCAGTTGCTCTAAAATGACTTAGGACTTCTGATTCACAACTGGGGTTGTGATAGCAAGGCAGGCTGTTCATAAACCATACTTTTCAGGTTTGAAAAACGAGACAACACTAGACAAAATTGGGTTCAAATCCCAGCTACCACCCTCTAAATTTGTACAACTTACCTTTCCTATTCATAAAATTAAGGTAATAATAGTTACCTCAGAAGTGTTCTAGCAGCAAAATAAATGTTCCAATCAAAGTGTCTGATGTACTACCTAATATTTTTTAAGTTTATTTATTTATTTTCAGAGAGAGAGAGAGAGAAAAGAGAGGGAGAGAGCAAGGGAAGAGAGAGGGAAAGAGAATTCCAAGCAGGCCTTATGCTGTCAGCATGGATCCTGATGTGGGGTTTGAACCCATGAGACATAAGATCATGACCTGAGCTGAAGTCGGGAGTTTTATACTTAACTGACTGAGCCACCAAGGTGCCCCACTACCTGATATTTAAAAAAAAATTCCTTCCTTCCCTCTTCCCCGAATTGGCAAGTGTAAACTTAGAAAGTAGTAGCAAAAATGGCACAGACTCATGGACATTATTAAGGGTTAGGATTTTTTTGGTTTATTTTCCCCCTGCTGTATTTCCAAGGTCCCAAAACAATGCTTTACATGCCATAAGCATTCAATAAACACTTTCAAATTAATGAATGAATAAAAGGTGAAGATGAGGGGTGCCTGGGTGGCTCTGCCGGTTAAGCCGACTTCATCTCAGGTCATGATCTCACCGTCTGTGAGTTCAAGCCCTGCCTCAGGCTCTGTGCTGACTGCTCAGAGCCTGGAGCCTACTTCAGATTCTGTGTCTCCCTCTTTCTCTGCTGCTCCCCCACTCTCTGGCTTTGTGTCTCTCTCAAAAATAAATAAATATTTTCTTAAAAAGGTGAAGATGATTTGGAATCAGGAGATATTAATTAGAAAATTAGTCCTTTTTGGATTAGTTCCGATCTCTCTGAGCCTCAATGTCATAATTTTAACTTTTTTTAAATTTTTCTTTATTTATTTCTGGGGGGGGGGGGTGGGCAGAGAGAGAGGGAGACACAGAATCCAAAGCAGGCTCCAGGCTCTGAGCTGTCAGTACAGAGCCCAATGTGGGGCTTGAACTCATGAACCATGAGGTCATGACCTGAGCTAACTGACTGAGCCACCCAAGTGCCCCAGCAATGTCATCATTTTAAAAACGGAAATGAGAGTACATACATTACCAAGTCTGAGTAATGTTTACATGAAAAAATACATGAAAAATCTAAAGTCTTATATCAATTTAAGTCATTAGGAATTATTTAATCACAGAAATGTATATGCTTAAGAATTGCCTTTTATTAACCATTAATAAAGTAAGGTCTAAACTGAAGCATTCTTATTTATCTCATACAAATAGACAATTATTCCTAGATCCCTAATATATATCTAAAAATATCCTAGGAACTATGGGGGAAAATTAAAGAAGGAATAATACCTGCTTCTTAGAAGGACAAGTTGGCAAAATGTATTAAAGGTGAGACATATAGAATGAAGTACAAGAAGTCCACTACTTTTCACTAGAAAATCTCAGCCTCTAGAAAGACTCTATAGTCATTGTTTTAGGTTATGATTTCTGAAATATATAAAATGAAACAGAAGGTTGCAAGAAGTCTGATTTGTAACAAGAAATATGTGAATTTCTCTGCATTATGATGTGCCTACTTGGACCAAACTACAATTTAATTTATATTTGAGACTGAGTAGAATATTGATAGTAAACTCATGACCTCAACTCATTTTTCATTTCTGAAATAAACAGCCACAGGGAATAGGTGTCGGGAAGTATGTGCACATACATGGCATTTCAAAGAAGTAATCATCTTGAGTATGTATTTATTGCCTCCAAACAGGAATCGTGTCCTAATGGTTTTTGTTTCTTAGGCATGGTATTTTTATTATTATTTCAAAACAGAAACAGACAATAAACATTACCATTTATTTCTTTTAGTGCTAGAAAGAATTTTTACTACAGTTTATCTATAGCTATTTGTCTAAATCATCTTCCATACATACACCAACTATTAGTATGCACTTAATAAATACTTGACAGATTGAAATGATGGCACAAACGCATGGAAGCTGTACTAATGGCCCATGAGGGGTGGTGTCAAATTATAAAATCCTATTAAAACAGAACCAGTCCATCTACTTACAAAGTCCTGGAGGGAATATGCCTAACTTTTATTTTATTTTCCTATTACCATGTTTTACATAAAAGCCTGGGTGATAAGCACAACTTTGTCTTCATTTTATAGATAAGGAACTTTATGCTTAGAGTGAATTCTCTAACCTGAGAAAGCTGAGAGATGTCTTCAAAGTCACACAAGAAGTAACTGGCAAAGCTGAAATGGAAACAAAGCCCCACTAATTCCCAACACAGAACCCAGTCCCCTCAAAGTCTGGCTGGTAAAATAAATGTTTAGCTGAATGATTCTTATTTCCTTTTTGAACATTCATACTGCAATGAGACATTCTACCAGCCTCCTCACACTGACATGGTACAAATACTCATTTCAGAGATTATTGAGAAATAATACAGTTTTTAATTATTGTTACTTAATGTTTTAAAGATAATGCTTATTCTGCCTGTGCTTTTGGTTTCACTTTTCATAACTATTATGACTATTTTTTTCTTTTTCTGAGAAAGTTTGATCTGTGCATTCAAAGAGAGCTTCTATGCTTATTAACTCAAAATGTGTAGTGATAAGAGATAATCCCAACTAACTGCCAGAAGCAGCTTGCCACCCTTAGAAAAATCATCCTCTGCCTGTGTATTCTGTTGTGGACTCTGGTTCATCAAAAAGGGCCTACCTTGCACAGACTCCAGATGCAGAAGCTATAATGATGGATTGGACTGCAGCATTAGAGTTTTCCTCCTAAAACTCATGATGTAGCAATGTGAGCAGCAGACACCCCCTCCCCGAGTGCATCCAGACCCCACGTTGAGAACAACCACTGTTCACTCTTCCTTATCCCAAATCACAACTTGTTATAAAATTTGCTCCAAAGAATATCAGTTACAATCTGCAACTTATTTACTTCTTTTATAGAATTACAAGGGAATACAGAGATTTCTGTATTTTAACTGGTGCTGGAAAATATACAAAAATGTGTATTTACGTTGCCAGTAAACTACTTCAGAAACCACTACTACACTGTATGCTAACTAACTTGAATTTTAAAAAATAAAGTAAAAAAGAAAAAGAAATGATTTCACAGATATGAAAGCAAAACATGTAAACACGAAGTTTTAGTTAAGCAAGGTGAATAAGCTGTAGGAAACAACTATAATATTATGTGCATATCCAACAATGATATATTGTATACTGAAAATTTCTGTTAAGAGGATAGATCTCCAGGGAGGGGCTGAGATGGAAGAACAACATGGAAGTTTCTTTTGCATCTCTCATCCCTAAAATGCAGCCAGACCAACACTAAACCATCCTGCACACCGAGAAAACTGACTTGAGGATTAACACAACCATCTGCACAACCTGAACCACAGACCTCAGCAGGTACGTGGTATGGAGAGGTGAACTGGGGGAGAGAGAAGCCGCAGAGGGAAGGGAGCTGTTTTTGCTTGTGGAGAGAGGACCAAGATGGGGGCAGTGGGAAGTGAGATTATAGAAAGCATCCCCTCCTTTCTGCCCTCCCAAAAGCAGCTGGAGAGAAAAGGAGACATACACAAGGGAATGAACCAAAAAGGGAGAAAGAGAAAGAAGTGGGTTTAAATTCCATGAAGACTCTATAAACAGGGGGATCGCAGAGTCTGAAACTTCACAGCTCAATACCTGGTGGTGCTCTGGTGGGAAGGGTGAATCCCTGGGAGCAGAGAGGGAAGTCCAGAGGGATCAGGCCACACAGGGAGAGACAGTTCCCCTGCTGGGAGAACATCTGGTAGAGGCTGTGTGGCCCTCCCACAGGCAAAGGTCCCAACAGACCCTGGAGAACAGCCACATTGCTGGTGCTGGAACCAAGACGTTAACGGTGAAGCCTGGTGCTGGATGCGTGCTGTGATTTTTCCATATTCCCTGAAATTCTGCTGCTACACAATCGCATGAAATTTTTCTGGGGCCGGCTGGCACCTGGCCACAGTCTCTGGGCACTGGCAGCAGCACAGTTCTGCGAACGTTCCTGGGTGCCACAGCACCCGGCCATTGCTTGGTGAGACCCTCCCCCTGCCAGGCAGAATGGGTCAAAGCTGCAGTCCCTCAGAAGTGAGGGGTTGGAAAACACAGCTGCATCTGAGATAAAAGTCAGGAGAGAGGTGCCACCTGGCAACCTGTCGGCTTGGTCATGGACAATGTAAAAGCAGGGAGGGGATGGGAACTGAAGACAAAGGATGGGTGTGCGATTGCTGGTTGGGGAGAACAGAGTTTCCATACTAGAGACTGGGTAGCTGGGTGACACAGTTTTCACAGTTCCTGCGCATGTGCATACATACATACATATAAGTGCCACAACAATCCACCCCAGTAAGCTAAGCAGAGCCATCTAGTGGAGAACAGAGCCATTACACTAAGCCATGCCCAACTGGGCCAACCCTGCTCCTCCAGAACACCACAAGTCTCTCCACCTGCTTAGTTTACGGACTATAAAGTGCTTCATAGTTTTACTTCCAATGTAATTTCAATCATATTTCAGTCTGTTTGTTGGTCCATCTATTCAATGTCTTTTTCTTTTCTTGTTCTTGAATACAGAAAGAGAAAAAATTTATTTTTATTTTCCATTTTTATTAAAAAGATTTTTCTTTAATTTCTTTCTACTCTATTTTTTACTTTTTTAATTCTATTTTATTTCCATCATTTCATTTTATTCTATTTCATTTTATTCATTTTTTAAAGTTTTTCAAACATTTTCCTTTTTTTTCTTTCCTTATCTTTCCCTTTTTTCTCTAATCTATCAAGCTCCTTTCAACAACCAGACCAAAACACACCTAGGATCTAACATCCTTTATTTGAATTTTTGTGTTGTTTTTAACCTTTTATTTTTTTTTACTTTATTAATTCCTTTTCTTTCTTTGAAATCATGAAACAAAGGAATTCACCCCAAAAGTAAGAACAGGAATAAATAACAGCCAGGGACTCGACACAGATACTAGCAAGATGTCTGAACCAGTACTCAGAATCACAATAATAAGAATAGTAGCTGGGGTTGAAAATAGATTAGAATCCCTTCCTGCAGAGATAAAAGAAGTAAAAACTAGTCAGGATGAAATAAAAAATGCTATAACTGAGCTGCAATCTCAAATGGATGCCACAGCAGCAAGGATGGATGAGGCAGAGCAGAGATTATCCCTATAATCCTCTCCCTCTTTATCTAGACACACTTTCTCCAGATGTCTCTTGGTTTCTTTCTCTTTCATGATAATCTCCCTCCATCATTCAGGTATTGCATGTGACAGATTGATAGTTGATATACTACGAATTTAAACATGATAAGATTTTTTTTCTATAGAAGCGGGAAGTCTAATGTTGAGATGGTAGCTCTGAAATAATCAGGAATCCAGACTGTGTATTTGCTATATTATCCTTAGCACTGACTTCAATCTTCAAAGGTGTCTTGCCCAATTTGGGTACTACAGCTCCAGCCACCATAACTGCATTCCAGGCAGGAAGACAGTGAAGGACAAAACACAAAAGGAGTCTGCATCAGAGAAATAAGCCCCTTTGTGTAACACTGGTCAGGACTCTGTTAAATGGCCATCTTGAAGTATAAAGGAAATTAGCAAACACACTATCTCATTTCTTTGAGCAAAGAATGGAAGAATACACATCAGTGAGGCAGCTATCCTGGCTCTGTTTCCTCTCCTCATCTCTCATACTTGTGTTCCAGTCTTTCCACTCTGCTTTTCTATGTGGGCTCTGTTCTACTACGAGGCCTTTCTTCACAATGGGATATATGGCAACTCGCCTGCCTTCCCAGAGGATGAAGGCATGTCTTCCTGGCAAGAGTGCAGTCTGGTCCTGGTTTGGGAACTACAGTCCTCCCTGATCCAGCACCTATGGCCAGGGGAATGAAGTGCTCTGATTTTCCAGTCGTAAGTCAAGTGTCTCTTCCTGAGTTGAGAATAAAAAGTATCAAATTAACTTCATCCAAGCATATGGACAGAAAGGATGAACTTGGAATGGAGGGAGATAATTGGCATGTTTCTATACAGACTGTGAATAATAAATTGAATGTAGAACATAATCTAGAGCTAAACTGAACGCTTCAAGCAGAGAATATGATGATCAAGAAGAGGGGCGCCTGGGTGGCGCAGTCGGTTAAGCGTCCGACTTCAGCCAGGTCACGATCTCGCGGTCCGTGAGTTCGAGCCCCGCGTCAGGCTCTGGGCTGACGGCTCGGAGCCTGGAGCCTGTTTCCGATTCTGTGTCTCCCTCTCTCTCTGCCCCTCCCCCGTTCATGCTCTGTCTCTCTCTGTCCCAAAAATAAATAAAAAATGTTGAAAAAAAAAATTAAAAAGAAGAAAAATCGATTATGGTTTAAATGATTAATGACAATATCATAATGGGGTATAGGATATGATAAGGATTAATATATATTACTATTGACTTATTAGTAAGATTTAATTGAGAGCTAATAGTGTACTCCAGATTAGAGAAACATCATGAAGAAATCTGACCTTGCATATTTGGGTATTATGAATAAAACTCCCTCAGTGAAGTGCAAAGTATAAACTGGAAGATAAAATAGGATAAGCAGGAATGACACTCAAAATATTTAACAGCCATGTGAGCAGAAGCACAAAGCATTCTAAACCATTAGTTCTGAGGATACACAAAAAGGTAAAATAATAAAGAAATAGAAATAATGTATATAATCAAATAAATAATACAAGAAATTAGAGGATTCAGTTGGTCTCCAGATTTAAATGATCAACTAAGTACCCGGAATAATAAATACAAATAATATTAACACCAAAGAAACCAGAGAGAGGAATACAGACAACATGTTTAGAAATACAGAATTAAATACCAAAAGAAATAGCAAGAGGAGTTAGAATGGTGATCATAGGTGAGTAGAACTGGGGAAGGAGGAGATACAGAGGCCTCAACTTTCTAAAGACCTTTTAGGATGATTTGAATCTTAAAATTATGTTTATGTATTGTTTTGACTTAAAAATCTCAATAAAATTAAAAGTTTGAGAAGTTTAATATTTATTTTAAAATAATAGAAAAATAGAGACAAAATTACATAAAAGCAATTTAAATTGTAAACAGGCCTACCAAGCTCCTCCATTTAGCTTCAGTGTACAGACCACTCATACAAGACATTACATCAGACTTTCCCTAAGCCACAGATTTTCTGTGGAGATTTTCAAGCTGCACACAAAGTTGTTAAGTGCCCGAATATCCTTAAGAGATGCGTTAGATCTCCTACATAGAACTTGCTTAGCGACCTAGAAACTTTAAGAGAAAAAACAAATTTCATAAACATTTGATAAAATACCATCAAAGCTTTTTAAATGTCTTAATGCCCTTAATATATAACCCTTTAAAGACATGCATGAAAATTCTTTCCACTAAAATTACACCATTAACAACATTTCATGGAAACTCCTTTTAAAGGAGTAATATTTGAAGGCTCTTTTTTTTAAGAATCAATGACACCATTTTGTGCATAATACACAAATCGCCTGTAAAATAATTTCCAATAAGGCTCCATGCTAATTAGCACCAGCCCAGAAGTCAAATGATTCTTATAAAACTATCGAAAAGTAAATTGCAATTCTGTAAATCACACAACCACTGTACAGCATAGTAATAATGTCTTATATATTGGAAATGACAGCCCATTTTCCATCCAGTATTATGAAAAGGTATGGATGATATAAACTCATTGCATTTTCTGAGTTAATATCCCATTCTAGAGCCAGCCTGTCTCCTACTTTGTCAATTTTTCCCAAATGAAACAAATAAGGCTGCCACTGGCTCGTGCAGATAACAACTTTCATGATGGTCTATACATTTCATCATTGATGGTTTATGCAGTTCAAAAAAGAAAAAGGTTTGACTGTCCCTGCTTACTAGGTTCCTGTCAATTTGCTACAGGAATTGTCTCTGCTATCAGGAAATGACTGCACCTAGCATTGCCTCAAAGGGCTCTTCCAAGATGATAGTCTTTGACATTATGAAGATAACAATAGAATCTACCTCACAAGTTGTCAAGAGCTTTATATGAGGCAATGCAAAAATTTAGCACAACATCTGGTATATAGGAAGTGTGCAATAAATACTGCAATTATTAGTAGCACTTAAACTGGGGGAATAATATGAAAATTCAAGACCCAGGAAAAGGTAGATAAACCAAGAAACAAGAACTCTAGAATGTGAGGCTTGTCCTGATGTTAAGATTTGTCTCTAGGCGTTTAAATGGGTAAAATGAGTGGAAGTAGTCAATCAAAGCAAAGCCATAACTTAATACCATCTACAGAGTGTGGCGTCCGGAAAACAGAAGATGCCATTGTAAGGGAAGCATCTGGGAGATGTTGTAAGAGCTGAAGTGGGCACTTCATTCTGTGTATTCAAGACTTGCAAGAAAAGTGAACATATTACGTGCGTAGGTCCCACAGTTCAACAAAACCCTATGTGTATGAATACCATCCATTTCAGCTGACCATTCTCAGATTGCAAGTGACACCAGTCACTCACCTTGAGAAGGTGTTTTAATGTCTCAGTGGGTACAGGGTGCTATGAATACAGGAGACCTTATTTTTTCCTTCTAAAGGAGAAGTATTGCACAAGAGGCTTAGCATAACAAAAATCACAATAGTGCAGATTTGATTTTCTTTTGTTTTATTTTAAGAAGCATAAAATTGTATTTGCTGAACAACTTCTAAGCCTCTGAAATGTGCAGAACAATGTTAGTGGATGCTCATGTAGGGCCACATTACAAGAAACACACTCCTATCCTTGGTGGAAATCCTGCCATCAGAAGAGGAACTATAAAGGTCACCACCAGAGTCCTGCATAGGGTCTCAGCAAGCACAGCCATGAAAGGTGATCCAGAACCAACGAGAATACATTTCTGTTTTTTCTGCTAGTTGCTGAACTTATTTTTAGTGTCAAATCTTTCAGGGAGTTTGAGACAATAAAGACTAGGAACAAAATTATCTTATTTAATTCTTTGAATCGCTAGATAAGAAAACTCTCACTTTTACAGAAGTTGTTACTAGCAAACACGAAATTTAGAGCTAACTCTAAATCCTTTAGCTCATCATTGTGCTTCTTACCCGTGTCTTGGTTTTCCTTCTATACCAGGAACAGAGTGGCACCTGCCCACTGCCTAATAGTTCACTGGAGTAAGTGCACCAGATTAGTTTGCCATAAGATAGTGTCCTCATGACAATCTGATTCCAGGACCTCATCCAAGACCTATTTCATCAGCATCTCTGGGGTTGAGGGCCCAGGAAATGTTCCACTAGGTTATAGGGTACTTCTAAAGTTCATGCTCTTTTGTGAACTACTTAACTAAATTAAGGATATTTTAATAGAAAAATAACATTGTTTTAGGAACAAATGGAATTTATTCATAATAGTCAGGAAACAAATACACAGTAACTTTCTGAGATGTTTGCAGTTAGGAAAGCTGTTTGATTTTGCAGCATAGAGAGTGTCAGAGTCCATAAAGAAATAGGATGGAAGACATTTTGTGGTCATTTTTAAAATAAATTCTAATTTCTTTCTACCAGGATGTCAAAGAATGTAATGGAGTCATAGATAAAATAAGAGAGGAAACCAAAACAAACAAACAAAAACCAAGCAGAGCAAAACACACAGGGAAAAGATAACAGGCATATTGCAGAACGTATGCCATATGCAGATTTTTAAATCTTAAATTCCAATTAATAAAAAGAGTAAATATACTCCACAAAAACTGTTTCTTAAGCCGTGTTACCTATGTACAAACTTTGAATGATAACATATGGAGAAACTAAGAATTTTTTAATTTTTGTTATGTTTTATTATATATTTGAGAGAGAAAGAGACAGAGACAGAGCACGAATGGGTAAGGGACACAGAGAGAAGGAGACACAGAATCTGAAGCAGGCTCTAGGCTCTGAGCTGTCAGCACAGAGTCTAACCTGGGGCTTGAAGTCACAAACCATGAGATCATGACCTGAGCTGAAGTCGGATGCTTAACCGACTGAACCGCCCAGGAGCCCCAAGAGTTTTTAAATGAATACCAAGATCCTTGAAACAATATATGCAGTAGCAAATGTAAGATAAAGAATACAAAAGAGAAGCAGTAAACTAAATGAAGGTCCAGAAAACTGAAGGAAGAAGATGAAGACAAGGACAGAGATCTTTCCTATAGGCATCCTCAGGTATAAAGGCTTTCATTGGGTCATGAAGTTAAGAAAAGATCAGACTGCATATTATCATTGCTTACATATATCTATTAAAACTAAAGGACCTCTGGGTGGCTCAGTCGGTTAAGCCTCTGACATCAGTTCAGGTTATGATCTCATGGTCCGTGGGTTCAAGCCTGTCTGTGCTGAAAGCTCAGAGCCTGGAGCCTGCTTCAGATTCTGTGTCTCCCCCTCTGTCTGCCTCTCCTCCATTCAATCTCTCTCTCTCTCTCTCTCTCTCTCTCTCTCTCTCTCTCAGTCTCTTTCTCTCAGAAATAAACTTAAATAAATAAATAAATAAAAGTAAAAATAATAGATTAAGTAAACAATGCACAGTTATATAATTTCTCTGTAATGATTCATAAGTAATAGTTTTGTGACATTAAAGCCACAAATTAAAGTATCCCTTCATGTATGCTGAAACTCAGATGTCTAAACTGAGTTAACTGGTTCTACTTCCCAGTAATACTTGAATAAATTTCTAGGACTGACTCCCTCTCACAGATAAGAACTATAAACTGCAGACACGCCTACCCCTCAAAAAAATTACATGAACATATTGGAGAACAAACAAAACCAGGAATAAATATTTTTCAGGGGAGCTGACATTTGAAGGAAGGTACTAGCACTGGGTAAACTCCCCTGCTTTCAGAGCTTTTAGCTGAGAGCAGGCTTTGCAGGCATCATGCATAGTAAAAACTGCTGTCTTTCTAGCTTAAGGAAGTTAAGCTTGGAAGAAGTTTGGAAGAAGTATAGCCACTGGAAAGTGAGAGAGCAAACTGGAAAAGAGAGATCCAGGGAGGGAAAGCCCCAAATTCTGTGTATAAATTCTGCCCAAATATCTGGCAAACTCCTGAAGAATGTGTGTGTGGCCAGAGTTCATGCAGCCCAGCTAAGGCAAAAGAAACTCAACTTGTAACTAAGTCACTGTCCAACAGTCAGAGCAATAGTTTGAGACCAATCAAATAAATTGCCACCTAAAACAGACTAAATAGGATTTTAAATGGAGAGATAAACCATGTTCATGGATCAAACATTGAACATTGTTTAGATGTTAGTTCTCCCCAAACTGATCTTTAGATTTGACACAATCTTTATCATAACCCTAGCAGACTTTTATATAGAAACTGACAAGTGTATTTTATAATATATATAGAAAGACGAAGAACCTAGAAGATCCAAAGGAATTTTTGGGGGGGATTGAGAGAGACAGAGAGTGTGCGCGTGCGCGCACACAAACACACACACACACACACACACACACACACGAGCGGGCAGGAGCAGAGACAGAGGGAGAGAGAAGCCCAAGCAGGCTCCATGCTGTCAGTGCAGAGCCCAAAGTGGGTCTCAATCTCAAAACCATGAGATCATGACCTGAGCTGAAATCAAGAGTTGGCTGCTCAACCACCTGAGTCTCCACCCCTAAAAGAATTTTTTACAAAGAGGAGTTAAGGTGAAGAACTAGGCTACTTGACTTCAAAAAGTATCACTAGAACACGTTAGTAGTCAGACTATGTGGTACTGGCATAAAGATTGAAAAATACATCAATGAAATAGAGAACCCAGAAATAGATTCATACTTATGCTGTCATTTTATATTGAAAAGGGAGGGTAGGGGCATCAAAGCAATTCAGAGGGGAAAATAATTTTTTTTCAATAAAATGTGCTGAAACAACTAGATATCCATATGAAAATATACAATGACCCTCCAATCCCTATCTTATATCATACACAAAAATTAATCAGAGATAAACCATAGCCTAAGCCTAAACACTAATTACTAAGCTTTTAGAAGAAAGAAGAATATCTTCATGTCATGGGAGTTGGGAAATTGTCTTAGACAGAAAATTTTAAACATAAACTTCATCAGAATTAAAATACTTTGGTCTCCCAACTCTACCATTAATCAATTAAATTTGTGAATTACAAACTAGAAGAAAGCATTTGTACAACATATCTATGACAAACAACTGGTGCCCAGAAAATATGAACTCGTACAACTTAGTAATTAAGAGACAAATCTCATATGAGCAAAAAATTGAAATGTACACTCTTCAAAAGAAAATATATGTCTGGCCAGTAATCCCATGAAAAAGTGATTAATGCATTAATGATCAGGGCAATGCAAATTAAAACCACAATGAGATAATCTATGGACATCCATCAGAATGGCTGGAATTAAGAAGACAAACAATACTAAATGGTGGCTAAGACGTAGAGAAACCAAAATGCTCATACTTTGATGGCAGGATTGCAACATGATGTGAGCTCTTTTGTAAATGTTCTTGACAATTTCACACACACACACAACCCTCCCCTGTGACTCCATAATTCCGATATTAGATATTTTTTCCAAGAGAAATGAGAACACACCCACAAACAGACTTATACAATAATGTCTATAGCAACTTTATTCTTAATAGCCAAAAACTAGAAAGGGTGCAGGCATGGGTTAATACACAAATATATTAACAGCTAACTGTTCAGCAGTAGTAGGAAATAAACACTGGGGCACCTGGATGGCTCAGTTGGTTAAGCTTCCGACTTCAGCTCAGGTCATGATCTCACAGCTTGTGAATTCAAGCCCTGCATCTGGCTCTGTGCTGACAGCTCAGAGCATGGAGCCTGCTTCTGAATCTTGTCTCTCTCTCTGTCTCTGACTCTCCCCTGCTCTCTCTCTCTCTCAAATATAAATAAACATTTTTTAAAAGGTAAAAAAAAAAAAGAAGCACTGATAAGAAGCAGAATAGATGAATCTGAAAAACTGAAGCCTCAAACAAAGGCTGAAGCCTCAAACAAAAGAGAACACACTGTATAATTCCATTTATATGAAACACTAGGCCAGGAAAGATCAATTTTTTACGTAACAATATCAGAACAATGTGAGGGAGAGACCAGTGGGAATGGGAACCCCGTGGGAAGGAGAAGGAAGGAACTTTGAGGTATTTTTTATCCTGAAAGGACTCTTGTAGAAACAATGTCACATTTGCAAAACTCACTGAATAGTATATTTACGATTTATACATTATCAAAAGGAAAAAACTATAAATAATATTGAAATCTAATTCATGGTAAGCATGCCGAAGTGGTCAGGTGGAAATGTATTGATGTCTGAAAACTACTTTGAAATTTATCAAAAAATAAGACCAAATGATGGATGGGTGGTAAATACATGATAAAAAAAAAGTATAGAAACTGTTAATGGTAGAAACTCATTGGTGGATAAATGTTTTTTTCGCTATTAAATTATTTCAAAAATATTTCCACATTAAAAGTGTTCGAGGAAAAACAAATTAACGCAGGAGATATTGTAATGAATAGACAGACCTGAAAATCAGCACATTTTACTGATGGTACTTTAATAATGATCATCGTAGTTTATATATTCATATGGTTCCATAGATAAAGTGTAAGAATAACTACCCTATAAAATTAGGTGTAAATAACCTAGACAAAAATTACTTAAATTGCATATTGCTCAGAAAAGACATTCATACCATGTGCAAAAAGAGGAGAGCACATGAATATCATGGGGGCCATTAGAACTGCCATGTAAACCCCAGCTGGGTTCCCTCCCTGCTTGAAATCAGGCGTCCAAGCTACTTGCTCTGCACAATGAAATATGAGCACGAGTGATATCTGCTGCCTCCAGAAGGAAGCTTTAAAAAGCACTAAGTGAGAACTCCTTTCTCTTTTTTTCCAGCTAGGACAGTTCATAAGGTTGAGGTCAGCGGTGTCTACTGCATTATGGGTCTAGAGAGCAACACCACTGAGTAGGGCTCTCTCTGCCCCTCGGGGAGCATGCTGTGTAGGCAGGAAATAAACCCGGTTCCTGTGGCATAACCTGGTAACTGAGTAAAATCCCTATGCTGTTCCTTAAAATACATATGAACCCAAAAAGCGCCCTTTTCAAATCCAAGTTCTAAATTGGAAAGAATTTTACAAAATATGTGTAAAAATAGTCATTTCAAGAGCAGCCCACAGTGAAAATTCAAATCCCCCTCATGTGTGGTCCCCTGAGGACTGAAGAGCCCAGGGCACAGGCCTGCATAGTACAGTCCTGGAGAAGAGCTTGGGGCTCAGAGTGGAGTGTCACGGAGGGTGGGGCACAAGGGCCACATGGAGTTGAGTCCCGCTCACAGCAGCAGTGGCCACAGGACTTTAGAAAAGCAGGGGCAGATACTTCAGGCTGTGACCATACCAGCGCAGCAGACTGGTTACAGAAAAGTCGCTCTTCTGTTGACAGGAGTCCTCTGCCAGGGCCACAAGGACACAAGGGACTGCAGAATCACCAGCGAAATCACACTCATCTCAGGGCATCACATTTACACGGACTGTTTGTGAATAAATAGTTATAAAAACCCTTGATGGTCCCAGGCTGCGTCCTCAGCAGGTTATAGATTCCAGGGCCCCATAAGACAGGCCCCAGCGATTTCCCACTTCTCCTCTCCAAAGACTCCTGGGGGGTCTGATCACATTTCACAGACCCTCCCCTCAACGTTCTTCTTTTTTTAAAAAAATTTTTAACGTTTTATTTATTTTTGATACAGAGCATGAGCATGAGCAGGGGAGGGGCAGAGAAAGACACAGAATCTGAAGCAGGCTCTGGGCTCTGAGCTGTCAGCACAGAGCCCGAGGTAGGGGTCGAACCCACTGACTGCAAAATCGAGACCTGAGCCAAAGTCCAACACCTAACCGACTGAGCCAACCAGGAGCCTCAGCCCCTCAACCTTCTTAAACTGCACTTTATCACCCTTCAGTGGGCTTTTCCAGAACCTTGTAAGCACAGATACATTGAGTTTACATAATGGCAAAAATAATCTGAAGTGCTGGCCTTGTGTTTTTAAACTCCTGCTGAGCAGCATGAGAACCTATCTGTAAAACACTGGGCACAATGTCTGGCATGTGACAGAAGCTCCCTCCTCAGCAGCCCTACTTCACAAAAAGCATGCCACCACCCTGTGTTGTGACTTCACATTCCAGCCTTTGGCACAGCAATGATCAATCTTCCACATAAATAAGATATGTTTAAGAAGCAGTACAGCCCCCCAGATTCCCTTCTTTTTAGTTGTCAGAACACATTGTTTAACACACACAAGACAAAAAGAGAAAGTGGTTTCTTGGGTCATGTTTTTCTCAGTCACAATCTCCTATTTTACCCAAAATGTACTCTATCACACTCAGTATATCTTCTTCCAAGGTTTATTTGTTTGAGACCAAAACCTCCTGGTTATTTAATCATTAAAAAAGGAAAAAATGCATAATATGTAGACCACCGTTGGTTGCTTCCCCAAACTATCTGTGTTGAAAGTCTCATCTGAAATATGCCATGCTTCCCACAAGAATATATGTCTATTTGGCCTGTATTTTAGAACTCCTACCTTTTCAGTCTACAAACTCTTTGCACAAAGAGTGGTTTTATCTTCTACAATGACAGATATCAGGATAAACTTTAACAAACAAGTAACTAGTTCCAGAAGGCAGTTCCCATGAGCTAGAGTTCCTCTCACAGATGACAGATGACAGATCCTTTGTGGACATTTTTCACAAAAGAGTAAGTTTTGAATCAGCAGTAATTCTTTCCAAAAAGAAACTGAGTCAGACTGTGCTATCTACCATAACATAGCTTATTTATTTAAGTCAGCAAATATTTATTGCCTGAATAATTTATTTCCTACTGGGTAAAGCACAGACTTTCAAATAGGAGACATTCAGTTGCATGGCCTACAGACAAACACTAAATATACATAATCCTCAGTCTCCTCGTCTCGCAAATTAGATGAATTTCCATCCCATAGGATTCTTGGAAGAAATAGAAATAATACATATAAATCTCTTCTCACAGTGCTTGGCGTCTAGTAGACTCGTAATAAGTATTTGTTTCCATGGTAGCTTTGTTTCCACACCAATTTCTTCCCCTTCCAAGGGCTCAAATTGTATGTCACTCATCTTCTTTCCAGTTTGGTGGCACCAAGTGACTACTTCTGATAAATAGACAGACGTATTGGTGAAAACACAGACGAGTAGAGACAAGTCTCTGCTGCTCCTACAGATAAGGGAGCCTGGGACCCCTGAGTGAGCCTGTGTAGCAGATTCACTCTCCATCCAACCCACGATAGACATGCTGCCATGAAGGAGGAATGCACTTGGATGTATCGTGATAAGCTACATAGACCTGGAGAGTGTTTCTAACCACATCACAGCCTACCCTGACTAATACAAAAATTGGTTCCAGAAGTAGAGAACCACTACCCATATGGTATCACACAAACTTACCCACCAGGGACAACTAGAAAAACTGGGTGGAATACAGAAAACCCCACAAGGCTGATAAGAGAGCCAAGACTTGGGAAGATAAGAGCACAGAGAAAAGAGAAGTATGTCTTGGTGAGCCCGGCACTCTGCACTGTCTTTCTCTCAGAGTCTCTGTGGAGCAGGAGGACGCAGCGCTGCCAGCGGTCAGACCAGAGACAGAAAAGTGGACACAGAGGGCACAAGAGTGAAATAGGGGTTCTGTATCTTGAGTGTCGTGTTGGTGAACAACCGCATATATTGGACAAAACTCATCAAACTCTGCACCTAAAAGGGTTTTTAAATTATGTACCAATAAACCTGTTTTTTTAATGTTTGATTGATTTCACTAATGGTTAGGGAAATAGAAATTAAAAGATTATTTTTTTCACCTATCAGGTCGGTAGAGATTTGGAATATTGATAATTTCCTAAAAGTTTGCTTCTCTAACTATAAGGTTATGGGGTAAGGACACATTTTCATACACATTGTGGGTATAAATTAATACAAACTCTCTAGAAAGTAATTTAGCACTATGTATCAAAATTTTAAAAGAGCATTTCACTTTCAGAGAAAAACTGAATATGTTATTTTGCTTATGTGATGCTGCATGTGTCAAAGCTGCTAGCATAGCTCATACTGGTTGGTTGTGAAAGAACCTGATGCACTGTCTATGAGTTCATGCCCAAGGTGAGCTCCTGGTGTTACTGTTGGAGTTCACAGTAGACTTATTTCAAGATATTTTACTAAGAATTTTGTTGGGTCCTAAACTCTATACTTTCTTTGACAGAAGGTATAGCACTTACATATTTTAATGAAACTGCCACCTGGCTAAAGCTCAATGAAGGGGGATTCCCATCACAGCTCATAATAAAAGCAACAACATTTTAATCATCAAGATGTATGCTACCTCTACTATATGTTGATAACTGGGCTTTAGGAAAATGACACAATTTATATCAGCTAGGCATCAAACACTGACATTTAATCTCCAGATTTTGATCATCTGTAACTATAGTCAAGACAACAGAATGAGTTATTACTTACATACAAAATTGTCATGAAGCTTTTTAGGAAGAGGTATAAATTAGAAAGATCTCATAAGTCACAGGTGACTGTAGCAAACCTGTAGAAGAAATCTTTGTCCAGAAGTCATATTCCATACTTCCTTGTTAGTCTATCAAAAACTAAGATTAAATGTAAACCAAATTCATCTCAACTCTTAAGATCAACTAATACTGCTTTCCTTTCCCAAATTAGATTCTCCTACTCTGTTCCATTTAGGTTTTGAATCAATCCTACTTGTTTCAACATGTATCAAGTGCTATACCTTCAAACACATAGGACCAGAGAAGGAAAGAAGGATTCAGAGCTAAACAAGAGTCAGACACTGGGCTACTTGCCTCATAGGTCATACTGAAGAATTAGGATGATATTCTTTGGGTAGTAAGAGCAATGTAATTAAGCAGGGCAGTCATAGGATCACTTTTCGTCTTTGAAGAAATCACATGTCTGCGATATGAAGCATGAATTTGAGGTCATGCCAAAGGCGGGGAGACAACTTAAGATTTTCAAGTAAAGTGCACTTAAGAAGCTATGGAGAAGACGGGGCAAAAATGAGAAGAGGGGAAAGGCAGGACAGCGGTGGAAGGAAGGGCACAAACAGAGGAGACAGAGTGTGACCCCACCTGCCATCGCTCCCATCAGGCAATGCAACCCACTCACACTCCCTGCCTGTGAAGCCTGAGGACCCAGAGGGAAAGTGGGGTCAGTCCCTGGACCTCCCCTAGAAAAGGAACATCCAGTAGAGATGAACTCACTTACAATTGATCCACCAAGAATATCACAGTTTGAAGTTTTCATTTTCAGAAAGCGTATGGAAAGAAAAGATGAGTAGTCGTCTACTAAGGCCTAAAGTGCCTTCCAAACAGACCTGGTTAGGAGATATGTGAGTTGTCTAAGGAAGCCACCAAATTAGCTTCCAACTTTCACATGATCCATTACAAAGCTTCCCTGTGGTCCCTGAGGCTGTCGTGTCTGGAGGCAGAAGTATAAACCCCTACACGCCTACCACATGACTCTCTCGGGAGAGTCTAAGGTAGCGTCACGGCGAAGAAGCGCTTAACCTTAGGACTGATTTCAGAACTTCTAACTTGTACAGTCACATGACTGCTCTTCACTTGAACCGGCAGTCACATCATGTCAACCGTCAAGGAAGAGAAGGAGACAGAAGGAGTGGACATACAACACACAGCATCAGGGAGCGACAGCTTCAAGGTGACCCTAGAATAATGAACCATTTCATCAGGAACCAGACAGGACCAGTTCAGTGTTTTTAATTTTCCACTACTTCTGGTACCATACTTTGAGTTTCATGGAGGCAGAAAATACACCTCGCCTCTCCTAGATGTAGTCATGTGGTGCTTTTAGCCCCACCGTCCAGAGTGGCCATAATACTCCTGTATCTTTGCACAGAGTGTGCTTCCATCTGTTCTGAATGGTTCATGGGGAGAGTCCATCCACTTTATAGCCCAACAGACACAACTGCTTCCTGGGGAGGTACCAAAGTGTGATCACATGTACCTCAACACAACTGACAAATGTCAAACTGGTCTATGAACTTCTTACCTGACATCTAATTCTGAGCCAAACACTTGAAGCAAACAGATCATCAAAGATGCCAGACCTTAATATCCACAGGTCCGGGAGTTAATCAGCTACTTCAGAACCTCCAGTAATTTATTCATCGGGTGGCTTGCAGTCTCTTGTCCCCAGCTAGTATGACATTCAGCATATTTCAACTTGAAAAACAAGGGAAATTAAACCTGAATCTCCATAAAAATAAAAATTCTTCAAAATTTCATTTCTTCCGGCTTAAAACATCCAGAAGGTACTCCTTGTTCGAAGTTATATCTTAAATATAACTGAGCCTACTGGTCCCACAGTCGCCAGCCCCCTAACTATTGAATAGTGCCGTGGCCTGCCTCATCTCTACCCTTGAGCTAACACAGACACAGCAGTCACACAGGTCATGCAGAATCAGCCCACACTCCTCATTTGCTCTGGAACACTTGCCACTGCTCCCAGAAACACAGCTTTGCTCATCCCTACTATCCCACTGGGCACCAATTCTGCGATTTCTCCTGAAGCCTGGCCATTCAACCTGATACAATGTACACTTCTGAATTTATACTTTCTTCAAATAAACTCCCTGCAGCTACACCAGAGGTGCTGTCTCCAATAATGACTTGTAAATTTTCTCCACCAACATGATCATTATATCAAAACAGCCTACTCAGCACCTCGTGGACTTGCTTTGCATACGAGTCAAGTTGAGTATGAAGTTGATGATGCTGCCTGCACAGAATGTTATTCATCCCTCAAAAGTCCAGGGAGCAATGACTTCAAAGAGAACTTGAGATCAAAAGAAAAAGCTGCAGAGACGAAAATCTGAAGTCAAAGAAATGGAGAATAGCCTAACTCAAAGGCATCAGAAAACACACACACACACACACACACACACACACACACACACAACCACAAAACTCTATATCCTTTAACCTCCAGTTGCAGAAATGCCACAGATAAGAAGCTGTAATAGATGCATGTGGAAGTCCCACATTTTCATGCCAGTGCTTTTCATACCTTTATGGTGATTCTGGATTTGTAGATCTTGTGCTCCCAAAATGCAAAGATCAAAGGCCCATTCTCAAAACACTAAATATCTGAACCACAGAGAAGTACTCGTTTGAAATTTGCAGCTGTAACTCTTTTTGAAGCATGAGAACCAAGGCATTTTTGAGACAAAAAGGCTGAATGTCTTCTCTAAAACATCCAAAGTTCAAGAAACTGTGCGTGTTCGGGAAAAATTTTACCAGAATATTGCATCTTGTCAAATTGAAGATGTGATAAGAAGGTGCTCACAAATTTTGCTATTAAATGTCAACCTGCAGGGCGCAGACTGTCACAGACAAGTAAAGACAAATACTGTACAGTGTCATTTACATGTGGAATCTCAAAAAGCCAAACCCATGAAAACAGAGGCTAGAACAGTGGTACCAGGGGTGGGGGGTGTGGGAAATGGGGAGATGCTGGTCCAAGGACATACACTTCCATTTATTTGATGAACAAGTCCTGGGGATCTGATACATGGTGTAGGGATTATAATTAACAATATGGAATTGTAACCAAATCACCACGATGTACACTTTAAATAACTTACAATTTAATATGTCAATTATACCTCAGTAAAGCTGAAATTTAAGAATATATTTAAATAATCATAATACTGTATCATATAGTGGGAAGTTGCCAAGACAGTAGATCCTAAATGTTCTTGCCACATACATAAAACAAGGTAATTATGTGATGCCTGGAAGTGCTAGCTAATGCTATGATAGTAATAATTTTGCAACATACAAGTGTACCAAATCAACATGTTGTATAGGCTAAACTTACACAATGTTATCATTAATTTTATCTCAGTAAAGCTGAAGGAGTAATAAAATAACATAAAATAATAACACGAAATAAAATCCATCCCGTGGAAAGCAATCTGCTGGAAGACTTGGTTGCCAGCTACATCGCCATGAGCCCTGATCCCGGTACCCGTTATGCTGAACTCCCTACACATTCAATGCGTGGGTTCCCAGTATTTTCCCAGTCATGTCACCACTAAATTGTGACAATAAGAAGAAAATAGAATGACGGCTTTTTATTTCTGAAGCTTGCAGTGAAACAAAGAGGACAGGAAGACAAGGGACAGGAACTATGCACTGGTTTCGGCTGCACTCAGGCCGCATCTTCGTTGTCCTTGAAATCCTCCCCGCTGTGAGTGGCTCCTACAGTCTGACGATGGGAAGACAAGCCCGTGTTCTGTACAGCACAGGCAATAAAACATCCCAAAGCTCTGCCTGAGTCCGCTTGAAGTGATTTCTGTTCATGTGTCCTATCGTCTTACATTTCCATATGGATCGTGTAATGCTCTTTTGTTCTTTCATCTTCTTTCTTCATTTTTAGTGACTTACAAGACCCTGTTGATTTCAAACCTTATCTGAAAGAAGTACTATCTTAACATAAAGCATCATTAGGGCAATGAAGCTGCACGCAAAATCCCTGTCTCCCAACTTTTCCGAAAATGGTGCCCAAGTTCCGGGCAGACCTGCAGATGCCGCACAGGGAAATGCAGAAAGCATTGTAAGAATTACGCTTCTAGGTCGTACTAGGTACTGAGTTTTGGAGTGAGTCACGTGACAGAGCAGTCTATTTACCATGGGGAACCTTAAACTTAACAGAGAAACAAGGCCAAACCTATTTCATCTGCCCAGTAACAAATATTTCACAAGAGATTATTGGAAAACACAAGCTCAGAATCAGCAACAGCAGCAGCACCTTGTTTTCAAGAGACATGTAAATGCTTTATCGTTTGGATAATTTTTTCTGAAACCTGACTTAGTGACAGATCACATTTCTTTTTATAAAATAAGGCTCATCATAACTGTAAAAAAATATGAAAAAAGAAAAACAAGCAGAAAAAAGGCAGGCAACCTTGAGCTTTCCTTTCTCTTGGTGACTTTTCTATAAGGAAAATAAACGTTTACATGATGAGAAACATACATAAATGGAAACAAGCAGAAGTACATGCACATGTTCACACAGGCAGCATGTGAGAATTGATGTATCTCCAGATAGGCTGGGGCTGGAGGAAGAGCTGGCTTGTGTCCAGAGTCCTGAGACAATGCAGACCGGCCCCCCTGCAGAGCTGGCCAGGGACGGGAAAGAATAAACTGGATCATTACTCGGGACTGAAGTGAATATTAACACCTTGCCTTGAGGCTTTGCACTTTGTAAATGGGAAGAAATAGGACACACCCCAGGGAATTACACAATAAATGCAAAGCCTTGCAGTTGACGAATTTTGTTTTGTACATAAGCTTTGTTTACAGCTTTGTCTGGGGTTCTATGTTTTAGAATTATTATTTAATTTATTTTATCAATACAACTGAAAATCTTGAGTTGATGGTTTTGTGGTTTTCCTAAGCACCCTATCTTTGTAACAGGTGAAAATGTTTACTTGTATTTCATACTTACAAAAATGTAAATGCTATATTCTAAAAACTGAAGAAAAAAAAAAGAACCAGACCAAAAAGAACCAGACATGTGGAATAGGCAGTAGACATAGCATTGGAGAGGTGAGCAGAGATACAGAGATATTTAGAAGCTCAAAATCAGTATTTGTTCATTAAGTTACTGTTGGTTCACAGCAGAGAAGTGGGAACAACAAGAGTTACCACTGATCCCTGGGTCTTTCATGTTTCCACCAACCAAACTTGGAGATGTGGCTTCACATGGTAGAATTTGGGACATCTTAGGACACTATCTTGACAATGATGGTAATGATAATAAAAGCAGTTACCAAAGTTACTATTGCCAGCTATCTACCATGAACCGAGGCTGTACTAGGAGTTTGATATGCAATATTCTATAATCCTCACATCTACCATTATTTCCATTTTTCCAAAAGAAATTGAGGCACAGAGAAGCTTGGTAATTTGCCCTAGGTCACACAGCTAATAAGTGGCAGAGCCAAGATTCATGCCTAGACAGTTTGGATCTAAATTTCATGTTTCAGATCCAGGAGAGAGGGCCCAGAAGAATAATTTTATAAGACGGAAAGAGAAAAGGGCAGAAGGACACTATGCGAACATAACAAGCCTGGAAAAACTGCAAGTGAATCCCATCAGAATGACCTTATTTAAGAACAGCTTTGTCCAAAGCAGGACTGGCCCCATACTTGATTGGGATTCCTACACTTTTTTGTGAGGCCTGACTCTGATGAGCATCACTTGGAGGGTGTGTAATTCGAGGGGAGTTGCTCAGTCTCCCTCCAGCCTTATTTTTATTCACATTAGAACAAGGACATCATGCCTCATGGGCAATGAACCCCCTCCAGTTCTACACTTCTGATATTCAAAAGAAGAAACTCACTGAAAAGCATTATTTTTTAAAGATTTTATTTTTTTAAGCAATCTCTACACCCATCATGGGGCTGGAACTCACAACCCTGAGATCATGGTCTCCTGACTGAGCCAGCAGCTGCCTCAGAAGAACATTATGGAAGCAATCATTTCCAAGTGCAGAGGAGAAACCTCGCAGGGCAGTTCAGATTTATAATAGCAAGAAGGCAGATTGTTGCCCTAAAGGTAGAATGTTATTATATCAATATTTAATCTGAAGTGAATACAAACCTTTTCCTCTTCATCATCTGATTTAAGACTATTAAAATATTTTAAGGTAGTATTCAAGAAATGAATCCAGCACTTTAGAAGGAAGCTTATTCTATTGAATCTAAACATTTGTCAAACACACCAGGCAACCTTCCAAGGCCTTGAGGTGCCATCATGAGGGAATATTCACATGTTCTTTGGTGCTGGTTCCTGTTTGTACATTTAGAAACCCCTTCTCTGGGCCTCTAATGGTTAGTCACTGATGATAAAATAATAGTGTCATCTTCTAAGCTCTAAGCATCTCCCATAATTTATTTTACAAAAAAAAAAAATTGTCCTCTTACTCACTCACCAACATACTTCCATATGTAAGAGAAAAATCTTACAAAAAGGAAAAGCAACTGTGTCCATATGGACCTATGCCTAGGACTATTCATCTCACAATGAATGATTTCAGCATTGATAACACAGGACATGAATTTTGCCATGTGATCTTTTTAATTTCAGCTGATTTAAAGTCACTGTCAAATGATCTCCGAGAGGCTGATGTAGTGGTTTCTTAATGGATTCTTTGGGGGAGGTGCTCTGTTTTCCTTAGATCAGACAGCCGGCAGGAAACCCAAGCATGTGCTCTTAGCACTGTGAGGTGGTATCTTTGTCAGTGTTTTACTGCACAGGGCCAATCAGACAGCCCTTCCACAAATGTTTCTAAGGACCTCTGTGATCTTAAGAAACTCATTCAGTGTCACTGGCACATTCACTGCCAAGACAGCAGTAAAAAATTTGAAAATCTCTGTTTGAAGATTTCAAAAAGTCCTTTGTTCAAGATTAAACTCAAAGGAGGTTTTTAATAAACAGTTGACTGTTTATTAATAAAAATAAAGAATGCTATTCACCTCTATTGTTTGTTCATATTGCTCTTTCATGATTTTTCCATAGCAATACAATTGGTGGAAACTTTCAAAAAGATGAATCCTAGGAGAAAATTCTCTGAAATGATTTTTATATTGGTATCTAATTGTAATGGGCATTTTAGTCTTCCCATCATACCTTTTTATAAGCATGAAGAAATTCTTGTGTCTGGTGTTCATGCAATAAACTATATTTTTCAGTAACATGTATTTCCCTCAATGTTTAACATATGTTATTATAAAAATCCCAGCTTTTCTAGCAAAGAAAAATTAATCATTCCTGCCACTTGGGTTGATTTCTTTAAATGAACATTAAAATGCATGGGAAGTTCTGTTATCTTCAAATGCATGGTCTAAGTATGGTTTCTATGATATAAAATGGTAGGTTTCATGGCTTATGTTGATAATTTTAGGATTTGACAAGGGACATATTACCCAACATATTGGGTAGTAGGGACAAAACCCTTCTACCCTTCCATGAGTATAAAGAGAAAGAGAGAGAGAGAGAGGGAAAGAGAAAATGTATACTCTCTTTCTTGATCTTGAAAAAAATAGTATATAGGATTAAATAGAAATAATCTCTGTTAAAACTTACTTTAAACACATTGAAGAATCTGTTTTACTATGTAATTAAGTGGTGATAATACTGAAATGTCTCATGCTCTTAAGGGGAAGTTGATTTTGAAATAAAATGATTAAAGCATTGCCATCACCATGCTGGTATTGTTCATTTCAGCATTTAAGTTCCTTATGTACATGGAGCCTAGTATTATCCACATTACCTACATGGCAAAATTGATAAATATTTTCAAAAAGAAGTTGGGAACATAAAAGTAATACACTAAGAATCTTAGTTAAAATATCTTTTGATTTTAAGACACAGAGACCCATGCAGACTAGCCTATATAGTAAGAAGATTATCCCTCGTGAATACAGAATATATGGGAAGACTCAGAGGGCAAATCACAGAACTGAAAGCAAATGGTAGAGAGAGATAGATACATTGGGCAATGGAATGAAGAACTGGAAAGTCATGGCAAACCCAGACAACACTCTCCTTTGAGATCACATGGGCTCTCTTCTCTACTTCTATCTCTGACTCTGTTTCATTCTTCTATCCACAAATAAACTCTTTTTCTTTAAATATGGGGTCAAATATAGTTACTGGGACACTAAAACAACATGGTCTCCTTACTTCAGTGCCTCCAATCAACTAATCAGAAAACCCTATCACAAGCTCTCAGAGAGAAAATCCAATGGGGCCAGTCTGACCCAACTGTCTACTCATCCTTCAGATGATTATAGTCCTGTAAAGCCACAATGCAAAGAAGGTCCCAAAGGGATAGCACTCTAAAAACAGAGGAAAAATTTTCAGAGAAAGGCCAACATGGCAGTATAAACTAAGAAAAGAAGAAAAACAGTAGAGCAAAGTGTTAAAGGTGCTGATTCCAGCACCACATGGGTTTGGAGGCTAGCCTGCCTCTTACTATGAGACCTTGGGCAAGTGACCCTGCACTCCCCATGTCACACTCTTCTCATCTATAAAATGGAGATAATCAGAGTACCTACTTCTTAAGATTGCTTTTTGGACAAAGCATATAAAATACTAACTACAGTGAAAATGGTAAATGCTCAATGAACGTTACCTATTATGTTCAAATCATACTGAGTGTGGTAGGTAGAATAATGGCGCCTCAAAGTTGTCAATGCTCTAACTTGAGGAATCTACAAAGATGTCAGGGGTACATGGCAAAAGTAAATTAAGGTTGGAGATGGAATTAAGATGGATAATCAGTTTACATTAAAATAGAGAGATTATCTTGGATTATGTATGGGTCCATTGTAACAGTAAGGGTCCTTAAAAGTAGAAAAACAAATCAAAAGAGAGAGACAAAGGGATATGACAATGGAGCAGAATCAGATACATGTAACATTGCTGGCTTTGAAGATGGGGGAAAAGGGGAGCCATAAGCCAAGGCATGTGAGTAACTTCCAGAAACTGGAAAAGTCAAGGAAACAGATCCTACCCAGAGCATACACAAAGGAATACTGCACTGCCAATGCCTCGATTTTAAGCTGGTAAAACCCACGGCTCATACGCAGCACTGGATGAAGATTTAGCTGGTGGTAACTTGTGCTCTGAAGAGCTCATTGACACAGATCCACTGACAGAATATATATACTCTCCTGGCAGGTCTTCTGAGGTCTTAGGAAATAACACTGAAAATAGCAAACTTCTCCCTGTAAGCCATAGATGTTTCATTAGTATCCTGGACAGTGGCCAAATCACCTCTTCAAAGTACAAAACTACTAACCCACCACTTTAAATTTGTGCAGGGGCACAAAAGAGAAAAGGAAAAGAACCAATGTACGCGACCAAGGGAAAAAAAAAATGGCTATTTTTCTTAGGCTAAAAAATGGGGTCTACAAAGGAAAGAAATTTAAAAAAAATTTTTTTTCTCAAAAGACTTGGCTGCTTTACTGTTAGGACCAGCATATTGCATTTAGCTTATTCTGGAAATAAATGTGCATAAAAGAATGGGCTTTTTTCATGTACAAGAAACTTCATTATTCCTCTACAAAAGACTTTAGGCAATATATAATCTTCAAAGAATAACAGTAAAAAAGAATCCATACAAGACATTTCAACACAAATGAAAATAAAAATTGATAGTTCTGACCGCTTTCAAAATATTAGCCAAATTTCTCCCATCATCTGAGAAGGCAATATTATAGAATCAACAGATCATTTCAATTTATTAAAACCAAAAATGTTCCAGGTTCAAATTTAATAACAGAGCCAAACAACACATCTGTAGTACTCAGCAAATAGTGTTTGCACACCAATGTTGAGATCGTAGGCAAGTATCCAAGAATCAAAGAGAACAGTGAGACCCTCCAGGGAAAAAAGTCACAGAGAAATAACAACAGTATATTAGTAATGAAAATAGGGGTGCCTGGCTGGCTCAGTCAATAGAACACATGACTCTTGATCTTGGGATTGTGAGTTCAAGCCCCATGTCGGATCTAGATACTACTTGAAAAAAACAAAATATTTTAAAAAACATTAAAAATAGAAAATTAATGAGGAAGGAAAAATGAATGGCATAGGTGGGCTCAGAGACAACCAGAAACTGACACGATACAGAAAACAGTAAGAGGTGGATGGATCTGAGGCAGTAGATATGAGGGACTCATGGTCTGGGGTGAAGCCAGCAGGCTGCAGTTGGCTTCTCAGAGTAACCAAGACAAAGGATGGCTGTTGAGATGGGATCAGTTAGACCCATTATCAGAATTCAGGACACAAACTGAGGATTCCAGCTCCTCAAAGGAGTTTGAAGTTAACTCCTGCAGAATTTATGGATTTAAATAAAAACAAAAGACCTATACAGGGCAAAAACATAGTCTTGTGAGCAAGAATAAGTGAAGTGACCTGCCAGCTTTGTGACTAGATTTACAATATCTATAATATCAACTTGGATAGAAATACAAAATATCATCTAAAAGCCCAGGTCTGAGCTGGGGCTTGATGATACCAATGGGTAAATAGTAAAATATTACAAACCCCATATGTAGAGGGAAGGGGGAGGGAGAGAGAGCAAGAGAGAAAATAACAGCAAAAATCTCTCTTAAAAGGTACCTTTCTAAACCTGCAAAGAGATTCATCCAGTTTAGCCAATACTAAAAAGCTTACAAAATCAATAATTGAGGTGTAAATTTGCTCCACACGAAATCATTGTATGATATAAAAGTAACACAAAGACTTTGAAATAGGATAAACTAAGAATAAATATCTATTAAATCAGAATAAGAAATTATGACACAGAAGAGGCATAAATGAAATAAAGACAGGTAGATATGAAAATAAGCTCATTCATTCCATTTATTGAAAATAAATAACATAATGATTAATATATAAAATAACAGAGAAAAATAAATGTAGCTCAGAAGCATATCAGTAATTAGTGAAAGAGAAAGTCAGACACAGAGACAGAGAGAAAATCCTGCATCCCAGAAACAGACTACCTATTATTTTGAAGTATACAAGAGACTCTTAAAAATATTGAAGATGAACAAGGAAATCTCAATAGATTTCAAAAAGAAAATCAACACCATATAGAGCACAACCTCTTATTAAAATCACAATTATAAACCAGCAATAAGAAAAAATTTAGAGCATTAGATTTTAAAACTCAATACCAAACAACTATAGAAAAGCTAAAGTTCTGCATGTCAGTACTTATGGGATACAGTTAACACAGACGTGGAAGAATTTGCTGCTGTTTCAGATGTAGAATACTTCAAAAGACCATCGCCAGCACCCAGCAATGAAAGCAAGCTGGATAGGCTACAAAAACTACAGTTGTTTTAAAAACTCAGAGAGTTGAAGATTCATACACAATAAAGTAACCTACATAAAATATATTCCAGAAAGACGTCTCTGGCTAAGAAAGAAGAGACCCACAGCTGCTATCAGCCCTAACCAATCAGCAGAAGGAAGAGAAACCTTCCATAGATGGGGATAAAAAGAGGCCAGGTAAAAACGTAGTGAATTTTTAATGATAATATAAGGCACGTATGTGCTAGTGTGACAGATTAGAATAGCTCCAGGGAACGAATGAGTCTTCATCCACGGACAAAGCCAGCGCCATGGACCTTCACTGCAGGCACCAGCAGCTTGCGGAAGGCGGGGTGCAGGACCCAATTGCTGAGATACACTGGGTCTTCCCCAAGGGCGGGGAAGTAGCTTCAGGAGGCCAGGGGCGGAGCAAAAGCTGCTCGAGATCTCTCCAAGGCACACTGAGCATTCCTAAACCCCCAGGCAGGTGCTGCAGTCCAAGAGTATGTGCAGGTCAGGAGAAGCCAAAGGTAAGACTGTTATGATTATAGGACAGCAGCTGCCTGAGCCCCGATGGAACAGGAAAGCTGGGGAAACACCTCAAAGAAGCACGGGTCTTTACCAAGTGCACGTCTGGGGTCCTCAAGGTCTGGGGGCATCGTGAGCCTTCACCAAGTGCACTTCTGGATCCTCAGAGTCTGGGGGCATCACAGGTCTTCACCAAGCACACTTGGGGGGTGGGGCAGAGTCTATGGGTGTCGCCTTCACCAAGTACACTTCCATATCCAGACGTATGGAGGAGAGAGAGCCCTCTGGAGACACAGAATGTGGAGTGAAGGACTAAAGAGAAAACTGTAGTCCATATAACCCAAAAAGCTGGCAAACAAGTTATAGCGCAGATAAATGAACACAGTTCTGAAAGCTGATGGTAGAACAAAAGATCTCCAGAGTATCATGAATACTCAGATCCCTAGTATTTGTGAATGGAAAGTTTTGACTCTACCTTCTAACCATTATGTGACGGAAGTAAACTGAACTAAATTCAATGTCAAACAGAGGCGGAAGCAGCCCAACCGCACAAAGGTGTAGCTCAGCCCCCACACAAGTGACATGGTAGGACCACACCTTATTTTAGAGGTAAGTGTTATTTACTTCTCTCCTTCCTTATCTAACCTATGGTCTGACCTCAAATAAAAAATACGACATACACATAGTAGGAAGAAAATGAGAGCCCTGGTGAAAAAAGACAGAAGTCGATGGAAGCAAACCCAAAGACGGTGCAGATGCTGGAATCTATCCAGGGGCTTTTAAATGATGATCATAAATACATAGACAACATACTCACAAGATGAGGAATTTCAGAAAAGTTATAGAAATCTTTTTTTTTTCATTATTTACTAGGAATGAAATATATTAAAAACGAAGAATCTATCCAATGGACCTAACAGCCTGTATACAGCAGAGAAAAGGACAAGAATCTGAACCCAGTCAGTAGACCTATTGAAACTGAAATACAAGAGGAAAACAAGTGAAAAGTTGAACAAAGCATCCAATATCTCTAGAGCAATCTCAAATGGTCTAGAGTGTCAAGTAAGTGTAATTGGTGTTCTAGGAAGAAGACAGGGAAAAAATGAAGCAGAAAAACTTAAAGAGTTAAATGTCACAAATTTTCCAAAGTATATTGAAGAAGTCAACCTATGGACTGAAGAACTTTTTAAAACTGCAAGAAAAATAAATACAAAGAATCAGACATCTAAGCACAGAATACTCACACTGCTGAATACTAACATGAAAGAGAAACTTAAAAGCAGGCAAATGAAGAACATTTTGTATAGAGATGTTTTTAAATGATAAAAAAGGAAATTACAGCCAACTGCTCAGCGAACACAACAGATGCTGAAAGTCAACATACAGTATTCTTAACGTGGTGAGGAGGGGGGAAAACACTTTCACAGTTAGATCTTATATCCAGTGAATATATTCTTCAAACATGGAAGTAGAATGAAGACATTTTAAGAGAGACAGAATTTAGAGAATATTTCTCCAGCAAGCCTACATTATAAGAAATGCTAAAAGAGGTAAATACACTTGATAAGAGAGCCTTGTAATATTCAGGAAGGAAGCAAAACTGTGAATTATAGTCTTTGAGAAACCAAGAATTTATATCGTAACATCTAGTTTAATCAGTAAGACTATATTTGAATACATATACAAATTCCAAGATGTTACAGAAGGGAAAATGAAATAATAAAATCATTTAATCCAAAAGAAAGTAAAAAAATAAATACAAGGAAATAGATCAGCATTTATTAAGATGTATATTTAAATTCCAATAGATTAGTAATTATTTACATATAAATTAACTTGATCCGATTAAAAGACAAAAAATCAGAATAAAAAGATATATTTGGTTTGCAATAAATTCATCTAAAGAAAAGGGCAAAGGATGAAATATACATATATATTACATATATATATATATATGTATATATTATATATACATACAATATATATATTACAGAGAATGCACAGGGTAGAGGAAGATTTTCCAGTCTATACTTTTCTCATACTTGCTCTGTATCACATAACCTAAAAGGTTCAAAATTTCACTTTCATGTGCTGCCTAAATTCTAACAGAAAGTAAATGAGAAGCAATTACTTTAACCAACTGAATTTTCTTTTTTGAGACATAAAAACAGTATTGACACATTGTAGAGATTAAACCATGATTAGTACCATTTTTTTATAACCAACAATTTTAGAATATGCATGTGGACTTTATCCTGTTGTTATACACAAAATATTCCTGGTTTTCCCTGGATGAGAAAATACAAAAACAAGTAATTGATTAGCTTTTTTTAATCCAGGCCCCCCCAGTCACATTTTCCTTTAACCTGCACATGAGCACAACACAGGCATGCTCTTCTGTGGCTCTCGCAGCCAGCCTTCCAGGCAGCCCTGTGTTCTTCCGGCCACACCTTTCCATACATACTAAGAAGAAAAAAAATCAGGAAAACAACCCATAATAACCCCAGTTTTATTTTTTTGAAATTTATTTATTTATTTCAAGAGAGAGAAACAGTGTGAGTTACAGAGGGGCAGAGGGAGGGAGAGAGAAATCCAAGCAGGCTCTGCGCTGTCAGTGCAGAGACCAGCATGGGGCTAGAACTCACAAAAGGCAAGATCATGACCTCAGCGAAATCAAGAGTTGAAGGCTTAACCGACTCAGCCACCCAGGCACCCCACAAATATCTATTTTAAAGTAAATTTAATTTTTTGTTCCCTTTCACTCCTGCTGTTAGTCCACAGCCATGATCATTTTCTCTGTGTACATCCCTTGGCTTGCCCATCCTCTGAGGTCATAAGCTGCCTACTCCTGCATGCAAGGCTAACGTAGATGCCAGGAGAGCAATGTGATGGGGATATGAAACCCGCCCAGAGGACACCTAATATCACATGGCCCATTACTCACTCCCCATAATCTTCCCAAACACACTTATGTTTTCATGCTAATGACGTTTAAATCACACAAATCACAGGCATAAAGCATTTGGGAAGAAAGTTCTCTCTTTAAAAGAAGTCTGAGAGCCATGATTTTAGCAAGAACACTTTCTTCAGACAATACATACAGAATCCCAACATTCAAAGCAGATAAGAACAAGTTTTGTTGAGGAAATGGCAAGAGGACACAAAGACTGTCCCCTTAGTTGCTCTGTCACATGGGGTGAGCCTGGACACACATCCTCAGCATGTTCAAGGTCAGCTTTCAGAGTGGAATGTGGAAACATTGAAGGTTCTGACATATCTCTGCTTTTCCTGAGCCTCAGGGAAGAGAAAAGGGCAGGTCATTAGCTGCTTGGCGCCACTTTGTAGAACAGACTGAGGGCTAGGACCACAGTCACAGTTTTCTGACCCAGCGCCAATGTCCCTTCCATGGTCCACTCTCCCCCTAAAAGGAAGCATGAAAGAACCGTGACTAACACCCTTTTCTAAGCTGCAGTCTGGAGGGCCCCATTCAGTCTCTGACATGCACACAAGATGGGCAAATGCCAGGAGTCCTGGGAAACACCATACTCTGTCAGATGAAATATTCTAAATATCTGGCCTTAGGAAGCATAATCAAAAGTTAGTTGAATGGCAGAGTAAATACATTATATTTTAAAACAGATACATTAAATGTATTTGAAACTCCTACTTTGAAATATTCATTTTTTAAAAAACTTTCTATAATATACTGACTTCATTCTGTCCTGTCATATAGCTTTTCTTCATCACTAGTTTTAAACTGGAAAACAGCAAGAAATCACACATAGACATATAAGGTGAAAGTCTTTTTCTCAATGATTGTTACATTTTATCCACCCAAAACTGTCAGATGGCAATGATATTGTCAAGTTGCATGCCGTTTAAAATGTGAACTTTAAACATGAATAATAATAAGGGGGAGGAGCCAAGATGGTGGAAGAGCATGGAAGCTTTTTGTGTGTGTCTCGTATCCATGAAATACAACCAGACCAACACTAAACCATCCTGCACACCTAGAAAACTGAATTGAGGTTTAACACAACAATCTGCACAACCTGAACTACAGAACTCAGCAGGCATGGTGCAGAGAGGTGAACTGGGGAAGAGAGAAGCCACAGAGGGCAGAGAGCTGTCTTTGTTTGTGGAGAGGGGATGGAGGCAGGGGGAGAGCATGGGAAATCACCCTCCCCCCAAAAAAAAACAGCTGGAGAGAAAGTGGAAAAGTGGAAACAGCTGCAGGGACTGAACTAAAAAGGGAGAAAGGAGAAAGGAGAGGTTTAAATTCCATTAAGACTCTATAAACGGGGGAGCTGAGTCTGAAACTCCACAGCTCGATACCTGCTGGTGCTCTGGTGAGAAGGGTGAATCCCCAGGAACAGAGTAGGGTCCCTGTGTCTTCAGGCCACATGGGGAGAGGCAGTTCCCCTGCTGGGAGGATACCTGGTAGAGGCTGTGTGGGTCCCCAAAAGGCAAAAGGCTCCAGTGGACCTGGGAGAACAACCACATTCACCGGTGATGGAACAAGGTCGTTGTGGGTGAAGCCTGGTGCCAGATGTATGTTGTGATTTTCCATAATCCCTGAAATACTGCTGCTACATGCGTGAACTTTTTCTGGGGTGGGCCGGCACCTGACCACAGTCTCTGGGCATCAGCAGCAGCACAGACGCGCAAACGTTCCTGGGTGCAACTGGCATTTGCCCATTGCTCAGTGAGACCCTTCTGCAGAGGGGCAGAATGAGTCAAAGCCGCAGACCCTCAGAAGTGATGGGTTGGGAAACACAGCCACATCTGAGATAGAACTCAGGAGGGAGGTGCTGCCTGGTGCTCAGTCACAGACAGTGTAAAAGCGGGGAGTGGACAGAGCTGAAGACAAAGGACAGGTGCGCAATTGCTAATCGGGGAGAACAGAGTTCGGATACCAGAGACTGGGTAGCTGAGTGACGCCATTTTCACTGCTCCTGCTCATGCACATACACACCTACAAGCCCCACAACAATCCACCCCAGTAAGCTAAGCAGCGCCATCTAGTGGAGAACGGAGCCGTTACACTAAGCCCTGCCCAACTGGGCCAAGCTCTCTCTTCAGGAACACAAATCTCTCTGCCTGCTTAGTTTACAGACTATAAAGCACTTCATAGTTTGACTCCTAGGGGAAAAAGAAGGAATTTCAATCATATTTCAGTCTGTTCACTGGTCCATCTATTCAATTTTCATTTTTCCACCCTCTTTTTTGTTTCTTTTCTTTTTCTTGAATACAGAAAGAGAAAAAATTATTTTTAATTTCAATTTTTATTGAAAATATTTTTATTTAATTTTTTTCTACTATATTTTTTGCTTTTGTGTAAATTTTTTCAAATTCTATTTTACTTCAATCATTTCATTTTATTCTATTTCAGTGTATTCATTTTTCAACTTTTCAGACAATTTCTTTTCTTTCCCCTCTTTTTTCTCTAATCTATCAAGCCCCTTTCAACACTCAGACCAAAACATACCTAGGATCTAGCATCTTTTATTTGCTTCTTTTGTGTGTGTGTTGTTTTTAACTTGTTAATCTTAATTTCTTTTTTCCTTTTAACTTTTTCTTACCTCATTAATTCATTTTCTCCCTTCAAAAGGACAAAATGAAGGAACTCATACCAAAAGAAAGACCAGGAAGAAACAAGAGCCAGGGACTTAACCAACACAGATACAAAGAAGATGTCTGAACCAGAATTTAGAATCACAATAATAAGTATAAGCTGGAATCAAAAATAGATTAGAATCCCTTTCTGTGGAGATGAAACAAGTAAAAGCTAGTCAGGATGAAATAAAAAATGTAACTGAGATGCAATCTAGGATGAATGCCATGGAGGCAAAGATGGATGAGGCAGAGCAGCGAATCAGCAATATAGAGGACAAACTTATGAAGAGAACTGAAGCAGAAAAAAGTGGAAGACTAAGGGAAAAGAGAATGATTTAAGTATTAGAGAAATTAGTGATTTATTAAAAAGTAACAACATCAAAATCATCCCCAGAAGATGAAGAGAGAAAAAGAGGTGGAAGGGTTATGTGAGCAAATCATTGTAGAAAATTTTCCTAACCTGGGGAAAGACACAGACATCAAAATCCAGGAAGCACAGAGGACCCCCATTAGATTCAACAAAAACCAACCATCAACAAAGCATATCATAGTCAAATTCACAAAATTCTCAGGCAAGGAATGAATCATGAGGGCAGCAAGGGAAAAAAAAAGTCCTTAACCTACAAGGGAAGACAGATCAGGTTTGCAGCAGACCTATTCACAGAAACTTGACAGGCCAGAAAGGAGTGGCAGGATATATTCAATGTACTCAACCAGAAAAAGATGCAGTCAAGAATTCTTTATCCAGCAAGGCTGTTATTCAAAATAGAAGGAGACAATAAATGTTTCCCTGACAAACAAAAATTAAAGGAGTGCATGACCACTAAACCAGCCCTGAAAGAAATTTTAAGGGGGACTTTCTGAGGGGAGAAAAGTAGATAAACAAACAAACAAACAAACAAACAAATACCAAAAACAACAAAGACTAGAAAGGATCAGAGAACACCACCAGAAATTCCAACTCTACAAGCAACATAATGGCAATAAATTCATATCTTTTGGTACTCACTCTGAACGTCAATGGACTCAATGCTCCAATCAAAAATATAGGGTAACAGAATGGATAAAAAAAAACCCAAGATCCATCTACATGCTGTTTACAAGGACCCACTTTAGACTTAAAGACACCTTCAGATGGAAAATAAGGGGATGGAGAACCATCTATCATACTAATGGTCAACAAAAGAAAGCCAGAGTAGCCATACTTATATCAGGCAATCTAGACTTTAAAATAAAGACTGTATCAAGAGATACAGAAGGGCATTATATCATAACCAAGGGGTCTACCCACCAAGAAGACCTAAAAATTGTAAACATTTATGCACCAAATGTGACGCACCCAAATATATAAATCAATTAATCAAAACATAAAGAAACTCATTGATAGTAATACCATAATAGTAAGGGACTTCAACACCCGACTTAAAGCAATGGACAGATCATCTAAGTAGAAAATCAACAAGGAAACAATGGCGTTGCATGACACATTGGAGCATATGGACTTAACAGATATATTCAGAACGTTTCATCCTAAAGCAGCAGAATACACATTCTTCTCCAGTGCACATGGAACTTTCTTCAGAATAGACCATATACTGGGACACAAATCAGCCCTAAGTAAGTACAAAAAGATCGAGATCATACAGTGCATATTTTCAGACCACAACACTATGAAACACGAAACCAACCACAAGAAAAAAAATTGGAAAGGTAACAAATACTTGGAGACTGAAGAACATCCTACTAAAGAATGAATGGGCTAACCAAGCAGTTAAAGAGGAAATTAAAAAGTACATGGAAGCCAATGTAAATGGTAACATCACAGCCCAAAACCTCTGGGACAGCAGCAAAGGCGGTCATAGGAGGAAAGTATATAGCAACGCTGGCCTTCCTAAAGAAGGAAGACAGGTCTCAGATACACACTCTAACTTTACACCTTAAAGAGCTGGAAAAAGAACAGCAGATAAAACCCCAAACCAGCAGAAGACAGGAAATAATACAGATTAGAGCAGAAATTAATGCTATCAAAACCAAACCAAACCAAAACAAAACAGTAGAACAGATCAATGACACCAGAAGCTGGTTCTTGGAAAGAATAAACAAAACTGATAAAACACTAGCTAGTTGTATCAAAAAGGAAAAGGAAAGGACCCAAATAAATAAAATCAAGAATGAAAAAGGAGAGATCACAACAAACACAGCAGAAATAAAAACAATAGTGAAAAATATCATGAGCAATTATACAGCACTAAAATGGGCAATCTAGAAGAAATGGACAAATTCCTAGAAACATACACGCTACCAAAACTGAATCAGGAAGAAGTAGAAAATTTGAACAGACCAATATCCAGTAAAGAAATTGAATTAGTAATAAAAAATCTCCCCAAAACAGGAGTCCAGGGCCAGATGGCTTTCCAGGGGAATTCTACCAAATATTTAAGGAAGAGATAACACATATTCTCTTGAAGGTGTTCCAAAAAATAGAAATGGAAGGAAAACTTCCAAACTCTTTCTATGAAGCCAGCATTACTTTGATTCCAAAACCAGACAGAGACCCCACTAAAGTGGAGAACTATAGACCAATTTCCCTGATGAACATGGATGCAAAAATCTTCAAAAACATATTAGCCAACTGTATCCAACAATACATTAAAAAAAATTATTCACTACGACCAGTCAGGATTTATACCTGGGATGCAGGGCTGTTTCAATCTCCACAAAACAATCAATGTGATTCATCACATCAATAGAAGAAAGGACAAGAACCATATGATTGTCTCAATAGATGCAGAGAAAGCATTTGACAAAATACATTGTTTCTTGATAAAAACACTCAAGAAAGTAGGGATAGAAGGAGAATACCTCGAGATCATAAAAAACCATATATGAAAGACCCAATGCTGATATCATCCTCAATGGAGAAAAACTGAGAGCTTTCCCCTTAAGGTCAGGAACAAGACAGGGATGTACACTCTTGCCACTGTTTTTCAACATGGTATTGGAAGTCTTAGCCTCAGCGATCAGACAACACAAAGAAATAAAGGGCATCCAAATCGGCCAGGAGGAGGTCAAATTTTCACTCTTTGCAGATGACATGATACTCTAGATGGAAAACCTAAAAGATTCCACCAAAAGACTCCCTGAACTGACTCATGAATTCAGCAAAGTGACAGGATATAAAATCAATGTACACAAATCAGTGCAGTCCTATATACCAACAATGAAGTAACAGAAAGAGAAATCAAGAAATTGATCCCATTTACAATTGCACCAAAAACCATAAAATAACTAGGAATAAATCTAACCAAAGAGGTGAAAAATCTATACACTGAAAACTATAGAAAGCCTGGGGCGCCTGGGTGGCGCAGTCGGTTAAGCGTCCGACTTCAGCCAGGTCACGATCTCGCGGTCCGTGAGTTCGAGCCCCGCGTCAGGCTCTGGGCCGATGGCTCGGAGCCTGGAGCCTGTTTCCGATTCTGTGTCTCCCTCTCTCTCTCTGCCCCTCCCCCGTTCATGCTCTGTCTCTCTCTGTCCCAAAAATAAATAAAAAACGTTGAAAAAAATTTAAAAAATAAAAAAACTATAGAAAGCTTATGAAAGAAACTGAAGAAGACACAAAAAATGGGAAAAGATTCCACGCCCCTGGAAAGGAAGAACAAATATTTTTAAAATGTTGATACTACCCAAAGCAATCTACATATTGAATGCAATCTCTATCAAAATAACACCAGCATTCTTCAAAGAGCTAGAACAAATAGTCCTAAAATTTGTATGGAACCAGAAAAGACCCCGAGTAGCCAAAGTAATCTTGAAAAAGAAAACCAAAGCAGGAGGCATCACAATCCTGGACTTCAAGCTGTCTTACAAAGCTGTAATCTTTAAGACAGTATGGTACTGGCACAAGAACACACACTCCGATCAGTGGAACAGAATACAGAACCCAGAAATGGATCCACACACATATGGCCAACTAATCTTTGACAAAGCACAGAACAGATGAACACAAGGGAAGCAAAGATAATATAAAAACAGGGAGGAGTACAAAACATAAGAGACTATTAAATATAGAGAACAAACAGAGGATTACTGGAGGGGATGGGGGGATGGGCTAACTGAGGAAGGGGCATTAAGGTATCTACTCCTGAAATCATTGTTGCACCATTGCTAACTAACTTGGATGCAAATGAAAAAAAAAAAAAGAGAGAAGAAAAGAAAAAAAAAGATGAATAATAATAATAGTATTAGTTAAAATATACTTAATTTACTCTGAGCAAAGATTTATTCTAATATTGTTGGTTTTTCCCTAAACAGATAGCCAACATCTGACCAATTCTAAACACCTACACTGAGACCTTGATGTCAGCCACCATAGTGTCATACTGGAGAATTGCAATAACTTTATAACTGGCTTCTACCTTTGCCCCCTTGGCTCAATTCGCAAATCTATAGCTAGACTGTTTCTTTTAAAGCACAAGTCACGGGACTTCTGGGTGGCTCAGTTGGCTAAGCGTCCGAGTCTTGATTTCAACTCAGGTCATGATCTCACAGTCATGAGTTAGAGCCCTGTGTCAGGTTCTGTGCTGACAGGCAGAGCCTGTTTGGGATTCTCTCTCTTTTTCTCTGCACCTCCCTCTCTCAAAAATACATAAACTTAAAAAAAAACTCATAAATCAGTTCTTGCCACATGGCCGCCACTTTCCTCTCAGCATCATTGACCCTGAAGGTGACTAATATCCTGCATACCTTCTCCATCATTAGATCTCCAGTCACTCCCTGGCCAAGACTGAGACCAAGCCTGCCATCAGAAAACAATAAAATATCCCAAACTTTAAGGCTGTGCAAGAGAGAGGTGTTAGCTCCAAGAGCAGAGAAGATGGCTGTTGACCCGCACTGGCCAGTGTTGACTCTGCTGCAACTCCACTAAGTATTCTGAATGTGCTCTTCAAAGATGTTGAAATGGGTCATGTAATCTCAGAAAGGGGGTTGTCCATGGAAGAGGAGGGAAATAAAAATTGTTATGGATTCCTAATTCTCTGCATTTGGCCCTTGAAGAAATTCAAACGCAGTACGAGCTGTTAGGATCCTGCACTCAGGGCCCAGCTGCACAGAGGATACTTATGCGAAATGGAAGCAGCATTTCCCAGTTAAAACTGGTGTAACTGATTTTTTCAGCAAAACCATCCATCCAAAATTCCGAAGCAGGGGTTGTAACCTTGTGGAGTAAGCCTTACAATCGGAATTTAGCTGATGAGGTGAAGACAAAACACCCTGAGCTTTCAAGAGAGCAATTCTGGAAGCCCACAGAGGCTCTTACAATCAAAATGACAGAGTTATGATACATAATTCATACACTCACAGTTCATCCCTTGAATCTTAGGGAACCAAAGAATAAGAAAAAAAAAGTAAGATGGAAACATATGTGAAACAATATACATGGAAAATAGTCCTTAGAAGAAACATACACAAATTAAAACTACTGAGAGAAAAAAAGAATTTTTTGGTGCTAAACAAGTTGAAGATCACAAATTATCTATTCATCTTAAGAATGGGGGGTGGACAAAATAGCACTTCTAAGTACAAAGAATCAGTGGAAAGTCTATAGTGAATTGTATGAGTTATGAAGTGAAAATATCTGGGGTGTCTGGTTGGCTCAGTCAGTTAAGTGGCTGACCCCGGCTCAGGTCATGATCTCACAGCTCATGAGTTCAAGTGCCACGTCAGGCTCTGTGCTGACAGCCCAGAGCCTACAGCCTGCTTCAGATTCTGTGTCTCCCTCTCTCTCTGCCCCTCCCCTGCTCATGCTCTGTCTCTGTCTCTCAAAAATAAATAAAGATTTTTTAAAAAGATCTGTGAAGTGAAAATATCTACTAATTATCAGTTTTATGACAATGTGCGTATGTACCCTCTCTATGTAGTAAAGAATGTGGCTGGCCTTTGTCTCTGGTTCCTGGGAGGTGAACTCTAAATCCTTGGAATTTCCCAGATGATTGGAGCATCTCTGTTGGTCATGGTGGGCACCTGGAATCACATCCGGTTGTCTGCACGAACAAGATGACTCAGGATGGCCAGAAGGACCAACTTGTGATTAGCAAGTTGGGCTTTCAGCAATAAGGTATCAGCCCAAACTCAGAGGAGGGGAGAAGAGGTTGGAGATTGAATTCAACTATGAGGCCAACGATTTAATCAATCATCGCTGTGTTATGAGGCTGCCACAAAGACTCTGGGCACCACACTACTTGAGCATCTCCAGCTGGCAGTACTCTGAGTATCATCACACTTCAATGTGGAGAGGATAATGCATCCCCAAAGATGAAAGGAACTTCATACTCGGAACCCTTCCAGACCTTGCCTTATGCATGTCATTTCCTTTGGATGCTTCTAATTTGTATGCTTTTGCAATAATAAATTTGTCATCTTTAAATATAGCACTTTTCTGAGTTCTGTGAGTCACTGTAGCCAATTATCAAACCTGAGGGTAGTAGTGGGAAATGCTAAACTTGTACCCCATTGAGTAGACTAAGTGTGGCCATGTGCACTCCCAAATATGTGCCTGGTAACTGACATGAGGCCAGTCACATGGGGATTATGCCCTCAGACTGCGCACTTTGCTTGACTCCAGGTACCACAGCAAATTTCGTACAAACTCTAAAATATTTTTTAAACTGGCATTTTATAGTAGGATCTAATTTTTCTTTTTACATATATATGCTCAAAAGAGAAGTCAGATAATGACACTCCTCTGTCCCAAATCCTGGAGGGACTCCCATTCTACTCAGTAAAAGCCAAAGTCTGTTCAGTGGCCCATGAAGTTGAACTTCTCTGGGCATGTGCCCCCTCCTCCCGCTTTGTGAGACCCCTCCTCCCACTTCGTGAGACCCCTCCTCTCAGCACCCTGTCCTCTGTGCTGCTGCTGGGATGTTCCCCATGTCCTTGCTGTCTCCATTGCTGGGATCTTCTCCCCACCATCAGCACAGCTCACTCCCTCACCAGCTTCCAACTTTTCCCCTGGCTTCTCTAAGGGTTGTTTTTTCTCGATCTTCAATTTCCTGTAGTGTGAAAATGATACATCAAGGTTTAGTTTTTCTGCCATGTATCCTGCTTAGTGTTCTCTAAGCTTCCTGGATCTGGGGTTGGATATCTGACATTGAATTAGGAAAATTCTCCATTGTTATTATTTCAGATATTTCTTCAGTTCCTTTCTCTCTTTCTTCTCCTTCTGGTATTTGTACTACGCAAAGTTACACCTTTGGAGTTGCCCCACAGTCTGTGGATTTTTTGATTCTGGTATTGTGTGCTCAACATCAGAGATGGTTTCCTCAACTGCATCTCACCCACTGAGTCCATCAAGGACACTCTTCATTTCTGGTAGTGTTTTTGATCCCTGGCATTTCTGTTTGGTGCTCTCTCAACATTTTTCTCTCTGCCTACATCGCGCCCTGGTTCTTCATGCTGTCCACTCTACCACTGTTGTAAATTCCCAGTCTGATGGCTCCAGCACCCCTACCACATCTGAGTCTGGTTCTTAGGCTTTCACTGTCTCTTCAGACTGTGTTGTTTTTTTTTGTTTGTTTTTTTTTTTGTTTTTTTTTGCACTTTACTGTGTCTTGTGATTTTTTTTCTTGATAGCCAGACAGAAAGGGCTGGGTGAGAGGAAGGCTATAAACCAGCATGTGGTATTGAGGTGTGTGTGTCGGGCAGGGGGGTGGAGGGCAGGTGTCCAATGATCACGTCTTGGCCTTTCAGTGAGACTCAAGACTGCAAATGTGTCTCTCAGCTCCCCTGCCCCCTTAAGTGGGACAGGATGGCCAGAGGGGGCCAGAATTGGGGATTTCCCTTCTACCAAGTCAGTCATACTCTGTTTAAATGGTTTCTCATGAGGGCAGGTCTCCACAAGAACAGATGCCCTGGGTTATTTCAAAACAATTCCTTTTCTGTCCTCTGGCTGGAAGCATGGCAGGAGTTTTCTCTGATATCCACTGTGCAAGGCTCGTAGAGCTTTCAGAATTAATACTCACAGAAATGTGGGGATCCCCCACCACTAGGTCCCCTGGAGTTTTTATTTCTCAGGCTTGCCCACACCGAGCTTCCAGCAATTCGTCAATTAGATTTTAGGTTTCTTACTTCAACACTGGTTTCTGCAGGGGCTTCTGCTCTGGTGGGTTGTGATTATCTGTATTTATCAGTGAGCCTCACAAATTGGGGGTGGAGAGTGGTTTGCCCTGTGACCTCACTTCTTTCGTGTATCTAAGAAGAGTTGATTTTTCAGCTTGTTCAGCTTTTAAGGCAGACTGGTGACTTTCAAGCTCCTTATATGTGGGACCAGAAACCAGAAAGTTCCTCTTTCCATCTCTGCTGAATGTTCCACATACTGCCCACTCCTGTCCCCTCTGAAGATAAGTCTCTAGCACAGTCCTCTCTGACAACCCCATCAGAAACTCTGGCACTGGGATCATTTCCTCCTTTTCTTTCCATGTATGTTTATTTTCTGTGTGGCCCTGACATGACTCTCCAGGTAGTGACATAGCTGTGGGTCACCACCAGTCTGCCTTCTTTTTTCTATCAAAGGGAAGCTTTGACTCAAAATAACACAATGTACTAGAGATTATGTCTCTAGATCCCAGTAGGAGTGGAGATTAATGGCTACTATACGTCTTTTATGATTCACCAGGGCCTTGAAAGCAGAGTAAAGAAAGCCAGAATGACAATGGAGACCCAATGACTCCAAACATAGACCAGAGACTTTAACAGTGGAGGAAACGTTCTCTCTCAGTATGAAATAACTTTGTACTGTCCTTGGATGGAAGGTGATTACTCTAACATGCCACTACTTTAATAACAACAGTAAAGGAGCAGCAGGCCTGGAGCTCCACTTGGAGGAAGTGTTGAAGAGGTAACATGGGGAACATGTGCATCGGAGCCAATTTTCCTCATCTCACCTCTGCTTCCCCCACTCCAGGTGCATGTGACCCAAGGGGTCAGCAGGATGTATGCTGAGTTTATTTTAAGATTGTGCAGACAAGATGTGGAGAATTGTATGGGCAAGGGAGGGTGGGATCCATCCAGAGCAAGCTTCTCCCTGTGTGAGGGGTTGAAGTTGTGCACCAAGAAATGTGAACAGGGCTGCTTGGGAGCAACCTGTGAGTAGGAGAGGTGGGTCAGGAGGAAGGATGGGACATGGAGACCCTCTTCCTGGGCCCAAAGGAAAGACCACCTTTCCTGGAACCTTAAGCACATGTTCTTATAATGTAATGCCTTTCTGAACCTGCCCTAATCTTCAGCCAAAGGAAAAAAAAGTGTATAAGTAAACCAATAATACATTTTATCGAAACGCTGAATGGCAGAGCATTTAAATTAAACCTCAACAAAGCAAAGACCAAAGCTGAATATCTTCATCACAGAAGAACTTCTGAGTTGAGAGTATATCTTAACTTATATCCAGAAATGTAAACTAATATTTGAATATCTACTATAGTATAAACTGTTACAATACAGTGGACTGTCTTTAAATATAGTCATCAAATTTTTTAAAGTTACCATTAAAGTAAAAAGAAAACGGTCTCGGCACTGTCACTGGCTAATCGCTTCTACAGCCGCCAAACTGCACACTCACAACACTTACACCCATGCTCACTTCCAACAAGGTCATTGGAAGAAGCAAACTGTATCAGTTCTGCCACTTTTGTTTCCTGCTGCGTCTGCTGATGTACCCACCAAGTTATTATGCATTCTTTATCTCTGATATCTCTTCAACTCCTGAACCAGACACTGATGGGAATTATGATGATCAATTTTATGCATCAACTTGACTGGACCATAGAGTACCCAGATATTTGGTCAATATTATTCTGTGTGTTTCTTTGAGGGGAGGTTTAGAGAAGATTAACTTTATATTGGTATCCTGAGTGAAGCAGATTGCTCTCCCAAATGTGGATGGGCCTCATCCAGTCAGGTGAAGGCCTGAGAGAGAACAATGGTTAACAAACCCCCAACGTAAGACTGAATATTTTTTATGTGAGTGCCCTCAAACTGAGACCTTGACTTTGTTCCTCTCTGTGAGTCTGAACTGGAATACTGGCTCTTCTTGGGTCTCAGGCCCACCAGATTTCAGACAGGAACCACACATACATTCTCTTGGGTCTCCAGCTTGCAAATTCACCCTGCAGATCTTGGAGCTTGCCCACCCCCAATTCTTTATAACAACTCCCTTTATATACATACAGGATATACCTGTATACTATAAAAAAGGGTAATATACCTCTTTTGTGATTCACCTGAGCCTTGAAAACAGAGTAAAGAAAGCCAGAGTCCCTCAGAATTACAATGGGTACCCAATGATTCCAAACAGAAGACAGATAGATGATAGATAGATAGACAGACAGACAGATGGATAGAGATGATTGATAGATGGATAGATAGATAAAACATAGATAGATGATACATAGGTAAATAGATGATAGATAGATGATAGATATTTAGATAGATAGATAGATAGATAGATAGATAGATAGATAGATACATAGATACATAGATACATAGATAGATAATCTCCTATTGGCTCTGTTTTCTCTAGAGAACCCTAATATATGATGCTACAATTTTATTGATGCAGTACCCAAACCAAAGCTTTGTGCACTGCTTGTGAAAGATGCTTTCTATTTTCAGAAGCAAATTTAAGGCCCTTATTTATTTCTATTTGTAATATAATTTGCAGGCCCTTGATGTTTCACACAATCACTTGAGGAAAATTAGTGCTTAAACCTCATACAGAAAAATGTGCCAATGGAGATATGAACTTAACTTTCAAGATAATAAAATTCTCTCCAAATTTCCATCTGCAATTCAGTTTTCATTGCACACATGCCCACTTTAGCATTTTTCCTGGAGTAGAAGAGTAGGAGGATTAAGCAAGCTTATGGAACAAATACCTGCCCTCACAAGAAGTGTCAGCAAGTTCTGGTAAAATGAACTCTTTTCTTTAAGGCCAGTATTGATTGTTCCTAAGTCTGTTCTGGTATCACTAAACCAATTAGTTCATGGAAATATTGTTAACTGCAAAGTACAGTATTAAAACAATTTGTCTCAGTTTTTTACATGTAATTGCAGTTATTCCAAATTATTTGGTTATCATAAGGCAGTTCTAAAACTTCCTGCATATCATGCAGTTTGTCTATGGCTGAAGAATGATTAACAGAGGCCCTTTGCCTCTCTCAGCTCTGATCAGTAATTCTGGAGTGTGTTCTGTGCTGCATTTGAAATGCGGGAATAAACATGAGGTTTCCAAAATCCTTCGCAGCCCTCATCATGTGTGTTGTATCATCAATAATGTCTGCATGACGTTAAAGTCCATATGCAATTATTGCTTCCCAAAACTAAACCATGCATCAGATTTGGGCAACTGCTGAGATGACAAACTAAAGCCAAAATCAGTGCATCCCAAAAGCAGTCTTGAGAGACACAGAAATGAAGAAGTAGAGATACAGGAAAGGCTGGCCCACTATCTCCTGTCTCTGGCAGAAAGGCATGCCTACGGGGTGAGTGGTGGTCAGTGCTGCTGGGGGTGAGCCATATCCAAGGCCCAACAACACACTGGAGTGACTTTCCAAGGACCACATGGGCAAGAAATAATCCACAACCAAACTTCTGGTTACACCTACAGATCAGAGGACAGTTCTCTCATGAGAGAAGGGCCAGCAAGCAACTGGGTTGCAGATAAGATACTTTATTGATGAGGTGACTGGCATATGGGTTTCTGTGTACATCCTAATGGGCATCTGTCACAACTTGGCAATGAGAGACTGTTGATGGTAATGTCATGGCTTCTCTTCTTAAAATATCTTTTTACTTTTCTTTATAAAGAAAAATGAACTCAACCTGATTAAAAATATGAGTTAAAATGGCTACCCATCATAATCATGTAGAAAAATGGCCTCTAAAAGTATAGACTCATCTATACCAGGGAAGTGGGAGCATTTCCCATGATGAAAAATTTGTTTCCTTGTTTAATTTGGTTGTAACCAAAAGTAATCTAGAGCTCAAACATGAGACAGATAAATAATGGACTGCTGAATTTTTTAACCAACTGAGCCATAAATGCTGCACTCATTCCAGATATTTTGGTTCTTATTTGGGGGAGATATTTATGTGCTTTTGTGGGCTCTGTGATAAGACTTTATTTGAATGTGTTACAATATCCATTTGCTTTACTATGAGAACAGTTCTTACAGCAGTGAAAGAGGGCCATAAATCACAATTACCATTTCTTTCTACAGGTCAAGTTTTCTGGATCATTTTCTTTGCAAGACCATAAGTTTTCTTGGCTACTGTTGGCCAAAGTTATCACTAATTCTATTAGAATCAAGAGCTGAAGTTGAGTGTTGGTAAACTTAACTTCTCCTGGGTCATTGCAAAATTCTCACTTGTTAAAGTAAATGTTTATTGATTTTTACTTACCACCCAAATAAATTTATGCCAGTTGTGAAAATTTAGAAAATATGAATAGAAAAGATATAGACTATGACTATCATCAAAGACAACATTCATACAGCCCCATAGACTTCAATTTAAATAAAAAATGCTAGAAATAAGTTCATTTTGCTGCCAATTTACACTTCTTTACCATCACATTAATATTATCTGCAAAACTGAAATATATGATGTTGGAAACATATGAAGTTTTCATGCATGAAGGGCCACAATTTAGAAACTTTTTCTCTGTAGCTCCTTAAAAGATTGATGAAGACAGTAACCATCTGTCTGTACTGAGGAGGTAAATGGACCTGTGGAGGGGGTGGGAGGGTCCTGGGTCATGTAATCACCTGCTTTTCCAATCTCTAGTGTTAGACAAGAACACTTCCTGATTGATAGCACAAATGCAAATTATTTTCACATACTAATGGCTTTCCCCCAAAGCTTCTTAATAATAGATATAGAGGTTTGTTGGATTTTATTAAATGTTTCAATAAATATGAAAATAATTTATGTTCCATGTTTGGTAATAAAATAACACATTTAAATGTGTGTTAAAGTATTACTATAAAACCTTTAAAACAATCTAATATAAATAAGGGAATATAATATTGTATTAAAATATATCATGGAATGTACATTTAAAATGTGTATATATATATAATGATGATGTCTATAATACCTAATGTGCCAACAGAATGAAGTCCTTTTCAATGATGTACAGATTTTATATTGAAAATTCATTAATGATATATTCCTATAATTATATCAATTTTGAAACATATCAACTTGACATAAGATAATTCTAATGTTTTTAAGTTTATATATTTATTTTGAGGTAGAGAATCTTAAGCAGCCTCTGCACTGCTACTGCAGAGCCCCATGCAGGGTTTGAACTCATGAACTGTGATCATGACCTGAGCCAAAATCAGAGTTGGATGCTTAACTGACTGAGCCACCCAGGTTCCCCAGTTTTAAATAAATATTAGAAATAACACATGGAGCAAAATCAAATATTCTTTACCCATTACTGAATACAACACAGTTTATTAACAGCATAGACTACAGGAACCAGCTCTTGTGAGAGCAGGTGGTAGGTCCTAACAGGACACCTGTAGTCCAGCAGCCAGGAAGCCTGAGTGGCTGTCATGAAGGTCAGTCCTGCCAGCGCTCCTGGAGAAGTGGGCCAGACAGGACCAGGTTGCACCTGGTTTCATGGGTGGATTCAAGCCCTATGTCAGGCTCTGTGCTGACAGTACAGAGCCTACTTGTGATTCTCTCTCTTCCTCTCTCTATGCCCCTCCCTTGCTCATGCTCTCTCTTTCTCTCAAAATAAATAAGTAAACTTAAAAAAACTTAAAAAGAACTCCTTATATTAAAAGCCACAGATGTAATGTCATCATATGGATACAGTTCTGAACCAAACATTTTCCTGTTTTGTGGGAAACAGTGGGCTTAAAGAACAAGATATTTAAAAGATTTCTTAAGAATGAAAGCCTTCATTTCAAAAATAGCAAAAGGGTATGAATGGTGCTGTTTCCATCACTATTATGAAGTGAAGGTTATATGCTATTGTTCTCAAGAAAATTAATGTTCTCCAACATGTTCTACTATGCAAGCGAGAAGAGATTCTGCCTCCAACTGATTAGTGGTCACTTGATGTGAGAAACTGAGTCACACCTGTTTAAGCAGAGCAAGAAAACAGCCACCACCTTACATGCACAGTATGCTTATATAATATTATTTATAATATTTATGTAAAACAAAGTTCTTTATTCACTTTTATATGTAATCAGATAACCAAAAAGAAAGAAAAAAATCTTATGATTTAAAAAGATGAACTGCATAATATCTCACCTTAACTATAATAATCACCTTAATCTATTATATCAGAGATGTATTTTAATTGTTTTAAGAATCAAATGCAAGAATTCCGTTCAAGCATTAACAAAATATTCCTTCTATGATTACTTTAGTCCCTCAACCCCACCTCACCTTACTAAGTCTCTCAATTTTATCTCCTGTTTGAGATCCAAAGAAAAGCATTCCCATGAACACATCCCCAGTAACTGAAGAACTCAACTCCTATTCTCCTCCCAAGGAAGTTCCTTATTCACATTAAAGCAGTGATTCTGCTTATACTTCAAGTATAATGAGCTCCAATAACAAATAGCAAACAAATAAACAAGCAAAACCTCACATCCTTTGCTCTAGTGACTAAAACATCTTACGCAGGGTATATAGGTTATGTTATGTTATAGTACATATACTACATATGTTATGTACTAATTGATTACTAAGTACACGTCTCTACTAAAGCCTTTGAACAACAAGCTTTCAGTTGTACAATCTGTCCTTTGGGAACTACAATTAACTGTCAGGCTTATCATGATGGTGTTCACCTATTTTTCCTCTGTGAGCATCAACCAGATGACCATACCCTCCCCTGTGCCAGTGTCCCGAATGGTCAGAGTCCCTGCAAGCATTCTTACTCTTGCCAACCAGGTGGTCCTCTCACTGATCTTAGTCTGATCACCCAATATCAGCCTTCTTCTCTAACTTAACCCAACTCTTTTTTTTTTTTAACGTTTATTCATTTTTGAGACAGAGAGAGACAGAGCATGAACAGGGGAGGGGCAGAGAGGGAGGGAGACACAGAATCTGAAACAGGCTCCAGGCTCCGAGCTGTCAGCACAGAGCCTGATGCGGGGCTTGAACTCACGGATCGTGAGATCATGACCTGAGCCGAAGTCGGACGCTTAACCGACCAAGCCACCCAGGCGCCCCTAACTTCACCCAACTCTTAACCCAACTCTTAGCTCCAATCCAACTACTCTCCAAATCACTCCACCCACCTGATTTGATCCTTTCGTTACTCTGGAGCACCTAGCTTGTGCTCAGCTGGGTTCTACTGCCTGTAGTCATCCTGTGCATTGGTCTTCCTCTGGTAATGCTGATACTTTTCTGCCTATTAACGTGGAGATGGATCAAGTCACTATTTCCAGATGACCTATCGAAAACACCCTATACTATTAAAGGAGCCACACTGTTTAAAGACAGTAATGTATGTTAAAGTCAGGTCACTATCCTAGATGATAAATCTCAGACATTTTCTTTTCCTTGTTTAGCAGTGGCATATATTATATGTGGCATGTCAGCAAGGACCCGGGAATACGACCTCAAAGCATGAGCAGCTGAGGTACCCGCCATCTGCTCCTGGCTCTCCACCTTCTAGGCACCTGGCAGGACTTCGCTTCCCTGTCTCTATGAGGCTGGGTGTGGCTGTATATTTCCACCAAAAGGGGAGTAGAAGTGTCCGTTCCAGGTAGGATCTCTAAGATCCGGTGTGAGGCCCACCACCCTCTCTCCCTGCCACTGGGGCAATCCTGAAAACAAGCATCAAATGCAATTGAGAGATGAGCCACGCCCTTTGCTGGGCCATGTCAGCACATGACAAGAAATGAACTTGAGTCCAGTCACTAGGATTTGGGAACCGTTTCTTCCTCCAGCAATTCAACCAAAACATTGCCAGCTCTGTGGAATATAGGAATGAAGGGAAACCTAAAGGACTGGAGTTAGACAGGATCATATATCTGACAGAATCTGTAATTAGCCAGAACTAAGGGAGTCCTTATACATGAAACAGCCAAAATCCAGGTGCCATCTTCTCAACTTTAAATAGAAATTGACATTCTCTCCTTATTTCAACTGAAAAATATGGTAGCATTTAGACTCCAGACCTTCATCATTTCTTCTAAATTAATGGTACAAGAAATCAAGGCCAGTATTTTTACTTAATACCATTTGTAAAGACTGCAAATCTATAGGACATAATTAACCTTAGGGACATCCCTCAATTTATGAATTCTAAACACACATATATTAAATTAGGTATAAATTAGTTAATCTGTAGATTTTATATCTATAAAGATTATAATTTAGTACATTTTATGAAATTATTAGAAGTCTATCATAAATCTGTTTCTAAAACTATCAGAACTATTTCTAAAACTATTAGAAAGCTGTTTCTGTTTCTACTAAAAATAACAACATTCTAGGCGCACCTGGATGGCTTGGTCAATTAAGCCTCCAACTCTTGATTTTGGCTCAGGTTATGATCTCACGGTTTGTGGGATCAAGCCCCATGTTAGGCTCTGTGTTGCCATCACAGAGCCTGCTTGGGATTCTCTTGCCCACTGTCTGTACCTCTCCCTAGCTGGTGCTCTCTCTCTGTTTCTCTCTCAAAATAAATAAAACGAAAAAAAAAATATTCTAAATATTCTTAGCTATTAATAAATGCTGAAACATTTTATTTATTCATTTATTTTTAGTAAAGAATTAACAACTTCATGATCAAATCACCCAGTGATCAAATTCTTTGGAGCAACAAATGTTATCTTTGACTAAACACTAATCCCTGACAATATCTATCAAACAATATTTAGTCAAAATGTGTAACCAGAGCTTGTTAATGATGGTAAAAAAGAAAAATATTGAAACTATCATCTTTTGTCTGTGAGGGACATAGTCAAGCAAATGAAAAGAGAGACACTTGCAGCCACATAAGCATATGCAAATCTGTTGCAGTGCCCCTAATTAGAACATATTTTTCCTATTTTATGCTTTCCCACTTTGACTGAAAGAGTTTGTATACAGTACTTCTAATTAAATAGTTCTTTAGTGTCTTGTTCTTCTTAATTTTCTATTTTGTTTTTCTCTGTTCAACCTAATCATCACAAAATTTCATGTGAGTTTTATAGTCTGAGGTTTTTTCTGACAGTGTTTATATAGTTTCTCAGGATTTACATACAAAATTCAGCTATGTTCATAATTGCTATAATTTAATACTTTCTAAAAAACTTTTTAAGTTTATTTTTTGAGACAGAGAGTGAGAGACAGGATGAGTTGGACAGAGGCAGAGACAGAGAGAGACACAATCTGAAGCAGGCTCCAGGCTCTAAGCTGTCAGCACAGAGGTGATGCAGGGCTCGAACTCACGAACTGTGAGATCATGACTTGAACTGATGTCAGACACTTAATTGATTGAGCTACCCAGGTGCCCCACAATTTAACACTTTATTAAGCAGGACCTTATGGGGTCTGATGTTACCACCACGCAAACCTCCTCATTGGGGAGCATATTTCTGGGAACTGCTAGCCCCAAGATGGACGAGGACAGGCCTTGTGCAACAGGCCCGGAGGGTCTGCAGATGGAAGCAAGTAAGGAGGAGCAAACTGCAAGTGCTGACACCCAGCTAACCAGCACCCAGGATCCCTGGATCAGTCCCGGGCCAGGGCACCTAGAGACACCAACCATAGTTGGGACTTCTGGGGGACACTCCCAAATCCAGGCCTTGGGGACTTCGGGGGTTACCCCAGGCCTGCCTGGCTGCGTGGGGTGGGAGACACCCAGAATCACCATTGCTAGACAGGCCCCAAGTCTCACAAAGACAGCAGGGCCAAGCAGGGCCTGCCAGTGACCACCTCAAAAGTCCCCGTTGGTGGTGCATGGCAGAGAACTGGGAGGTTGGCCTGGCTCCCCAGACTGTCCAGGTCCAGCCATGCAGGGATACAGCAGCCACAGGCGGGGACCCGCCCACTGCCAAGGTACATCCTGCCCCAAAACGGAGCTGCTAATGCCCTGAAACCAGATCTCAGGGGCAATTTACCCTGGACTCCAGGTAGTACCAAGGAAACTGTCTACTGCAAAGGGAGTGTATGTCTTCCCAGGGCAGAGCCATAAGGGGTAATGGGTCTAGCTCAAAGGACCTTCCCTGTTTCACAAAAAAAAAAAAAAAAAAAAAAAAAGAAGAAGTAGTAAAGAAAGAAGGAAAGAAAGAAAGAAAGACAATATTCTACAAGCTGTCTTTATTTTGTGTATTAAGTTAACCTAGACATCCCTAGAGGGCCATGGCTACTAAAACAGGAATGGATATGGCATGGGTAATAATTGTCAAAAGCACAAATATAATTTACTACATTTTTTATGGGGTGTGAAGGGTAATGACCCTAAAGATAGGCATGATTATTATCTTCATTTAATAACATCAAAACAATTTTACTGAGGCAGAGCAGTTGGCCCAATATCATACAAGGAGTAAGAAGAAGAGTAAGAAAAAGAGTTTACCCAAGCCTATCTGATGTTCAATCTGATTCACTTGGACTCACCATGTCCCTGACTGCTTTTTAGGACACAGCCATGAACAAGATAGACGTGAACCCAGATTCCATGGAGGGCATATTTTGAAAAGATGGAGTAGGAGTCAGGCCCCAAAAAACAAAACAACAAAACAAAACAAAACAAAACAAAAACCCAAAACTATATAACATTTATATAGAGGGATGATAGAGATTATTTATGTATAAATCATGAAAAGATATGTTTAAAACACTTTTGTTTTTCAATAAATATAAGAGATGAACAAAGATTTGGTAGAAAATGACTTGGAAGGTGCCCCTGGGGAATTTGCATTTTAAAATGAGACAGGAATGCCAAAGAAATAGTCTTCCTTGAAAGAACATCTTAGGGCACAATTGCTAAGGTAGAAGTGAAGCCAGTGCCTAAGCAACCAAAACATGGACAGTATGACTGGAGCACAGTGGAACAGAAAGGAGAAGAAGAGAGGGGCCTGGGCAAGAAGTCTGGATTTAATTCTAAATGCAATGAGAAGAAGCCTCTGGTGGTTTTAAGCAGGAAAGTGACATTCCAGGTATAGGTGGCAGATGATAGGGAAGCACACAGGGAGAGAGTCTAGTAAGGAACTGAATAGGCTCCTCCAAGAGGGAAATGATGGTAGCTTGGACTAAGGTGCTAAGGGTAAAAGTGGAATTAGAAGGGTAAATTCTGAACATGGAAATAGAGACACAGAGTTTATGGGCCTGGCTCCCTATTGAGTGAACATCCTGAAAATCACTGAGGAGACCAGTAGCACTGTTATCTTTCACAAAATAATTCCACTTTAGTGGACTCAGCAGAGAGCTAATGTCCTGTTGAATCTTGGTTGAGGTAGTTTAGAGTTCTTGGGAGAACTGCTCCTACATGTCAGCACCATTATACTCTTTGTTGAGTTCATCAATGATGCCATTCTATAATGGTAGAAATAAAATTAAAGTGAAATAAAACATTAGAATACCATAATCATCTTAATAAACACATATTTTTTAAATTCCTCCCTGCATTTTATTGCACGATTATAAATATGAGTGAGACTCAGAAACCAAACTAACCTTCGTTAAAATTGCCTAAGTGCATTTTGTAATATATGAGAGTTCTGTTAATCTCATTAAATGACATAAGTAAGGAACTAATAAATAATAGTGGCTCCTTATTCTTAAATGCTTACAGAGGTCCCATTTTCCTTTACAGGCTCTTAATGAAATTTAAGCAAAGTGGTTGCCAAAAAAGTGGGAAATTGTATGATTTTGAATTCAAACCAGGGTATTAAATAGTTTTATAAATCTCAGGAAAAATACATTCATAGATAAAGTTCCTATCAACCTACTTAATGGGAATATTACTAAACTTCTTTTATGTAAATATGATTAGTGAGATCTTATAAATTACAATTTAAATTGAAGATATCTGCATTCTTTCACTATCAAGACAATGAAGTGAGGTAAATAATTACCCTGAAGACATCCAAACTCCATGTAGAGATTCCATCTTTTTACATTTAAAAGTATATACACTGAAATGCCCTTAAAATTTTTCTACTCATTCTGCTTCCCTTGTTTTTTATCTTACAGATCTTCTGTGGTTCTATTCCCTATTTGCTTGACCTTGTTATCCGGGTGGGAAATTTATAAACATGTATTACTAACGTACAGTTTGTTTTTTATTTGTGTCTCTATTCCTCTATTTCTTCTGAAATTTGTATACTTCTGGATTTGAGAAATTTTGAGCTGATAAAGACTTAAATGTTTATTCATCTGTCGTGACATTTTAATACCTCTTGTAGGGTAGGAAAATAATTTCACCTCTACTATTTTAGGTCCTTGGCTGAGATCTCCTCTGTAATAAAAGAACAACAGGAGAAATATAGAAGTTTGATAACACGTATGCCTCTTGTATACATGGGTGAGACCCAGGAAAGTGGAGTCATTCCCTAAAATGGCCCAAGCCATCACCTTAAATACCATCATCTAAAGACAAAAGAGATTTGGGGGAGTGGGGATCCAGTTATGGGAGGTGACCAGGAAAAATGCAGTAAACAAGCATAAGATTGTTATACATGCAGATTTAACTCATTGTTTTCTCCCTTGATATAGAGTTTCCAAAAATTTAGTCATCCTCTTCTTCCTGGTACAGAAAAAAAACAAAAAAACAAAGAAACACCCTTACAAATGGATATTTCCCTCCTAAAAGTAAATATTCCTTCACTCAGTTTTTAGCTCTTCTCCAGTGCCTGCTATTTCTTGAAAAAAATAACCAGTTTAAGTAACCCTTATGGTATAAAAGGTACATTTTGGGATGGCAAATTCTGTTCCTATTCACTATCAAAGTCTTAACCTACAGAAAGTAGAGCTTTAAGAAAAGAATGTCTAGCACTCTGTGATGAGTAGGAGAAGACACAAGAAGTCTGGGTTCAAAATATTTCACTGTGTATCACACACAAAAAAATACATCAATATAAGTAAGAAAAGGAGAGAGAGCCTTGACCAAAGTTGAATGAAGTCTATTAGTCTACATAGGGATGTAGTTTGTCTTGTGCTTTCTTTATCCATTCCCATTTTATCTATACCCATCAGACCACCATCACCTTTCATGTTGATTATGTAACTGTAGAGGAGCAAAATTTGTCAATTCAGAATGTATCTCTTTGGTATGTGGATTATTTTAGGCTGATTATTTTTCAGAAACATGGGGCTCAGAATGAACTTTTTACCTCACCCTAACTGCCTAAAAGACTTTAGACAGAGGAACTGCCTGAGGAAGGAGGTATTATCATAATTAACTACAGTATATTATAGGTAGGTATGGTAGAAAGGGGGATAATTAGCAGTCCGTTTGTTAAAATTCCTCTCTATGTCCCACTGTTCCTGTATGGCCCAGAAAACATTTGTTTACTTTTTCATCTTCCTGTGAATTGTCTTTCTTTCTTTCAAAGTCCCAAAACCTACTCCCCTCTCTAGCTCTGGATGTCACATAAACATCTAATGCCTGCCTGGCCTCATGTTCTTATGGAGCACCCATACTTATGTAATTAAATTTTATTAACTCCTGTTAATCTATCTTATGTCAACTTAATTATTAGACCAGCCAAAAGAATCTTTGAGAATAGTGGAAAATTTTCACTCTCCAACATAAGGAAAAACTGAAAGTTAGTGGTTGTCTAAGCAGTGACTAACTCTTTCGTCTGGGTTATTCTCCACCTTTTTGAACCATTTTACAACCTTGTAGGCTATTTTACAATTCTGTAGCAATAGAAGTTAATTTATAGAAAACTGAGAGTAGTGCAAACAATTCTTTTCCATGGAAATTCAAATTATATCCAGTAGGATACAATTGTTACTCTCTAGATATTGATCAGATTTGGAGCTTCGCATCCATTTGTTAATTTATTTCAGCATTCCTAATCTGACTATAACGTGGTATTTTGAATTCTCTTTGCAACCTCTTGCAAAATTAAAAATTCCCTCATTAATTGACAGAGTAAATAAATTTTTGGCATGTGTTTATTTGTATATTTCTACAAGATTCATGATTGTATTCTATTCTAAATTCATCTTCTCTAGTACTCTACTCACTGTAGGAATTCCCTCTGCTTTTTCCTTGAGAGAAGATCCTTCAGTCTTTGCTTTAGCAACTCCAGTGAAGATGAACTCAATACCACACACTGAACCATCCATTTTTCACCCAACTAAGTTTGTGTTGAAAATTGAGTTAAATGTATTTATCCATATTTTTATCCATTAATATCAGTTTTTCTGCACAGAGGGAGCTCTTAAGAAAAAGATGAATTTCCTTTCAATGTGATAGCCATTCAAACACTCTAGGACTTTGCTATCTAATACAGCAGGTGCTAGCTACAAGATAGTTACTGAGCACTTAAACTGTAGCAGGTCAAAATGGAGATGTGGTATAAATGTAAAATATACACCAGATTTAGAATACTTAGTACAAAGTACATAAAATGACTCATTAACATTATTAATGGATTATATATATATATATAATATACTATATATTATATATTTATTATATATTATTAAAATATAATAAATAGAACATATTAGATTAAATAAAATATTGTAAGTTAACTTTACTTGTTTCTTCTTACTTTTTTAAATGTGGCTACTAGAAAATTTAAAATCACATACATAGCTTAGCTCTGTGGTTCACATACTATTTCCATTGAGCAGTATGGCTCCAGAACTTCAATCCTTCCCTTGTAAGTCCCCCCTTACTCAGAACAAGCATCCCCAGATCCAGCACTGTCAAAAGTCTAATTTCCCAACTTCTTCGATGCCTGGATGTCTCATCTGGGCATATTTCAGCTTGCTAAAATTTCAAATCAAGCATCTTCCCAAGATCAAATCACTAGGGCACAAAAGATTTCTTTATGGACACTTTTCTTTTTGGAGAAGTACATCCATTAACAGAGATTTATATCATACCATATTTTAGTAGGAGATTCTTTTCCTATAACTAGCTCTTAAACCAAATCTTTCCCCATCTAGTATCTAAATTATTTCAATCTTATTCAGTGTATGTATATTTATGTGTCTGTATGCATCCTCTTGGAACCTATAAGAAGTAAGTAAGCTCCCCTTACTGAAGAATCGTTAAGTAACCCTATTATCTTTTGCTGTCTATAAATGCAAAATGCATGTACCTCCTATTCTGTGACTCTATCCACATTACAGATCAGTAGTTCTCAGTCAGTGATCCTCGCTACACCATGTACTACGAAGTCTTCTTAGGTATGGCACCAAAAATGTTGCTCACAAAAAATTTGTTTTTGCAACAAACAGGCTGAAAAACAGCTCTATGTACCTGTCATATGCAGCACCGAGCTAACAAGGTAGAACTAGGTAAAGAATGCACACATTTAAACTGAGCTCTCAGAGGTGAAGGTAATGCCACGCAGGCCCCAGAGATACAGAACATACAACATTGTTGCCTCACGTGTAGGTTTGAGAGTAGAAAAGCAGGTAGGGCACCCAGCAGCTCCATTTTAATAAGTCTACTCTAATAAGGAGCTGGGGAGAGTGGCCAAGTGAGAAGTCCAATAACTATGTCATTTAACTATTTCAATCATACTACCAAGAGTTCTAGATTTGAAAGTGTGCTATAAGTAAAGAAAACACTGAAGGGCCACTGGGTGCCTCCGTCAGTTAAGCGTCCGACTCTTGATTTCACCTCAGCTCATGCTCTCAGTGTTCGTGGGTTGGAGCTCCGTATCAAGCTCTTTGCTGACAGCTCAGAGCCTGGAGCCTGCTTCAGATTCTGTGTCTCCCTCTCTCTCTCTGCCTCTCCCCCACTCATTCTCTCTCTCTCTCTCTCTCTCTCTCTCTCTCTCAAAAATAAATAAATATTGGGGGGAAAACAAAACAAAACAAAACACTGAGCACCACTGTTATGGATTAAATTTCAAAGCCCAGTCCCAGAGGACACAGCCCCAATAACTTCTTTCAGGATAACATTGAATTCAACTGCTCTACAGACTGAGTATAAATCCAGCCACTTCTGTCATAAGCAGATCTATATGTTATTATCTTATCCATAATTGTATAATCTGTAATCAAAATATATCTACAGTATTCCTCTCTTCTACCAGTTTAACACTGTTTCTGGAACCAGGTTTAGCATTCTATTTTTAATAAGCCAATGTTCACTTTTAATTGTTCCTTGTTGCTTTTACAAGTGTTCACCAACTATTTAATGATCACTTTAAATTCTGGATCAGCATCAAGCTTTTATGAGCTTTAGTTTCTGGGATCCAAATTTTTCTTTTTTGAATTTTAAAATATTTATTCACTTCTAAGCTTTTGGTACATTTCCGGAAGTTTGATATAGACCAAACCATTTAAATTTTTCTTAAATGTTGAGAATGTTTTGCTTTATTTAATATATGGGAGCATTTTCTTTTTTTGATTATCTAGTGTCTGACAGGAGCATAAGGATTATATTTTGAATTACAGAGTTAAAAGGAGCATTAAGATACATTGCTTCTATTTTACAAATGACAAAACTGAAACTCACACAGCATCCATTTGCCTTACTCAGGATCACCTCTAACATAAGGGCACACAGGAAGTTGAGCTAAACGTGTATACTAACCACCAAAACTTGTATACTATTGTTTTCCTTATTTTTGTTTGCTGGAATGGTTTATGCATTTCTCTGGAAATACTTCATAAGTATGTGTATCATTCCGATTTTCCCATAGCTTCCAAAAATCAAACACATTTGATAAGGGATAATTTAAAATTTACTATCAGTTAATCACATGCAGACAGTGTTGTTATAATAGAGTTGCTAACAAATAAACCTCTATTTTCAGTAAAGAAAATTGCTTCCAAAAATTTTTCAGCGTCAAAGTTGTTAATAAAATATTTGTTGATTTTCTGTTTTATGTCGACCTCTTATCTTTCCCCCCAAATCATAACTTTTAATAGGACAGGGAACAAGTTATGAAATTTATTTTTTTAGCCAATATCATTTGCAACACATGGCTATGCACTCAATAAATACATCTTGAAATGAGTTTTGCTTACAATTTTCTCAGAGTTTTGGGCAGTTATGTAATTATTCACATCCTAGAAATTGTCATTCCTTGAAATTGGAAAGAAAAATGCATGAGACTTACATGGATCTGGAAACAGACCTTCGTCCCAGGTTTGCAGGTAGAAAGCATGTGATGGAGTGGACAAGCAGCCAGGCTGGGTTCAAATCCTACTTCTGACATTTATAATCCACGTAATTCTGCAAAATTGCTCAAGTGCAGCCAGCCTCTCCATCTGGAAAATGGAAAATAAATCCCACTTTGCATGGTTTTAGTGTGAATTATAGATAACTTGGACAACATACTTTGTTTTTTGATAAGAACTATTATTTTAATTATGCAGATTTAAAGATATTTTAACTCTATGCAAATGGTGTATTCTTAAAGGTGTTTATTGTAAAGCAATATTCTTCATTCAAATTCTCTTCATCATATCGGCTTTAGTTACAGTTTTTATATTTGATGGGATAGGGATTCTAAAACATCTCTCAAAACTTTATTTAAGCCTGTGAAATATTTAAAGCAAATATATAAAGGGGAGGACTGTGATCATTTCTGGCTAAGGGAAAGATGTTCAAAGTACTAAAAGCTTATACAAAAGGTACATAGTAAATATATTTGGGGTGCATGGGTTTAAAGTGGAAAATGGAGCTCTAGACAGACAGCTCAGAACCCAGTGGACTGAAATGAGAATCACAGCATGATCTGATAGACATGAATTGTAACAGAAGCAATGAAAAATAACTTAATTTAAAAAAAAATAAAATAAACCACTGTACTCAGATTGTCTTGCAGTATTTTGGGGTCTCAGTCTCTTCATTTTTCACAGGATATATTTGGTTAAGACAATGTCTGTGGCCCCTCCAGCTATAATATTCCCTGACTCACTTATTGGGTACTGGAGAGTATGAGAGGCGTTCATAAAAATGAGGTTTGTCATCACAATCTTCCCCAGGACAAAAGTTTTGTGCCAGCTCCAGTTAAGTATCCTAGCCCAAAGCAGTTGTTCTTAACCTTCGGGAGGTCACAGAACCCTTTACAAAGCTGAGGAGAGCTATGAAGTCTCTCATGGGAATAAAGTTCATAATTCTCTATAATATGTCAGGGAACTCATATGGCCCAGGTTAAGAACCTGTGCATTAAAGAGTTTCCTGCTTTGGGGAATGTCTTAGCTAATTTACTGTAGCAAAATATCATAAACTAGGTTTGCTTATAAACTACAGAATTTTATTTCACATAGTTCAGGAAGCTGGAAGCCCAAGATCAGGGTGCCAGCCCTGTCAGGCGCTGGTGAGAGCCCTCTTCTGTGTTGCAGACTTGTCACTGTGCCCTCACATGGAGGAGAACAGAGGAGGAAGCAAGCTCTCCCGTGACTCTTGCAAGGGCACCGAGTCCCTTCATGATGTTCCAGGCTCATGACTTCATCTAACCCTAACTATTCCCAAATGCCCCACCTCCTGGGGTTTCAACCTGAGAATTCCAGGTGGGGTGAGGGAGCATTCGGTCCACAATAGGGGAGTTCCTGGGGGCTGTCCCCAGATTCCTGAGAGAGCAGCTGTGAGAGTTTACATGGACATATCTAGATAAAACCACGGGAAGCTGCTCAAAGGCACATTTTGCCTCACAACTTCAAGGCTTGCTTGAGGTTTTTCACCTTATTTGTTTGGTTCAAATTTCTACTTAGCTTTATCCATTCTCAGATTGAAAATATTTTTATTAATTGAAAAGAAAGAGGTCACAATTACAAAAATCTCTCAAAATAAGTACTTGAGAAATATCTAACACATTGCTCTGCGATTTTCCCCTTTCTCTCGAACATATTATTTCTCTGTAACTCAGCTTCCCCATCTATGTGATGGGAATGATAACACATCCTCTATCACCCAGAATAGTTGTGAAGACCAAGTGAGAAGGTAAATGTAGTAACAATGATGGGATTAGCAGTAGTTGACGTGATTGTGAATTTAGGATGTGTGGAGCACTGTGCTGAATATCTCACGTGGGGCACTGGTATCACATGATGGATATTTCAAGGAATCCTCCCAGTAACCCTACGGGCTACCATAATCTGTATTTCTATTTCCCACATGAGGAAGAATAAAGGCATAGAGATATTAAATAACTAGTGCAAAATGCAGGAGCTTATTAGGCACAGAGGAGGATACAAACCACAGCCATCTGATAGCAA